>NC_051180.1:147013504-147373503 GCF_013339695.2 Rhipicephalus sanguineus
TTGAGTTTTCGAAATAAAAATTTCTCTGTTCTACTAGCTCAGGTAAGCTGTACTTTTTTCGATTTCACTACAACGAAATTCTTTCTGTGCGCCGTCAATTTCGTTGTAGTGGGGTTCGACTGTAGCACATGGTGGCTACAGTACTTGCACGACTTTGTACTTGGCCTGTGATATTGTTCACTTATGTACCGTTCATGAAATAGGCCCATAAATGTCGTGCCTTCTCGCTGTGTAGTTCACTGCGTAGTTGGTGACAACAATGCGAAGGAGAGAGAAAGCCATTCTTGGCTGTTTTTTCACATGGAATTGTAAATTCCCTGCTGCATGCAGTGCAGTGACATTTGGCCCACATATTCACATAAGCCTCTATTACTGATGGGCACTGCTTTCTGATTATGTTCAAAATGTGTTGCGGGGCCCATTTAAGTAAAGAAAGTAGTGTTGGCCTTAGGTAAAGCTCCGCTCCCTTAATTCACTGCTTATGTGGTTTGTCATGTGTAATCTGCATTGATGGACACTTTTGTCACTAAGCAAAGTTTCAAGCACCATTGCTTGGAGCAAAACCCAATATTACTCTAGCTGCACTGCCAGCCGATAATCGCACTTGATATCCTACTGTGGTTGGCAGAGAAAAAAAGCGCTACGTGAGATACTGAAAGGTTTTTGTTTTGTTATTTCCTGCAGGAACTCACCATGTAGCGTGTCCCCAAGACTCCAAACATCGTGTGGCGACGCTCCGAAAAAGCTTTTGTTTTTTTTTTTCTCCGCCTCCCCACCCCTTGCCTCGTGTAAAAAAGGAATTGAGTGAATGTGGGAGACTTCGTCCGCACTCTGCTGGTGGGCTTACTGGCGGACTCGACTTCCCATTCATAGTGTTGTGAACAGTTGACAATAAATTGTAAAGCCCATTGGGTCGCTGCACTGTTTTCTTCGCTCATCAGCTGTGGTTATCGATGCTGTGGTAGTCTATTCACAGAAGCAGTACACTGCAGAGTTTGGTGTCAATCCTGATCACGGTAGCTACATTACAATGAGGATAGACCAGAAATAAACACATCGCAAACTGAGTGGACTTGACATTACTGTCCTACTGATCTCATTTTATCATAGTAACCTACAGTGAAGAGCCCAATGCTGTCAATTGCACAGTAAACGGGAAGTTTCAGTTTGAAGGCACTGTCTCTAACTGTCCACGAAAAGACACTGCCATATTTTTGGCATGTGCTGTGTGATGACACTGTCTATTAATGAAGTCTGGTTTGTCACCAGCAGGCCAACTTTAATATCAAATTAAACATGCATTGCATTCTTCTTAACCTGTTGAATTTTTCTAAAGAAAAAGAAACTAGTTTTGCCTAGAAGGGTTTGTGTGCTGGGAATGCAGAGCAAAACTCTGACCATATGCTGCTACAATGTGCACTTGGTAGCTTTGTCGCAGAAATTACATCTAATGCAAGAAATACATGAGGTATGTGCCCCCAAATGCATTTGCACACAGATACCTGATCAAGTGGGAATATTTTGAACATGAACATGCATACTTTGGAAACCATGTGACTAATTGGTATTCATTGCTGTGTAGGGCTGTAGGGGCCTTCAACCTATGCTAAGGCTAAAGCTACGGCTAAAACTAGGCTATCTAAGGCTGAAGTTTTTCATTTTGCATGCAGATTCAGGCAGTGACGAATTCACGTAAAGATTCCTCATAGCCCATTCTGAAATTTATGTGCCATTATTGGCCTAATTGAGCAGCTAATTTTTCAAAATGAATCTTGTATGGGCAAGAATGAGTTGAATGTATTTGGAATGGTTAATGAGCCTACCTTATACCTCTGGCACAATTAACGTAGGTGAAGGCAATCTGTTTTCAGGCAGCATTTCCTTTGTGCTAACATTAAAACACTCCCTTATGGCCTGTTGAAGCGACGTTACATACCGTTCTTGACATAGTTCATCAGATAAGTTAAAACACTATTTTTTTTTAATAAACAAAAAATGAGAATGAACTAAAATACATTTTTTTTTTGTTGCGGTTCATAAGCTTATCTCATCTTTCCTACAATGAAAACGGGTTGGGGCAAGTGGTGTTCAGGCAATGGTACCTTCGTAGAAATAGTGGAGTCTTGCACTTCACATATGAAGTTCCCTGTTCCATGGTAGACGGGACACCTACAGGTATTATGCAAGACTACCCGATTGTGTCTCATGCTAATGTAGGAGCTTGTGTGTGTTGAGAATTCACATCACTCGGGCAGAAGTGATGCTTGCCTCACACCAAGCAACAAGACTTCTTTGCACCATTCAAAAGTTCTTAAGGAACGAGTCAATCTGGCAAGCTTCTCAAACTTGGTGTAAACAAGACCCACAGACCCCAAGATACTGAGTGTTAGGAAGGGCATGCATTTGCCTCAATTTTAAGTACGTTAATCTGCTAAAACAAATGCTAAGCTATGAAATACTTTACCAGAAAACCTGCTAACCTTGGTGTCTAAAGCACTTGTGTAGGCCAAAAATACTGCTTTATTACTCTGTGTTTATAGCAAATGTTTGCAAACCTTTGGGATGGGTACTTAAGCTTAGTCACATTAGGAAAAGTCAGTGCCACGCATAAAGAGATATACTTATTAATTTTGTGCAATATGTTCGGTAGCGAGTACTAAAATTTGTTATTGTAATACATTGGTTTAAAAAGTGAGTTGTGGCGCAGCTTCAAGCACCCAACTGAGTGGGTGCAAAAAATGGGGCTCTGGCGGATTGATTGGCAAATGTTCTTGCATTCTTTTGAAATTGGCTTCTGCTCCAATTTTCTGAGATTATTAGTGTCAGTTTGACAATTGTAAACAGGCTACATAAGTCGGTAACTTAAACGCCAGGCCTGCGCGGAAAGCGCAGCACAGCCACAGCGAAAGCTGGAAGAACGGCATTTCTAGCGTACGTTTATAAACTCTCTTAGGGCTACTAATACAAGTACACTAGCAACGTACCCACTACGCCACAAATCATAATTTTGTGAAGTTGGGAAGCACCCACCACGACATTATTCGTCATTCTGCGGAGAAGCGAGGTACCATCTGTAAGGCATTGTGTGCACTTTCTTGATGTCTCAGCTGATGATGATGAAGAATTATGGCTGAGCCCTTTGTAATGGGTTGGAAGCTTTAAAGGACCTACTAGTTATGTAATTCGCATTATGTGACGCCCGGTCGTTATTTAACTCTCCTACCGTTAACATGAGAAAGAAGAGACAGAGAGGGAATTAGCTTTATTGAGACCCTGAGGAAATGGATCATGGGAGCCTTATTGGCTTCCTTGGCAACCGATAGAAGTGCACTTGCGAAGAACACACAGTGCTATAAATCATCATAACTCTTGTGAAGTAGGGGAGCAGCCATTATGCAATTTTTCATCATTCTGTGGAGAACCGTGGTATCCGCTAAACACCTGTAAGGCATTATGTGCACTTTGTTGATGCTGTGGCTGATGACGACGAAGAATTATCGCAGAGCCCTTTGTAATGGGTTGGAAGCATTCAACAACCCACTCCTTGCACAATTCGCATAGTGTGACGCTTGGTTGTTATTTTACTGTTCTACCACGCTACATTACATATGTTAATGTGGTTCCTTCTAGACATGAAGCCTGTATAGGGTCTTTTTGCAAAGCAGTTACAAGCACCGGCATGGCTCTGAGGTAGAATACTGGGCTCCCACGTAGAGGGCCCAGGTTCGAACCTCGTTCCATCCTGGAAATTTCTTATTTCGAGCGATAGTGGTTACGGGCAGCGGCAGCGGACAACTACGGCGCCAAAAGCGGCCCTTGTTGTGATCTCATAACAGCTTTCGCTGTAAAACGACACCATAAAAGGTTGCCCTAGGTATGCACCCTTTTGAACCAACTCAGTACTGCTAGTTTAGTCGAGGAACTTAAACACTAAATCAATTTAAATCGACGAGTTTATCTGGGAATGGCATCAACTTTGCCACTATAAACCCGTTTGAGGAGAATTTTGCAATTCTGAACTGAAAATTCAATTGAATGTTAAGTTTGACATCAGAGCCCATAGTAGGTCGATGGTTCCTTTCAGAAGGCAGAACGCAATAAGGCTTCTGTTGAATTGGCGATTCTTGGCCTGTATGGATGCGATGAGGCCACATCTATATTGACTCACTAAATTTTCCTAAAATTTACCTTGACAAGTTTCTGGCTTCCTTAGAACAAAGTGTAATTCACTTTTACCAATAATTAATGTAGGCTTTAGCAGACTCCGTCAAATATGATCTCGCGAGTTGCTGCAGTAACCTCAGTGAAGTGGTTGCTTCCCTTTTACTGATATGAGAAAAATTGGTTTTCTCCCCGTAATGTCCATCTAAAGGCTTTTATCTTGCTCTTTTTTTTGGGGGGTTCCGTAAGTAGTGAATGACCCACTTATTAACACTGGCAACGTCGTCCGCTCGAATGCATGATGGTCAACTGTTTGAAGACATTCTTATAGCGCCCAGTCACAGTTTTAACCCGAGAGAGCACCGACAAAGCTACCAGGGAGGTTTCATATTAAACACTGCTGTCCACGTGAATACACAATACAACGACGCAGTAACATGTGCTCGTGAGTGCAGTGTTGACAACTGTGGCAGGGAGCACACGCAGGAGCATGGCAGCCAATAGAAACTCAGTCCATAGACGGCAGACTACTTACGTTGATGTCGACGTTGCAAGGTGTTTCGTATTGAACTCAGTTGCGTGGCATACACTTTAAAATGGATTTTAAATATGTTCTAGGCTATCTTTACAATTATTTTAAAGACACGCATGTGTCCACACTGATTTATACAACGAGTTATCTCGCATACAAAATTCTGTGTGAGTACTCCTTTGAAAGCATGTATGTGTCGTGTCATCAGAAAGAATACAACCACCACACTTTTTTTTTTACGAAAAATGGCACTTTTTTCTTTACTCTGGATGACTGGACAGAGTGTCAGCAGAGGACAACTTAAAGTGTATGTGCAAATGGTCAGCCTGAAAAAACTCAGGTGTCAACACAAACAGTGGGTACATCCAACATAAATGCGCACATGGGATAGAACACAACAGAAGCTTGGATATATGCACATGGGACAACTTCGGTATACATCGATGGCCACGCAAACTCAAAACCAACGTAGGGACAGGATCGCGTTTAAAAAAAAAAGAATAAAAGCAGGCATAAAGCAGGAATACTGTGTACAATAAAAATGATAACAAAAGACGATAAAAAAAAGAGCGACAACTTTTTCAAAGATGAAGAACACGACAGGGCAACAAAACGAAACAATGTGTAATATGGTAGACAACGGCACAAGATACTCAGTGATGTACGCGCATGATTCGATGTAGCTTCGTTAAATTACACAATCGCAAAGTACAGAACGGAACGCTGAGCTCTGCTTAAAAGCAAATGCATTCAGTAACAAAGGTCATTTCTAAATTTCTTTCTGAAATGCATTGCGGCTGAGATGCTGCACGTGCCCAACAATTGCGAAAAAAAAAAAAAAATCAAGATACGTCACGACGTGTTGACACGAGTGTGCACGCACATAAAGTTGCCGAGTAAAGAAAAAGTGATTTAAGGGTGAGGCGGGAAAAGGGGTGCGGCTGCCTTAATTAAATAACGGGAAGTACATTAGCAGTGACGCGATTGAACATAACTCCGTCGTTAAGAGAGTGTAGCGGTCCTGCATTTGGTTTTCGTCCACTCTTGCAGCCTTGACGAGGCAATGGGAAAGGTTTTTTTTTTTTTTTTTGTCCGTGTTGCCACAACTCAAGAACAATTGCCGCAAAACATGACCTATAGATGCCTTCACCGGCTGCACTCTCTTAACTGGACAACAAGAAAGCACTGCAAGCCCCCAAAAACAACAAGCAGGTAGAACAGTTAAGTACTCAGAACCAAACTCGGCGATGCATTTCGGTTGCTTTGCCAAAAGGTCATATATAAGCGACACAACACATTCAACTGTTGAGAAACAAGCAACCAGAAAATGCGTCGATTTTTCTCTTTGGCATTGTAAAAATTACCGAGAGTGGTGTCGCACACTGAAAAAAAAAGACAAAACAAAACAACACAAGCAGTCAACTGGGCACAAGATATATCAGAAGTTACAAGGCAGCGACCGTGTGTAAGGAAACGCGGCCCTGTCCCATGGAACGGTAGTCGTCGAAATGTGTCCGAGAATGTTCCCAACCCTGTTCTTTCGAAATTCGGCAATGTGAAGTTAAAGCAGCAAGCACAGCATGCCTCAGAGGGGATGTAGCACTGCTATCGGCATTTGTGTGTTGTAGAAGGCGGTTGTCATGGCGATTTTCTCGATGCAAAGGCTTTGTTATGAGCGCACAATAAAGTTTCAGCTTGCAAACAGATATCTACGGCATTGCTTTGGCCATGACAGATAATGGTCACCGCAAATGCTTCCGTAAACTCCATTCTTTCATAGTCCTGGTTGAGAGAGAATCTAAATTCGTAGGTTTTTATGTGCCACAACCAAGATATTGTTACGATGGTATGGGTTTATTTGCGGACGAGAAGACATGAAAACACAGACAGGAAGCCGCCACAGGTGAAGACCAATCCGGTACAATCAACTGCCCAACTTGTCCACTAGTGGATTGCCGCCACATTTCTCCTCCGAAGGCATACGAAGCTGCCGAGGTTAAAGGGGCCTATGATAGTGCTGCTTAGGAAGCAACTTGTTAACTGTGCACCACAAGTCAGCAGAATAATTGAGGTGGAATTTCTTTGGCAGTTGACACTTGAACCATTCAGAAGCTAACCCATACCATCGTAACAATAAGACTACGAGGCACGTCATAGCGGGTATCTGCAGATGCACTTGTCTGGCCCAAATTTGACTGCTTTTTCGTTAGTGTGCACATGAAAGCATACACAATTTTTCACACTCCACATCCCACTGAAGCGCAGTCGGATATCGAACTCGCGACCTCGTGCTTCACCGCAACACGCCACAACTGAGCCACCGTAGCAGCGGATAACTCCGAGTTTCTTGCAAATGCTGCATACAAATTCGCTAATACTTAGATGCATTGTTTGCTGTGTGCGTAACGCAATTCTTCTACTGCAACTTACGAGCCAAATAACCACATCTTTACAACACACTCAACAACATGGAAGTCCCAGGGTAACAGCTACATTGACTGCAATGCCGTCACGAGTTACGTCTGAAAATGCAAATAGCAAGCTAAATAAAGGATGTGCGCAGCTACAGGAATTAGAAGTACCAGAGCTAGCACACGCAACTTGGAACATTTCAGAGAGCCACTTCAACAACACAACTGCCAGATAGGCGATGCCACATTGCCACTGAAAGGCGCCACTTGCCAGTTACAGTACATTGCGCTCCGATTCATACTCTGCGTGCAGACTGTGAAAGTTGGGACCTTAGAAATAGAAGTCCCAAAACTGAGTCAATTTTATGTATTACACAAGATTAGCCAAACTAGTTAGGTAGTAACAAATGTTATTACACAAGGGTGTGTCTCGTTGGGTTACAGTGCCCAACTTTTGGCAGTTCCTCACTCAACGTGCCCAGCTGTCCTGAAAACAAACCCTTAGGTTCAGACAAACTTCAGCCACTGGCTAATGCAGTGCACGTTAAATCTGAGAGGTGATACGTTGTCACAAAAGGCCACAGTATGCCAGCCCAAAGCCATTTTCAGCTGTCCCTGTTATGGGACCTCACTTTGAAGATATGCTTATTTTATGGTGCGAATACTTTACTATAGGTGCAGCATAACTGCTTAACATAATTGAAAGAAAGAATGTTTCAGGGGACCCACCAATGTCAAACCATTAAAATAAAAACTCACGAGCAGAAACTTTCAAAAACTTTTGTTGCCTTTATCAGTCAGATACGAATCCTGCGCGATCACAGAATACATGGATCAACACACTTTTTAACGACTAAATTAATACTTGCATAGATTTTACACAGTTGCACGCAAAGTATGAAAAGAGCATCTAGGAAAAAATAAGCTTTTCAGAATGGCTGCATTGATAATTCAAGTTGATAAGCAAACTGGACTTCAGAGTAGTTTAGCAGGGCAATGGTTTAGTGAATGGGCCTTTTGCAAACAGCTTCTTCATTTCAACCTTTTAACCCTGAAACCCTGTATAATGTCTAACTTCCTTTGGCAACTCCACAGCGGGGAAAATAAAATTCCCCACTGCAATTCGTGTAACCCTCAGCATGGTAGAAGGAAGAATAATAGAAGACCCTTCAATAAAAGTTTAACCTTCATCACAAGATATATATATATATATATATATATATCTATAAATGCCGGGAAAAGAAAAAGAAGCTATGCACAATACATAAATGCAACCTTCGAAAATAACTTGTTGTACAACTTATGGGCTACCATCGAGTGGTAAGAACACAAGAGCACTACAGTTCAATGGTAATAATCACTATCGAAGCACAAAAAATGAACGACACTCTTCAAAGAACTATTTTTGCACAATTTACAGCTGAAGACGACTCGCATGCAGTCCTTGACAGCCAAAAAGTACAACAGAACAATGGTGTGACAAATGTCTACACCAACGTGAAGGCATTGACAGATGCCTGTTGCGTGTGCATGGGAAGCCGTAATTGTTTCACAGGCACCTGATATGAAAGCAATACTTTTGCACCACGATCGTCTGGTTCGCGCCACATTCTGTGGTCACTTTTCCTTTGAAACCTTGTGTAGCCAGAAGCTACGCCAGTAATGCACCGCCGTTCTCGGTGACAATTCCATGTCACGCAGGTTTCAACACAGCGAGTCTGTGCATCTCAATCTGCTGATGCGTATCTTGACAACCAAGTGTGCTTCACAACTACACTTGGCTGCGATGCCCGTGACAAGTACACCCAGCCCAAGTTTGAACTTGAAAAGTTGACTCCAGCACATTTTTTTTAGTTGTTTGCAATAACCCTTCTGTGCAGGAGCTTTGAAGCTGTCCCCTTCTTCTAGGTACCAGTTGGTGAATTTCCGTTCCTTTTCATAGCTTCATTGACAACAATGTATCTTACAAAACAAGCTGCAAAAAGCAGAAGCAAAGTACAGAGTCAGCTACGACGTGAAAATCCTAAGACAGCTCTAATGTCCAAACATTTCGTTCGCATCTGAAGTATTATGGTCGCAAGGGTTTCAACGATGGAACAGCATTAGCTACAAGCTAACGCTGTGTGTAGCTAACGATTGTAGCTGACACTCCATATGAATTACCTTGAAACTCTGTGCTACGAACAGGCGGATGGCTGCTCATCCCTTTAACAGCGTCAGCTCAAGAACAAGCTCGGCACAATCCCAGTCCATCAGACGACTAGTCATAACTGTCTGCTACAGTCCGAACTGTCTTGTGTGGATTTGGGTAGAAGTTGTTCAAGAGCCGGGCCATGACCACCGTAAGACACAAGACAGAAGCCGAGCTTTGAGACAATTATGGCTTCCCATGGACTAGAAGGAAGAAGTAAGCAACGTAGAAAAAAAAAAAAAAAAAAAACAAGACAAGAGAGCTCAGCAGTGCAGCATCCAGTCCCAAATTGCAGCTGCGATAAATGCAACAGAGTGGGGAAGAAGGGCAAGGGGTGTGTGCGAGGGGGTTGAGGGAGGGCAATGAGTTGTGAGCGAAAAAAAAAAAAAAGACACCAAACACTGCCCTTCAGCAAAGCGCCAAAACAGAAATCGCCATCTTTCTATCGTTGCCCTTTTTTTTTTCAAGCTTCTTCATCGCCAAACACTAAGCCAACACCCAAAAAAAGCCTCCCGTCATAAGTTTATACAGTCATATAGAAGTGACAATGAAAAAGAAACAGATGATTCTATACATTTTTTTTTTCTTCGAGTGTGTCCGCGTGTATAATATATATATATTTATATATAATATATATATTTATATTTCTTTATGTATATAACCTCACTCGCGCGCACACACACACTGTCCATGAAGAGACACACAGGCTCACAAAAAACAAGCACTCGAAAAAGGACGACAGTCACGCCACATTTTTTTTTCCTCCTCAGAAAATGCAGGGTAGAGCGAAAGAATAAAAGAAAAAAAATGCGGTGAGCAAAAGGGAAGTCAAATAAACAGAGCAATCGATTCCCGCAAAAATAAATTACAACAGGAGTGATAAAAATGAGACACTAACGAGACAGTCGTGTCGAAATTCCTGCGTGAAAAGGCCTGCCTGCAACTCTGAAAACATGCAAGTTCAGGGCAGACAAACGGAAAGGGCAAACAAAAAAGAAATGCATAAATAGAATTATGGCTTGTCCGTAAATGAATGACCATTTGCGGAATTCCGGGTCACTGGAGCTGTGGATGGCAGCAACGCCTTTGACCCTTCTCCCATCTACAGTCGTAACCAAATATTCTAAAATTGCTCGATTACTCGAGATGTTGCCCATATGTATTACAGAACTGCGGGGCTGTTAACAGGCTCGGTCATTTTCATATAGAGAACCATTCCAGAGGGCCTAAACTGAAGTCCTTCTCGATAATACTCGTAGTTGTAGTCAATAATACTCACTGCAAAAATAGCTTAGAAAAGAGAAATCGTTCTGTCCATCCTGGTGTAGCACTAAACTACATGTGGTTGTGAACATACCATAATCATAAAAGCGCATTTTTTAACTGTGCTTGAAACACCTGCTGAATTTTTGTTTATCCCCATACATTAGCTCTACTGCTGGATGCTGCCGCTGCGCAATTAGGCACAAAGAGCTGACAAGTCCAAGAAATCGCTCGCAGCGGAATTTTTAGAAATTTTGTTGGAAATAAATTTCACTCTGCAATATGTGCAGGTAAAAAGACCTCTAAATAACTGGTGGCATACAATAGCCAGCTGGCTAAAAAAACCTGGAATATTACCATAAAATTATAGTTTTTATCATCTAGTCAGCAGATGATATTTTTAAGAGGGCACGATGAAGAAAGAATTGTTTTCCTTTTACAGTCATGAGCAATATGACAGAAAACACCGAATTTATGTAATAACATCAATAACAACGCCCTGTTGGGCGAGTCGTTGATCTACCACAGACGACATTTTTTTAGCGCAAAAGTGGAAAAGAAAGGAATATTAAGAAGAGAAGAAAAGAAAACAGTGCGCTCGCCCTATGTTCTTTTCGTCTCTTCTTAATATTGCTTTATTTTCAACTTTTGCGCTGAAAAATGTCGGTCTGTTTATGTATAATAATTGTTGGGGTTTAATGTCCCAAAAAGATATGATTATGAGGGGCGCCGTAGTGGAGGGCTCCGGTAATTTGACCACCAGGGGTCCTTCCACAAGCACCTAAATCTAAGTACACGGGCCTCAAGCATTTTCACTTCCATCAAAAATGCGGCCTCCGCAGCAGACATGGATCCTGCTACATTCAGGTCGGCAATCGAGCGCCATAACCACTACACCACCGTGGCAGTTCCAAACTCCAGTGTTTAATTAACGATTACCTTCTAATGTGCCAATATTGATGTGACATACGAAATTGCATGATACCTTTTTGCTTGAACTGTCATGAAAGCTTTTGTGCTTGCCAACTGCGTTTAGCCGCTACTTTTTTCTTATTTCTCGATCAATTTTGATGATAATTGGCGAGTTAATGTTTGTGTGCTGCTTTCAAATATGCAATTATTTTTCTAGTGGAATGGAGTTTTTGAAATACAAAATATGCCATGTGCCTTTTGGGGAGCAAGATGTTTTTTTAACTTGGAGAGTTACAAAGTAAATCAGCATTAATGAGAACTAACAGATAATAATGCCAAGGAAAGCTATTTGTAATAATTGGAATATAATGTGAAGAAAGTAAAGTGGACGGAAAGATAACTTGCCGCCGGAAGGCAGCAAGTTATCTTTTTAACTAATGTTTCAATCTTTTCTAACTAACTTACGGTATGTTGAACATTTGGGCATACATCAATTTCAAGCTAGGATTTCCTTCGCAAATGTTCAACATATCGTTACTTTAGTTCTAATGGGCTTAGAGCATCCAATTTTGTTGCATTGCACTCAGTTCTGATACCAGGTTATTGTCATATGCTGATTTAATTTGTAACTCACTCAGTTTAGAAAAAATCTTGCTCCCCAAAGACACATGAAATACAGTCTACGCTCGTTATAACGGACCCGCATTCAACGGACTTTCGGATACAACGGACCATTATTCAGCCTAAGTTTGGTCTGTGTATTAAATTAATGGAGCGAAGTTCGGTTTTAACGGACCGCGATACAACGGACTATCGGCTACAGTGGACGAAATTACCGGCACTTTTTGTCGCAATTGGGCGCATAAAGCGGACTTTTGCCATGTTGACGCGGCTGATAACAGACTTCACCACGCCGCTCTCTGCGAGCTAGCCACGGTAATTTTAAATGGCAGCTGGCAACATTGTGCTTCCGGCCAAGCCAAGCCTTCAGCAAGCCAGTCTGAAGCACGTTGGCGACTTTGGTTATGCACGACGTAGCTAGTTGACGCTATTTTTCGTGTGTTTCCCGTGCTTCACTGTTCTGTCTGTTCGCAAATGTTGAGGTAATGGCCTCCAAAAGCGGAAGCAAATATCGATGGCCGACAAGCTCAAGATAGTAAACCGCGTCCGCTCACGTGAGAAGCAGCGGACATCGCAGTGTTGAAGTGTTGCGCTGAGTGAAATGCGGCGCAAAGTGATAACATCAATCGTTAAGGGTGTCGCCAACGCTGATCACTATTTCTTTTCAAAGTAACTTAAATAAAAAGTTTGTGTTTTGTCTTAGGTGTTCGTCCCTCATTGCAGTAACGTTGTTAGACATCGACCTATGTTTTGAAAGCAGACGTTCCGGTGCTCCGAGCAGTGAGTTCTGCTGTCAATTAGAATTTTAATGCGAGGTTCCTTGGTGCTGCTCAGTTTCAGAACTCTCAAGAAACTTGGGCCGTCCGGCGATCCTTGGAACGGAGGGGAAGGGGGGGGGGGGCTGCGCTCCCGGCAAGAGCGTCCCTGACCACTTTCAGCAGATAGCCTTCCCGTCCTCACAATAAAATTTATTTCGAAGCCGATCAAAGGAGCGTATGAAAAAGCCTACTAGAAACGTTTTATTATCGGGCTAAGCTTCGTTGCTGAGCAGAGCCACATGGCGTCCCTGCATCTACTGTACGGCACTGCGCTGCAATTTTTTAATACCGTTGCTAGTGATTAAGTCTTTTGTAAACATTCTGGCGAATGCACTCAGGCGTTCACCAGCAGAACTAGCCTGCTGCTGAGCGAAATCGAGCGATCGTCACACGGTAACGCAATCCCCCCTCCCCCCCCCCCCCCCGCGAAGTTTTGATATTACGACTTCGGATAAAACGGACTCATTTTGCCGATTATGATGGTCCGTTGTACGAGAGTAGACGTATTTTGTATTTTAAGATGTCACATTACTAGAAAAATACTTGCATATTGAATCAGCACAAATATACAAAAACTTATGAAGATTTATCATAACGATCAAGAAAAAAAAAATCAAGTGCCATGTCCCCCCTTAAAGGTATTTCAGTGTTCCATCTCATATTGCTTGTGACTTGATATAGAGATTAAACTACCCTTCCACAATACCACAAGGCTGGTACGTGTGTCCCCCCCCCTCCTTCTTCACTAACTTTGCAACACCACCGCTCGTCCTATTGATGTAAATGTACTCTCCGTAAAAAGGTGATACAAATACGGACAAGCCAGAAACTTTCACGTAGATACTCAGAAGGGTTCCTCAACGGCTTCCCACGAGAAGTAACAATTACAAAGGTGCGTTTTGTTGAGCCATGTAGATGGGAGCCGTCGGACGCTCCTCCGCTCGTTTTGCTTTAAATAGAGCACTGTCCGCCATTCCACGACAACGTGCATACGAAAAAGACGAGAGAGAGATTAAACGAAAATCTGTCGTCGTGTTTTTTTTTAAAATCTCGCCACCGTTGCCGCTTTTCCTCCTCCGCGAAAACGCCGAAATGCATTGATCTGCGATGAGAGATGCGTTTATGGTTTATACAGGTTGCAACAGCAAAGTTTCCGCCCCCACTCGTCCAAAAAGAAAAAAAAAAAAAAGCACGAAGCAGCTCAAAAAGAGTCCTGGCCGATTAAGCCAACCTGCTGCTCTGTGTTTTTTTTTTTTTTTTTTTGTGGGCACAGGCGTGATCAACTATGAGGGCACGAGGATCTCATCGTGTAAGAGTAAACAGGAAAATAAAAACGAAATCGATTAAAAAAGAAAAAAAAAAAGAGGAGGACACAACGGTGTCGACGAAAAGTGTGGCTGGTCGGGGAGGGAAGAACGTTGGCTGCTTCCTCTTCGGCTGCTGCGGAGTAATATGCGCCCTCCCTCTCTTTTTTTTTTTTTTTGCTCGTTCATCCTACTGGAAGCTGGAAGATGTCCCTCCTTCGATAACGAAGAACTTGTGTTGGCGAATGGGTCTGGCAGAAGAACCCTGGAAAACGAGAGAGAGGAACGCGGTGCTTTAGAATACGATGTCCTCTTATTGAAAAGGTTTACGAAAATAACGCCGCTAAGTATCCACAATGTACTGGCTAGTACACTTCTTAAAGTTACGACAAGCTGCCTGTTCTCACTTGTTGTGCCCTAATGCATTTCAATTCTTCTATATACTTTCTCCTTGTGATCCAAGGTACCTCTAACCATAGGCGACCATAGGTGCAAAAGGGCACTTGTACCCCCCCCCCCCCCCCCAAGACAAAATATGGTCAACACCCATGACTCCGATAAAGCTGGAATACATCAAATTTCTTTAACCCCTTCCCCATTTTGGACGAGCACAGCTCATCCACTTGACAGCGAAGCTTTCGCATTGTCAGACTGATGAAAGCATTCTCAGACGCTCAAGATTTCTACAGGTACTCTTGTTTTCTTTTTATTGTTGATTTTAGTAGGTAGCCAGCCTTTTTTTCCAGAGTAATTATGAGTAAACTTATCATCCAGTTTTTTATGTGCTTGGCCAAGAAAACATAGCTTTTGCAATGATTGCAAAGGCCGATTGCAAAGGGGCAATGATTGCAAGGGGGCCAGGCTACCATCAATACCAACTTTTTTGTTCATAGAGATATCTTAAGGAGACTCCTTCACTACATGATATTCACATAAGAGTTTTTTTTCCGAAGCAGTTTCCAGAAATAGCGTGGCTCTGTGGTAGAGCACCTGCTTGCCACGCAGACAGCCCGGTTCGAACCCAAAGATTTTTTTATTTTACTTGCAGCTATCTCGATTTTTTGGTCATGGACTATGATTTTTCGCTCACAACCAATGACGCCATCACTGACGACGACTCCGAATTGCTGCGTAACAAGCTCTTTAATGCTATCGCGTCAATATAAACTTGCCTTGTAACGCTGAGAACTTCACATTTCTGAGTTGCTTGTCTCCCCATCCATGTGTTGCGAGTAGTCGGTCCACTGGTAAGGCAAGAAAAAAAAAGAAAAAACGCAGGTCACCACAAATACATCACGATGCTACAGTGAAAACTCGCCAATAGAGCCACTCTTGAACAGTTTCTTCTGTTTCCACATGAACAATCCCACAATGGCCGGAGGAATGGACAACGTAACGGCACACATTGTTAGAATACAGTCCATCTTGGATACATTAGTGTCCATACTGGACATCGCAGGGCCCCATGGGAAATTTCATGCATCATATAGGCGTTTCATTGCGGAGTTGTTCCGAATAAAGACATGCAACAGAGAGAGAGAGAAAGTACTCTATGGCTGCAAAAGTAACCGCCCAAGCACTCCATACAAATGGTTAACCAACGAAGCTGAAACGTGCGCCCCAGTGCTTAGCGGTGGGTTAATCCCGAGGAACCAAAGTGCCGCTCGAGAACTCCCGCTGGGCCTGGCAAATGCATTTCCGCCATTGCCACATTGACGCTGCCTGCCCGCAACGCGGCCTCCTTGGCCCGCCGTGGGTCTTGCATTCGATCTCTCGAGTACACTCAAACCTCATTATAACAAGTCGCATCTGCCACGAAAATAACTTCGTTATATCCGAAAATTCGTTTAAACAATTATTTGTAACACTGTATCTATGACAAGACTATTTTTCATTTACTTCGTTATAACCGATAATTCGTTATATCGAGGTTTGAGTATCTGCTGCCTTATTGGGGCTTGCATTCCGCTTCACGATTTAGCGTGACTTGGCAGGCTTCCGATCGTCGGTACGCAGATGCTGCTTGCGCTTGCCTACCCGGGTCTGTACTAGTGTCCGGACTACAGCATCGGCCCAGCGAACACATGTTCTCTCACAGTTCGCTGGCGGCGCTGTTCTTAGCAAGTTATCTGCTGTTTGGGAGTTCGTACGATCCATGGCCTACCCATGTTTAAGTTGCAAGTTGAAACTGTTGAGCGCAAGCTCCGTCGCACGCTGTGATGGGAATGAACGACGTCACAGACGGCGCAGCCAACGACGCCGTGCTTGGGCACGACGAGAGAACGACGTCACTGACGCGCAACCAATGAGAAGTTTCTAGCACGAGGACAGACGGATTTTCGTTTGCGCCTAGCCTTACAGCTTCGCTGTGAAGCACATCAATGTGCACCTGTGCCATGCTCTCGTGTCAGGAAGGCGCTGGCTTTTTGATGTTCTTGTTGGGATTACAGGAAGAAAAAGCACCAAGCACTGGTCAGGGTGAGATGTTGGACAAACTGGCTCAGGGTTCAGCGTTGCCAAAAACAGCTGTATATGTCTTAAAACTTTCTGAGCTTTTTTTTGGAAAGTAGGTGGCAACGATGACCATGGTAGCGAGGTCTGATGACACACCCTTAACCAGAAACCATAAAGCTAAAGCTACAGTGACTTACACCTTCCACTTTACCACTCTTGGAAGTGTTGGTAATGAGATAATTGTTAATTGCCAGCGCACCCATGCATTTCTTTGGCAAGAACACTGACACAACAACAAAAAAATTCTTTAGAACACACTGCAGATGTTGCTACCACACAGCTTTGCTACTGCCATCCATGCTTCAGTAACCCGATCATCTGCAATCAGTAAATATTACGGACAGAACATCCGCTTTTGCTAAAAAAAAGCTTACGGACAAACAAAAGCTTGCTTCAACGGATGCTGAACCTGACCCTATGCAGCGAAGTGTATGAGAAAGAAAAAAGAGATACCATGTGAGTACTTACTAGGGTACTTACAGGCAGCGAGCCCAGCCTCTGGTGTGCCAGTGCATCGAGCGCTTGACCCGGGTGAGCCAGGCCGTGGGCCCCCAGCTTGGCCCCCTCGTCGCTCTTTTCCTCCTCACGCCGCTTGAGGCACGCCGTCTTGGGGTTCAGGTTGCGCTCCTGCACGCGCCAGCACAGCAGCGCTGTAGCACGCACCAAGGAGGACAAAGTGACAGACCACAATACTAATGGCGAGTTGCCTACTGGTGAACTGATAACATCGCACAAGCCCCACCCTCTGGTGAGCCTTGTTGACCACTGCGAGGACTTGTACTGACACGAAAATAGTCAGTTGTCATTTTTCTTTTTTTTGCGTCGAGTGAAAGACCAAGCTCTCGAGAGCCTAGAAAGTGTAGTGGTAAGCGTGAATGCACCCTGAAAGATTAATTACAACATGTCCTTCAAAGCTATTTCGGTTCCTACGTCAACATGGTACGAGCATCTCGTCACGTGCTCGCGCAAGATATTGTGACATTTTCACAGCCGTATTGCCACATGGCTCCACTGGTGACGCACAAGCGGCCATTTTGTATGCTCTGGTGCCTGACGTCATCACAACTAGCCATACTGGGGTGTCAAGTCACCAGAATTGACACTGCAGCCTGATGTCACGCTAGTGTCAATTGACTTCAAAATTAAAAAATATCGGCATTTACTGTGCTTCACATTTGCTCAGAGCCGTCTCGTATACTGGAGATTTGTATGACAGAGTAAACTCAGCTTTGAAAATTGGTGTCAGTACCCCTTAAGGGGAGACGCGGGTCTTGGAACGGTCAAAAATGGTCAAAAATCGATTTTTCGCAAAGCTTATTTTCGAGGCGTTTGTACTTCTGAGCACCTACTCTCAAATTGCTAACGCTAAATTCGGTCGGGAAACGCGATAAAATCGGCTTTCAAAGCACCCCGGCAGCACTAAAATGTCCCCAAAAGGACGAAATTTGTTCGAACTTCCCGCGCGCGCCATGAGCGTTGCAGCGGGCCGAGCGCCGCCATCTTGGGCTAGATTTGAAGCTGTTTTCTTTGTGCACATTTTGCGCCATCTCAAAATGGCGTCGCTCAAGCAGAACGGCCGCCGTCGCGGGTTTTCTGAAGGTCGTTTCCAGGCCACTGATTGGCTCTCACGCGGCGCGCTTTTCAAGCGCGCCTTTCCGAGTCTCCCATTGGCTGGCGCGACCGACACGTCATTTTTTTTTTCTTTGTGTTTGGTTCTCCGCCGTGGCTGTCCGTTTGTGTGCGCCTGCTTTTGCGATCGTGCATGTTTCTCCGGACCGTGTCTCTACTTTGTGCCGGTTTTTTCCACGCGATCGAGATGCCTGGAGACTCTCGTCTGAAACCATCGACGCAACGAGCTTTTGGAAGCCGTAAAAACGGGCTTGGAACAAGAAGGCGCCGGCTACAAGTGCACCGTCGGCAGCGGAGTTGGAGTCGCGGCCGGACCCTTTGGACCTGCCGGGAACTTCAACTGACGACACCGTGGGACCAAGTTCGACTAGCGAAACACTTCGGGTTGATGCCGCGTACTACTCAACGGCGGAGCAGGGCGCAGCGAGTTGAGAGATCGGCGCAAACGAAGACCGTTCTGTCTGGAAAGTCGGCTACCCAGCGCAAGTTCGACCTTCTTGGAGTAAGCGCGGAGTGCCAGACCGGTGACGCCGGGACCGATTTTTTGCTCGTCGATATGAAAGTTTTGAATAACTTTTTTGCACAAGCGAAGTGCGACAAATGCGACGCAAAAAGTCTCAGCGTGAGGAAGGCAACGGACAAGGAGTACGGCCTTGCGGTAAAGCTTATTTTTTCTTGCAGCAGTTGTGATTTCGAGAAGAAGCAATTTTCTTCTCCGAGAGTGAGCGGAACTGCCACCATCACTCCCTTCGAAGTCAACATGAGGGCCATGAAGGGGATACAGATGATAGGCAAAGGTGTTACTGCCCTTTCGGACTTTTGTGCGTGTATGAACCTTTCGCACCGAGGCTTGCACCACAAGACGTTTCAGGGACACCTAAAAAGTTTAGTGAAAGCCTGCGAAAACACAGCGACTGAAAGTGAAGCTGCTAGTGTGGCAGTAATAAAAAGCTGTATACAGACTTCCTGAACCCCATAGGGAACATCGATGTTGTGTTCGACGGCTCATGGATGACGCGAGGTCGGAGCTCACACATAGGTGGGCTGCATCATTGAGCTCTACACTGGCCTTGTAATTGACCATGTTGTTTACTCAAACTTTTGTCTCGGCTGTGCCCTGGGACCACAGCCTAGAAAAAGACTCTCTGCGTTTACGCAAGGCAAATGCAACTCATCTGAAGAGCACCAACACAAAAAGACTCTTGCAAGGAGACACAAAACGGGTGCAACTGAAGATTACAGTCCTGGACTACTTTGAAGGTATTCTCTCAAGCATAGCAACCTATTACCCAGGTAACATGCTGCCTAACATCTAGAAGGTTCTTCCTAAAGACTGAAAAGACATGAGCAGCCAGTCGCTTGAGCCTCATACCCCATGGCTTTTCCAGAACCCCCCAGCCGCTTGTCATGGTGGGGTTTTGATCATGCTTTGCACATTGGAAAATTTTTTTAGATATGATTCCTTGGGTGGAACAAGACACTTTCTGTTTTGTTTTGAAGGGAAACAGATGGGGAACATGTGAATAAAATTTATGGTTAAGGTTCCTTTTAGAAATTTATACAGTGCGTGTCAATCTTCAAACGCGATTTTCTCAGCTTCACATTTTTTGCCAACTTGACCAGCCTTACGGATCTTTTCATTATGTTTTTGTAAGGTAATTTTGATAAATTTTATACCGTTGAATTCGTAAGAAATAGGACTGTGGAGCTATGCTATTTTTTGTGGCTAAGATGAACATATGAAATTTTGTGAACAATAATGTGAGCTAATTGCATTTCAAGATTACACAATGTCAATACAATTGAAAGTTCTTATATGATGATATCTCAGTGACAATATAATAGCATAGCTCCACATGGCAGGTCTTTGGCTACAGCTGCATCTTAAACAGAACCTAAAAATACTGAGGGAAAGTGTCTTAATGACCCGTAAGAAATTACCTAATTAGATTTCACTTATGCTCTCACAATTTGATAACTAATTGAAGTACATGAAAACTAATTATATTTTTGAAAACAGGAGGAAGAAATACATATACACACCCAATTTCATTACAATATCTCCAATAATAAAACTTTTCGTTTCGAGACCAGTGTCTCCCCTTAAAGGCACCCGTATCTTGTGCACCTTTGCTTCTCAGCAAGCTAGCGAAATCTGTCAGGCATTCTGCGTTCAGCCTAGAATCAGATAATTGAGTGAGTGCCCCCTCACTGGCTTTGCATGCCAAGGAAAAAGCTTATCTGAAGCGACATTGTAGTTATCTGTGTTAACAGCGATGTCTGCATCACTTTGTAGGTTCTGCACATGCATGTGCATTGCCACCTAGAATTTTATTGGTAAGGTGGATCCCACCAGCACCACAGCACACGCTAGAACTTCACTGGTGACATGCACGCCCTCGCGTAGTGCTTCTAGCATGTCTAGGCAGTCTAGGCTGCGCATGATGCTTCTTGGTTGCATCAGCAGTCAGTAAACTTCTCACTAACTGTACACCTAGTTTCGTGCATGCAATCACGTCCTTGCGAAGTGTCTCATCGGAGTAATGCAACTCTTTATATTGCTAGACACTGCACGAAGACCAAGCCAGGTTCAGGGACATAGAAACATTACGAGCCACCCGGGCCCTAGAGTCATGCTCAAAGCCTCGGACAAATGGCTCACCCCTGACTTGCTGCTCCAGGCTGGTAATGACCTCGACTGCCTGGTGTAAGATGTTCAGCTTTGTCTGGGCCTTGTCTGTCTTCAGGTGCATCATGCACATTCGGCCCAGCTCCTTGAACGCCTCGTTTATGTCCCTTACACGTATCCTGCAACACAGTGGCACATGGTCAACGCAACACCATGTTCACCCACACTGGCTCAAGAAACAACGCAGTGCATAGAATCTCAGACAAGAGAGAGGCTAGAGGCGATGATGATGGAAACTTCGAAGTGATCAACAACATTTGAATGACAGATGTTGTGGACTAAAGCCAGGATTTCAACCAGGGGTGTGATCCCGTAAGCATCAAAAAAAAAGAAAAAAAAAGAAACATTCTTGCCAAGCGCAACAGGTCAAGATTTGCAATAACATCCTGAATGGGGGAAGTATGTACGAGCCTTGACCAATTATGTGCATCAAGAACATGCGCTCGTTTATAGACACACACGAGATTGCGGTCCATTACTTCTTCGGAAACATTGCTTCCAAACAGAGACATCCGTTTGGCTACAGATGCGTACGAAAGACATTTTGCAAATGCTATCCATTAAAATGTCAAATTCTTTTGCGCTAGCACTGCTCCTGTGCGAGCAGGAAGAGAGGGCATAACGCACCACTGGCAACAGGTACAGTAGGCTCTCGTTAAATGAAACCTGAAGGGACCAGGAAAATATATGTTCTGTTTAGCAGGAGTACCGTTTACTGAGAGATGAAAGGTGTGCAGAATTCAAGTATGAAACCAAAAATATTAGAGGAAGTTGTTCCGTTAATTCAGCAATTCTGTTTCAGAGATTTCTGCTTACTGAGAGTCTACTCTTCCTACTTCCATACTACCGTATTTACTCGAATCTAGGCCGCCCTCGATTGTAGACCGACCCCCGAAATTCGCAAGGCCAGGAAAAAAAAAAAAAAGAAAAAAAAAGAAAACTTAATCATGGGACTCGAATATAAGCCAACTTTCGCACATCGTTCTCTGGGGGAAAAAAAAAAAAGACATCGGCTGAGATTCGAGTAAATACGGTACTTCCATACTAGTGGAAAGCCTCACAACTTTGTTGCTGGAGGAACACGCTTACCTTTCCCGCGCATTGTTCGCCTGTCTCCTCTCCTTTTCTCGCTCTGCCTTAACTTCTGGGGGCTCGTCCTCGTCTCCGGAGCTGTACACAGCACCAAGAAAAAGAGATCGGCAAGAGAAGCAATGGGAGTGGCTTGCACATCTTCATGCACAAGCCAGCAATTGAATGAATGACTGCCTCCTGAAGCTTAACATCTCAAATAACAAGAACAAATGCTGGGAGGTTAACCCTCATGTGAAACGCCGACTATGTTGATGAGGTCATCACATTTTCGTTTGCAGAAATGGTGAGAAAACATCTTGTTTGTAACTGACATGCGATTTCAAGCATATCACAATGCACAGTACGTTTTAACTGGAAATTGAGCGGAAGGGGAAAAAGAAAGATGCTTACGCTTGGTTAAATACGGTACAGGCGACTTACCCGGCAAACGCATCGCCGTGGCCGCTGTTGCTATTGTTTCCAGCAGCTACTTGCCAGCGGCTCCTACGGACAAAATAATAGCAACGCTTTTTAAGTATTGTGCAAACATGACACAGTGTCATGGAAGCCATAGAAACAGACCCCAGGAAACCAACCATAAATGCATTATTATCACTGTACAGCCTTCTGCAGCATTTCGAAAGCTGTAGTAACTGCATATAATAAGGAACATAATTACACCTCAGTATACGAGGTGGTTAGAAGATTATCAAGTGAGACTGAACACTGATACACAAAAACAAGCAATTTCAACCATCTAAGCGCAAGATTACGATGACTACAGTGCTACTACCACCACATTTACGCACAAAGTGAACTCATTACGTCATCCTAAAAGGCACGTTGTGAAGGAAACCTGAACATGCTGAAATGGAGAATTTATAGACGTTTATTGCAGCACTGACCAATAAGGTTACAATGAGTTTTGTCTTAACTTAAATATATGCATTGTACTCCTTAAAGAATTTCAAAGTCAGTTTCAAGATTCATATAATCATAAAGGCAGAGAAAATTTTCCAGAAATTTATACCTTGCTTGTTATGCCTCAATAATCGCTCGAGAAAAGGTCCCCACAGACAAAAACCAGGGCTTTCGAAATCGTTAACACTGCACCACCAAACCTCGGGCTCTCGAACCTAGCAATATACGAGACTGCTTTCATTTCGCCTCTCGTTTAATTCATTTTTTCGGTTAAATGCAATCCCGGCTAAAGGCTTTCCACAACGTCCACACCTTCCATGGGCCAACTCTAGCAACTTCAATCCTGAAATCGAGCCTAACCTGGACTTGCCAGCTCTAGAGACTGCATGGACGCTGCAATCAAGAGACAAGCGCTTGTGCGAGAGCGGACTGTCAGATGCCCAGACAAGGGGGGTTGCACAAACTGACCGAGACCTCTTGCTGGACTTTCCTCCCCCAGAGGAAGACGTGGCAGTCGGGGTGGTCAGGCTGGCGCCCAGGGGACCCGGGGAGTTCGGGGGGCTGATCTTGGTGTGCTCCAGTTTGTCCGCCTCCTTGCATTTCTCCACCTTGATGCCCGGGCTGCTCTCCACTGTAAGTACACCACACACCAACATCGCACCACACCCGTCTAGTCATGAACATCGCACGTGGCACCCGTGGCAATGCACACATTTAAGGCTTTACTGCTCCAAAGCAAGAAATGAGCTATGGAAGATGACTCACTATTTGTGGGAAAACTGGATTACTTTCAACCGACTAAAATTTCTGTTAATGCATCAGATGAAGTCGGGTACACTGGTGTTCCGACATTCCAACCGCACAACGATGCGGCGCACTGGGCAACCACAGCTAGAATTCAATATCATTTATGAAAATCCATGCATTGGTATGCTAAGACTGCGGAATAATATACACTACGCAAAATTTCGTACTCCTATGAACACTTTAGTGCCCGAAACACACTGGTAAGAAAATGTGTGGCGAGACTTGCCATCCGAAGCACCAAACACTTACCATAATGACCTGGGTTCTGGCTGTTGGGAGTCGTTAGAGCCGTCCTGCTCCTCATAGAACTGTCTGAGAGGGCGGGCGGGCTTGCCTGCACAGCAGCAATGCGCAATGAACGCAAGCGTGATGACACATCGACAAAACAATCTGCACATATGCAAGGAGGTGCAGCTGTCACCACAGAAAGACAAACTCTCCCCTGTTTTTACATGCCTTCAAGTACCACTTCTCCAGGAAAGTGGAGTGAGCATCAAAAGTTTATGGGATGCCAGTTCTGTGAAGAAAGCTGAACTAGTACACGATGCAATGCTAGTCTCATATGCCAGTCTGTACCCGATATGCAGCCACAAAGCAACATTAGGCGCTTTCGTAGATTGTGTCCTCGACACACCCTGTGCTTTTGTATATAAACATCGCTCTTGGCATGACATAATGCATCAAACACATAGTTGCCAACCTGTCCTCTCTAAAATTCGCAAAACTCCTCGGGGCATCGAAAATGGCGGGTTGAAATGGTGAGGAGACAAGGGCACACTTTTTGTTTGTTCCTGAACACATAATTTTTACAATACACACGCATGTCGTTAATGGTGATTTGGCTTTGCCGCTTTCCTTTTTAATGAGGCCAACTCAGAAGACGCTGAGATACAACAGTGTTCTTCTTTTAGATCAGGGTCCCTTTCACTCCGGGAATTTTGCTGTCATTATTTTTGCTTTTGTGATAGTAACTTGCTTTAATAAACATAGCTGAGATGAGCACAGTCGTCAGTAGACATACATGGGTTTGCCATCTCTTCTCTGAGCACAATTTAATCCTTTGTGGTCCGCTGTTTGGCCCTCTCCCGACAATGCAACAAGACCGCAACGGCTTGCTTTGGACACTGGTCAACAATTTCTTTAGTGATTGATTCACATGCACGTTTTCTCATTGCATTATGCATCTAAATGAGTTAGTAAGCTTCCTTTACTTGAGCTTTGATTTCTTCAATTTCGGACCAGAATGGATAGAAGAAGGTGGGTAAAGGGACAACAAAAGGGTAACTTTTCTGGGGGAAAAAAAGAGAAATTCAGCTTTAATGCAATATGACCCAACATTTGCAAAATCGGTGAACAAGTCCAAATTCATATCCTTTATAGAACATTCGGTAGAGTTGGCAGCGTATGCAAATGGCTGTCATGAATGAAAAAATGTTTCAGCTCCACTAACGTAAAACCTGTGGAGGGGCAAAGCATGCAGTGTGCACCGATGTTTCCCAGAGCAAAATGACTGCTAATGGGCAATGAGAGACAGAAGAAAGATTACACACAGAGACCTGCAGTCCGCTTTTACTTAACGCGCATGCTGCAAATCTTTATTGTTCAACTACGCACAAGAGAAATCTGCCACCGGCACTACATCGCAGGTCAAGATCCAGTGCCTATACAGCATAGACCGATTATAACGCAAGTCTCCGGAGTCGTGAACATCCGCACTATAACCAAAACTACCTTCTTCAAAGGCTGCACTTGCGCAACACGTGTTGAGCATGTAGCCTTGCGTGTCCGATAATCGAGACACGCGATTCGGGTGCTTACAACCACTTAAGATTTCCGAATGTTTCAAAAATTAACCGGCAAAGGCTCGCATTGCCAATGAAATGAACACGGGGGAAAAAAAAAACAAAACAAAGCGCTATCGCGGAAATTCGCCGACTACGTTTCAGGCCACCTCGAGGTATGCGCATTACACAGAAATGTATGTCAAATCGCGACCGAAATTTCGCGCGCTGAACGGTACCGATCGTTCGATTTCACGGCGCGCACCCAATGTCCAAGACATTGCAATCGAATCGGAACCACCATTCAAGAGTTGCATGTGCCAACCATGACCTCGTTTTCACTAGCGATACGATTCCCTTCCCTTCAAGTGCAGCCATCGCAAAGAGTTTCGTTGATTCCGCTCCAAACCTCAACTATGATCGCCCGTGACTCTGAAAAGCAACCAACGTTGATTAGGCCTAGCCTGCGGTTCAGCACGTTCTCGTGGAAAGTTTGTCCAAGACAACATGAAGAGCGGACGCCGAAAAGATCGCTCAAGCACTAACCCAAGAACGGTGCGTGTAATACGAAGCTTGTGTTCGCGGCCAGGAGATCAACGGCGACAAAAGTCCGCCAAGTCTGCGCACTAGCAGAAAAGGCGAAAGCTCGAGTCATGAGGCCGTAAAACTTTTCAATTTGCGGAAGAGGTAGCAAACACAATATCTGTAGCAATCGTGATAACAACGACGCTTTTCCCGACAGGAAACTTAAAGCACACTTGATGAGGACGTGATGGCACATTCCATGCGGGGCGTGCAGCTGGCAAGCGGGCGGAGCCTTGCCGGCGCCGGTGCAAAGGCTTCTCCCGCCTAGGCAACCACCGCCCTTCCCCACTCGGCGAGCCCGCACAACGCTTCCGCGGTTTTTTTTTCTTTTTCCTCCCTCCGCCCCTCGTTCGTTCACTGCGCGTGCCCTCGCCCTTCGTAATGACCCCGTCGCTCTCTCCCCAGCGGCGTACCTCCTTTGAGAACCGCACTCGTTACCGCATTTGTCAAATATTTTCCCGCAACCGCATAATAAACGGTACTTCATCTTGGGGGACTGCACAAAAAGCGGTATGCGTATACATGGGGTTCTATGGGAGGGTAAACGGGACTCGAAAAAGACCGCATTCTAAGCGGTCCTGCACTATAAGCGGTTACGTTACAAGCGGTATGCACTGTATAAACGCGGTGGCCGGTGAACGGTTGTGCAGAGCGAGCAGTCGGTTTTTTCAATCAAACATCGCGCCGTTGCGCAGGAGAGAATGAGGCACGCGAGAGGGGGAGGGGGGGAGCGTAGGGGGAGGTGATGCGCAGTGGGGTTGTGGACGCCGCGGGAGGGATGGACAAAGCCCCCCGCCTTAAGATGCTTCACATCTAATGAAACGAGAAAGGGCAAGGAGCGGGTGCTCACTCCGTGTGCGTCAAGGGTGGGCATGCCAGGCGAGAAGGGGTGTCCTGCTGTTAAGGAAGCCAGTAGTCCGTTGGAGTGGGCACCAGCCGTGAGCCCCAGTGCGGGCCCCATGTTGGGACCCAGGGAGGCACCCTCGGCGTGAGTCCGCAAGATGCTCAGTGCATCGTCCAGCCGCTCCTCTAGAACCACTTGCGTCTGCTGCAACCGAGCCACCGCGCACATCAGCGACGCACCGAAAGTACCACACCAACAAGTAACACATTGAACCAGACACTCGAAGATGCCAAAGAGTGCTTGCGTGACATTAAACGAGGGGAGCAAACATTTTTCCAAGTTAGATTCTGGTGTTTCAGGGGTCGAAACCATGACCTGGTCACAAGGCAAGCTGTACGGGGAGACATTTAATTAATTTTTACAATCTCTGGTTCCTTAATGTGCACCTACGTCTAAGCGTATGAGCATGTCTTGCATTTCACCTTTAAAGAAATTTAGTAGCTGTGACAGGGGTCAAATTTGCTACCTCTAGCTTGCCAGTGCGATGCTATAGCCACCCAACTAGTGCAACGGGTCAAAATGAATTTTGTGACATTAGTCAGAGAAACAGCAGCTGCTGCTTGCCTCTAAGTGCTGACAATTTATGTGAATTTTTGCCCACCATGACTGAACCCTCACTTTTGCCTCAATTCAGAGCAATACTGACAGGCCTAAAGTAAATAAAAAAACATGTTTAACAAAGCAATGCACGAGTGTTAGTTGAAGCCGATATGCAAGACGAAGTAAAAAAAAAAAAGAAAAGGCTTTGTAACACCGACGCAGATGAACGTACACACTTATAACACTGAGCAACAAAGCCACTGGAACACGTAAAGCAATACAACGCATGTGTACGAAATCAGTGCTGTACAATAACATGCAGCATACTCTGCCGCCTGGATAACGATGGAGTTACACTGCCCAAGTTTCTAGCCTAAAAGAGAATAGTAACCCTTCAAGTAAAGAAAAGAGACTAGACGCACGGCATTGACTACTACAAGGAAGCGGTACAATGTGCCAAAGCAAGGACAAATCTCGACAGGAAGCTCGCCCTAGCTGCAACTTGTCAACGTGATTTGGCAACAAAGCTTGTTTATGGACAACACAGGCGCAGTGAACGTGGGACTCCACGAACGTTACGGGACGACGCGCACATGCGGTTAGTTACCTCGACAGAGTCTCCAAAAAAATGAAAGTCATCGTCACAAGTGTCAGCAGCCAGAGCCGTTGAATGGTGCTACACGAGGAGGGTCAACAGAAAGTGCAGTCAGGTCATGCACAAAATACGACAATCTTTCAAGTTATGACTGAGAAAAAAAGGCTGCGTTTTTCTTAGAGGCTGAAAACAAGAGAGATGTCCAGAAGAAATGATTTGCACCTGCATTTCCACCAATGTAATGCAATGCGAGAATTAGTGGTATTCTTAAGCAAGCTATTACACCCCAATGATTCGCAAGCATCTGCGCAAGTGTGCACAAATAAATGTGTGCTAACGTATTGAGTGTTTCCATTTCGGCTAATTTTTTTTAATGAAATCAATTTGAAGACAGTGCTCATCCCGTTTCATCTTTTTTGTATGTCCTCGTACTTTGGTGCTGTGCACTTACTTTATCATGTTTTACAATCTCACGCAAGATTTCGTGCATTTTGCCAGACTAGTTTGGAAGATCAGTACTGCTTCCGCTACCAGGAGGGGATGTTTTGAATCAGCACAGAGAAATAGCTACAATCTCCCCATGATGACTTACATTAACCCCGTGGCACCGAAAGGGTGTCACACAATTGCCACATCATGTCACCACCTTAACACTTTACAGTTGGCATACCTCTGTACAGTTGGTCCTGAATACACCAAATTATTGTCTATATTGAGCACTTCCAATAGCCCTTCAGAAATCAGATACAAGGTGCGACGCAGTGCTGCACACCAAGCTCGTTTTCCCCTGCCCATTAAATATGCATATTTAATGTAATCAAGTATGCCATGCAAGTATGCCTCTAATCATGGTGCCACGTTTGCTGCTGCTGTGGGAAATATTCAATGCCAATGAAATGCACATGATGGCACACAATAGCCTTGGTAAATTCCAACTTATCCCTATCCCAGGAAGCTGTCCGGGGCATTCAGACTTTTCGGATGAGCTTCAGATAGGCATACCTTGCGTTTGGAGTTACGAATCATCAATCCCTTCTGAGTTTGGTGCATTGGGGTCAACTGTACTTCCACAACATGAAAAAAAAAGTAAACAGAATTCGGGTCAACATGGCATTCTCACCATCAACAGATATGTGCAGTCCTTCCGCACACGTAGCATATTAATAAGAAAAAGTTTCTACGAATGAAAACAAGGTCATCCTCTTTTTAATGCATGCAACCACATCTGGCCACTTCAAATACGGGAAGAAAGATCCCGGGTACATTAAGCGATCTAGCTCTCCTTCACTAGAGGGAGGAGCTTTAATTAAGGAAAGGACACAGAAGTCAGTCTAAGGTGGACTCTAACACTAATTATCATCTCTTATCGATGGTATATTTTTAAAGTTATGTCATTTTTCGTGCAATATGAGAAGCTTAAAAGTGTGTGAGGAAGGTCACTTGAAGTATGCAAGCTTGTTAGCAGTGAAACGTTTGAGAATACGTCTGTACTTAAGCTGGTTCGTTAACTCTTACTACCACTAACCACTTACCAGCTGGTGCATTGTAGCTTCCTGGAAACCAGACGGAGGTTGGCTTGACTGTGCATTGTTCCTCGGCCACTGCGACACTGCTGCAGGAGAGAAACAGGGCAGGCCGATCACGAATGTGAATGCAGACCCACTGTAACAACTAACTGTTCCGTAGCCGCAAAATTCTACATTTTATGGTTGGGCAGCGCATACTTGCCGACTGGTTAGTCAAAACAAGTCAGTAAGCAAATCACGTGTGTGGCGTGTGCACGCACTGACCTACCTGCCACTCTGTGTGAAACATAAACTAGTGAAAATTTCACGGGCCGGAAGCAAAGCGTGGGTAGTTACATATAACCCAACTTAGCGGCGTTCTTTCATTACGTTCGAAATATGAGCAGCAGCAAACTTGAAACAGTCAGTGGGTGCACACTTGCATAGTTGTACTGCCTCTGGGCGACCTCCCACTCAATGTTCCACAATCAAGTTCATTCGACAAGAAAAGAAAAAAAAAAAAACCTCCACGACGTTTACCAACAGACCTCTCTGATCAATGCACACTGCTAATATCAATGAGCGACAGGCTGTGCAAGGTAGGAGGGACTTACCACAGAGTGGGGGAGGTGAACTGACAGGTGTGGAAGACGTTGATGAAAAACTGCTCCCTGGGTGATCGGCTGAATAAACTGCTGCATGCCGGTAGAAAGGAAAAGATGGGATGTGTAAGAACGCGTCCAAACAGGAAAGAGGGTAGGTACGCTCAAATGATCAACTCTGTGAGACTTCACATGATTTGGCCCCGGGTGAGCCAATGCACACGGCTGCATCAACTCATGGCTGGCCCTGTGCAAAGCTAGTACCGTATTTACTCGATTCTACCGCGCCCTCGATTGTAACGCGCACCCGTTTTCCGTGAAAGAAAAGAACAAAAAAAGTCCATAGGAGTCAAACTTCGCACATTCAGAAGAACAAGTATTTGGGTTTTAAAGAACTGAAGTTTCAAAAAAGTAACACAAAGTCAAAAAGCGGGCCTTGCCGCTAAAACTGTCACCACTACGGCGGCGATACGAGTCGCGTAATGGATCAGTCCTCGTCGCTGTCGGACAACTCCTTGTCGCTGTCAACACTCTTCGATTTCGGGAAACCGGCCCTGCTTTGGTCCACTGAAACCTTTTCGTGAAGCTTTGCTGTAAAAAATCTTCAGCTTCTGTTTGCGCCAGTCTCGCACGCACGTTTCGGGAACTCCGAACTATATCCGAACGACCGCGATGCGGCCCGATTTCCGTCCGTCTCTCTGCACATGTAATAACTATTCTTTGAAATGCGGCATCGTGGTACACTCGTCGAGTATTTGGAGTCTGCACTTCCATGCCGTCGATGCGAACGCAGAACAGGATGACAATCTCCTCGGCACACGTACGAACTGAAAAAATGGCAGAAATGGCCAAGGCGCGTAGGAGGCGGCCATTTTGAAATGTCGATGGCAATAAGATAACCGAGTTTTTTTTTTTTTTTTTTCGGTACTCGATTCTAACGCGCATGCGATTTTTGGACTCGTTTTTCCGGAAAAAAGGTGCGCGTTAGATTCGAGTAAATACGGTAAGCTTGGCACACTGCCAGGAATCATGTTGGCTTTATATGTTTGCACATACGAAGTACAATTGTGCAAAATCCTGTGAAAGTGACTGCGTGAGAAGACCATCCCAGATGGTGTAACATCTAGCAATGCAAGAAACACGCATTTGAATTGATTCTTACCAGCATTTTCCAACCTTTTTTCGCAATAAACAAGCCTGTGGCTTTCAATCTACGGGAGTTTTGGTCAATATAATGACGATCTGGCTAACGGATCAACCGGTCGTGCATAAAAAAGCCTTTGAAAGAGACTGCTGAATATCTGAAGACGTGATAGACAGTACTTCAAGTACTACAGTTAAACCTCAACATAATAAACTTCACCAAGAACCAAACCCTCGCTATAATGAAGTACTTATAAACTCTATAACTACTATAAACATTTACAAACTAAAACCATTTATAAACTCGTTTGACAGAACAGCAGGTATTTTTAACCTCCATATAACGAAGCATGTTATCTGCAATTTCAATACAGTAACAAGCTTTCACTGCTTGTTACTATAGGAAGGAGACTGACCGAGGCCATCGCTTTGCCCAGGGTGTCGCCCGTCTGCGACGAGGCTGGCGGAGGGTGCGTGGAGGAGTTTGCCGAGGCCGCGGCACCTGTTGCCCGAGATGATAGGGCGTCGGCTGCCGTAGGCCCCGGGGAAGAGCCCTGATTGGTGCTGCCGACAGCAGGGCCGCTGCCGCCGGTGGCTGCCGTGGGAGTCCGTACCGATGCGGGCGCCACGGTGCCGGTATTTGTGCTGCCTGCAGCGGCAACAACCGTGCTTCCACTGCCGCTGCTGCCATTGTTCTGTTGCGAGGAATAGAGCGGGGAGGCACCAGCCCCGCGGAAGCTCGACATGGGGGGCAGGGTGGTGGGCATTAGGCCTGTGGGCTCCTGGCCTGGAGACACAGCACCATACGCCTGAATGGAAGAGGGCGCACCGTCATAAACAACATAAGCACAGTGAGCTTCTAGAGCCAACAACGCTGCTGTTAAGAATGAGGGTACTATACTCGCGGACAACTTTTCTTGGCAATGAAGCAAAGGCTACAGGGGCGGAGCTACTGCACATGTACTGCTCCGCGAAGTAGTCCGGCTCGGCGCGCGTTTCGAATTTAGTTTTTGTTTGTGAACCTTCCGCACCTCCTGTGACGGCCGTTTGATTATTCGAGCGGCCGTCACCGGCTTACACGGCCATTTGTTAGTGAAATTCGTCACAAGCTCTCTCGGCGAGTCGGCGGAGAAGGGAGGGTGACGTGCGCTCACCTGAAGACGAAGGCACCATTTTGACTGTGAGGTGCACGTAAAAGGTGCCACATTTTCACAGGTGCAAAAACGCGAACTGACATAGCATAAAGCAAAGCAAATGTAAATATCTCCTTGGTGCGCGCAGACCCTCTTTTCAAACAGCGCCTCGTAAAAAATAAAGTAATGTTGTGTTTTTATTCTCACGCAGAAAACACGGACGCAATTGTGGGACTATAATCTTCAGTGGTAGCACACGCGGAGTTCGGCTCTTTAGCCTTCCCTTCATTGCCAAGAAAAGCTGTCCGTGAGTATAACTGTGTAGCTTTCCAGCTTCAGCGTAAAGACAAGGGCATAACACAAGAATGCAATGACAGCAATCAGGAGCCACACTAACGTACATGGGGCTATTTTATTGTGTGCACTATGTCCACAAAGGACATTCCTTCTGGAATGTCCTTCTGGACGTAGTGCACACAATAAAATAGCGATAGGAGCATAACTTCTACCAGCTCCCTTGAGTGTCTCTTGTAATGCGGTGTTACTGTATCACTGCTACTAGCTACTGTAAACAGTAGCAAGTACAGCAGCTACCTACCAAAACATACACAAGCATAAAGACCTGGGGAGAAGGAAAAAAAAAGGTGCCGCAGCCACCCACCATTGATTCGGGAGGGAGGTGCATGGAGGAGAAGGCAGATGATGTGGAGGCAAGTGTGAGGTCTGGTTCCCAGGTAAGAGTATGAAGGAGCTATGCAGGCTTTGGTTTGCGGACCAAGGGTCTCCTGCCTCCTCCATGGCCCCCGTCTGCACAACATCATGTGACCCAACAATGGTTACGACCACAATTCTATCACTGCACAACACTTGCCAACCTTCAATGGCTGACTTCTGCCCATTCGACCGCCGTTCATGCAAGCCCAGCTGAAAGACCTGGCTGGCACGTGTACTTCTCTAAGGGACAAAGCTTCTCATTTCAATCGTGACATTAGCCTTCGCCGAATAATGAGAACTTGGCTGCTTGTCTTACACCGACCTGAACTGAATGGCGACCAATGTAATGGTTCCCATGCAGCAATTTCCTGACTTCATGGCACTCAGGCTACAGCGAATGCGGTCAACATACGCCATTCCTCGTTAAAAATCGCCTATTTCTAATTGGCCCTGATAAGATCTCGACCTGATAACGGTAGCTCACAGTCAACTATTATAGAATCATTAAATTCGAATGAAGGCCACTTCAGTTCCTGCTTTTGCAAAAACCTGAGCTGTTAATACAGAGGTAAAGCTGTTTGAAAGAGAGGAATGAAAACGGTGTTCACTGAAAGTGGTACCCACATGGACTTTGCGCAGTGTCTGGTAAGTTCCAAACTAAAATTTGCGAGAGTACATGCAACAAAAAGGTGTACAGCTACTGGCCAAAAATTTTGGACTAGTGCTGATTAACTTTTTTTTCTTTCCTGTACTAAGCTTAAGTAAAGAACAGTTTTGCATAAATACTTGGGAAAGGCATTACAACCTTATCTCCTGGTGCGAACCGGCCACCACGAAAGTCTTGTAAGACTCCACAGTGTTGCATGTTATGGATGAGACGTAGTTACACAATAGAAAATAGACTGTACGGTGCTTACCAATAAAATAAGGCTCCCCATAAAGGTTCTGTGGCTTCGGAGAGTTATACCTTGGCGACCCTTGGTCGAAGCCTTCTGACCGGAAGGCTGCAAATAGAAAAAGAAAACGACATTAGTCAGGCACAAGGAATAAACACGTCAAGGCATCAATTTGAGACACTGTAGATGCAGGTCACTACTAGTGTTGGAAGCAAGTGGGTGGAAAGCAACCAGTGCTTGCGCTCGGGACGCTCTTAAGGAAGTGTCCTATTTTGCCTGATGAGACGTGCACCGTGGCACAGCGGTTAAAGTGTCTAGAAGCTCAGAGTTCAAATGCCACCGCTGTAACATGCTAGCTATTTTTGCAAATTCTTTACTATGGATAATATGCACTGCGCTGACGTCACTCGCAAGTGTGCGCAAGTGTGACGCAATTCCAAAATTCAGATCTTCCATCAATCCTGAGTCAGTCATACTAGCAAAAAAAAAAAAAAAAATTATCAGGGTCCCCATGCGCTTGCCTAAGACAACTCCAGGCGGAAGTCATCCAGTGTGGCTATTTTAACCAAGCACTTCATATCACACGAACGCTGCATAACGTGGCTGGAGCCCACAGTTGCATGGTCATGTGAATTTTCGTTTGCATGCTGTATTCTCACTTAAGGTCACGTTACATGAGACCAGAAAGTTCATAGAGGGGGGAAAAAACCGCGCGAGGGAGGGGGGAGGGGGTCAGCTGTGGGAGGACCTGACAAGTCCTCCTCTTGAGGGGGTGTTCATTAAATAATTAATAGGGGGTCAGACATCCGAACCACCCTCCCTCCCCCCTCCAGATCTGCCAGTGCATGAAACGTATAAGGCTTTCTCCTTAATAAATTTTAAAGAAAGTACAGAAAGTGAGGGTTAGATACCGGCGACGGTCCACCAATGTCGGCGAGCCGCAAGGCAGATCGGTCTCGGCCGCTCTCCGGGAGCGCGAGCGAATCGCTTGCGAAAATATACACGGGGTCGGCCCGACGCTACGCCTTCGGGGGCAAACGCGGTGCTCCAGCGCCCCGGGCGCGTTGTTTATAAACAAGGGCGCGCGCGCGCACCTATCGCGCGGGCGTCGGCGACAGTGGGCGCCCTTTATACGCCCCCACCCCGTTCTCGCGAGATTTACGCGCACGTGCGAGAGGAGACGACATTACGTAAACAGCACGTCCAAGCGGGAACCTCCGCCACGGAAGACGAAAGAACCGGGCGTCACAAACACAGCCTCGCGGGCAAACACGGCGGCGAACCAAAACGACGCTTAGAGAAGCGCGGAAGTTTACGGCAGATCGGCGTACACCGTTCTTTTGCCCGGTGGGTCTGTGAGAACCGCCGGCGAAATGGCCAGGCGCGCTAATAACCAGTTTTTCTCTTTTGTACTCAAGCGTGGTGTTTAAGGAAGGGAAGGGGAGGGCTTGAACTACTTGTGCATTGAAGGTGGCACAGAAACTAACCTGTCATTGCTGCGATAAAATCTGGAAGGCCACCTATGCAAGGTTCATTCCAGCGGTATACACATGCATGGAACGTTAAGTGGGGGATTATACGGCATAGTGCCTGGAGGAAGTGGGGGTTAGTTCCCTCTTCCCCACCTGAATTGACGCCGTCTGCTCCTCATCAAAAGGTCGCGAGTTCAAACCAAAAGCCGTGGGACGAACACTCAGCCAAGAACGAAACTTGATAAGGCAACACTGACTTTCATTCTGTGCAGTACAACTACACAACAACCAAGCTGGGCTTGCCTTATTGCGGCCAACAAACGCAGAAATCGTAAGGGGGACAGCTTCAGGTGAAACAAGAAACTCAAACTACGGGACCGTACTTAAAACGACCTGTGGGCGCCTCATTCTGGAACGATTCATTCCATTACCGTTCGTTTTGCACTTCGCCAACGCTTCATGCATCACCGTTATGACTGCCACAGTCGGCCACTCGAGGCGCAAGTCGTGACAGGTTCAATACATAGTGATAGTACTTAACTTTATGGCTAGGTGGCGTGAGCCGCCGCCCGATCTAAAGGGCACAGCCGTATACATCCATCCATCCATCCATCCATGACGGGCGAATGAAGTCGCGTTCACTGGCGCAAGCGCCGGGTGTGGACAAACAGCGCCACGAATGAAAATGGATCTTCACAAAGCGCGGCCCTCAGGCCGTCTGAAGTTACAATATTCGCTGACCCCCTCCCGTCAATTCCATCCTTGACGAGGAAAGTCAAAATTTGCCAACGTGCTTGTTAAGACATTTAAAAAATATTGAGTGGCTGAGCTGGTAATGTAACACACCGTCTGCTGTTAAAGTATTCCATAAGCAAGGAAATAAAAAAAAACTGATAAAGACTAAAGCGAAAGGTATCTAGAGGCAGGAATTTCTTCATCCGGAATAAGCGTTCACATCAACAAACCAGGCTCCACAGCAGACTCGATTTCATGCGTCCTTCTGAAGGTTCCCGCGGAACAACAACAACAAAAATGCACATTTTGGATTCCGTTGAGCCCGACCGCTCATCTTCAAAAACAAAATTCAGCGCGGTAGCTAGTCTGAATAGCGACGCAGCAACAATCGCCCAACGTCTGCATCGCCTGTGTCGGCGGGAAAGAGCGGCCGCGCGCAACTGCGCCGCGCCGGATGCTCTCTTCGAATCGAGCAGCCGATGCTGTGCCGCGGATAGTCAGCGTGCAAAAAGAAAGCGCAGCAAAACGCTGCCGAGACAGTCGCCCACGAAGGAAATGAAGAGGAGCGAAAGAAAATATTAAAACGGTAACTATGTATGATGATGATGACGATGAGATTTACGAGAGGAGGACCCCGGAAGAAAGAGCGCTTTCCCCTTTCACACACTCTGTTTCTAGGCGCGCTTACAAACTAACGAACGAAATCGAAAGAAGGTGATCGACGCAGACAATCATAAAAAAAAATGACAAAAAAGAATAGTGATACGAAATCGCGGGCCGCGCGCGACAAATCCGGAAGCGAGCAACGAAGCAGAACCGGAACACGACGACAAAGACGACACGACGCTGCGGATGCAACTACAGAAACAAAAAAAAAAAAAAAAAAACTAAACAAGAACAGAGTGGTTGAGCGAAACGAAACTTTACAAAGAGAGAGAGAAAGAGAGAACGAATCGTAGAACGAAACGACAAAAGAAAACAGAAAAGATAGAATGGAACAAAACGTGCCAGATGCACGGTGTACGAAGAAGAGAGGAAAGAGCAATATAAATTCCGGCGAGATGGGGACGACGAGGCGGCGAAAGCGAAGTGCGAGCAAGCGACGACTGCGCACGAAAACGACAGCGATGATGAGCCCCGGAGTTGTGCTCCTCCGGAGCGCGTCGACGAGATCGCCACCGAGGACGGGGTAACACACGAGCAAGGCTCTGTTGTTGTCGTTGCCTGCATGCAATCCGGGTATCGCCGAGAAGGAATAAGAAAAGAAAAAAAGGACGCGAAGAAAGAAAGAAAAAAAGGACGCGAAGAAAGAAAGAAAGAAAGAAAGAAAGAAAGAAAGAAAGAAAGAAAGAAAGAGACGACGGCAGCACCACGACTCGGGCTCCGCCAATTCATTGGGGATACTGCTCGCGGCGAGAAAATGACGTCGATATAGGAGAGAGCAGAAGAAACGATTCCATCCGGCACACTTCCGGGGATGATGATGATGGCAATAATACTCGGGCAAACGACGGTGAAGCACACGGGAGAAAGGTGGGGATGGCGTGAGCATGGCTCGCTCGGCAGTCATAACGTGACGTTCCACTGCTGAAGTCGCTTGTTGTTGCGTTGCCGTCGCTACATACGCGGCACTACACGTTTGGGTTAGCAACGCAAGTAAGATCATAATAGCCTAAAATCACAGCCCCCCGTTCCGGTGAGTACAGTGTGATTGAATCCGAGAATAATGCTTGATCCCTTGTTTCCCCTAGCCACGTATTTCCTCTTGAATTTATTTTATACGGCGTTCCAACGCTGGCTATATTGCTGGTAAGCTAACCACATGTTGCTGTTCCTTTTTTTTTGTTTTTTGTATGTAAACGATCAACTAATCACCCATTCCAGGACGGAGTTCGTATGGACCAGTCTATAGACGAACCAGCGACCATACGCTCCCACACCAAGAAGAGAACGGCAACGGAAACCTAGAAGCCGACAAGTTGCACCAACGGGGCGTGAAGAATCGAAAAAGGTCGAAAGCGAGGACCGAAATTTCGTCCTCTCTTTCTCGAAGAATCAGCAAGGGTGAGATCCCGCTCCCTGCCGACCGGTGGATAAAAGGGGGCGGCGGCAAAACAAAGTAGCCGACGCGCCTTCCGAAAAACACAGCACTGCCTGCCCAGCAAACGTACGTTCGCGAAAAGCGAAACAACAAAGAAATGGAAGCATTAGCCAAAGCCCGCTCGGCGGCGGCGGCTTGTTATGCGCCAGCCAGGGCTTTCTCGCCAGAGGAGGCCCGCTGGGAAACGCGCGAAGAGAACGGATTCGATTTCCAATTCAGCGGGGGGCGCCGGCGGAAGGCGCGCAAAGTGCGCGGCCACCTTTTCCCTCTCTTTATTTCTCTCTCTTCTTCCTTCAGCACACACTCATAGCTTGCTCTTCTTTGCCCTGGAAAGGCGGCTTCTCAGCAGCAGAGAAGCTTCGTGGTGGAGACGCGGGGAGCTTCTTCGCACGCACCGGATCGAACGAACGTACGAAGCTCGCCGAGAAAAGAAGCACGCACGCCAATAGAGCCTCGTTTTTTTTTGTTTTTGTTTTTCTCCTCCTTCACGCCGCAAAGCCAGGTTCTCTTCGGGGATTCCCCCTTTCCCCCCACTCGCCCTCACTTATTCCATGCGGCCCTTTTTGCTGGCGATGAAACCGACGCGCGTGTGCAACCTCGCATCGGTGTGAAGAGAGCGGGCCAAGTCGAAAAACTATAAGCAAGCAAGCAAACTCGAAAGCAGAAACAGAGATCTTCAAGGAAAGAAAGAAAAGAAAGGCAAAGTTCCACGAGCAGAAGTGTTACGATATTCTCAAAAGAAAGAAAGAAAAAAAGAAAGAAAGAAAGAAAGAAAGAAAGAAAGAAAGAAAGAAAGATGCAGTTGCCCGTTCAAGAGCAGGCCTTCCTCCCCACCTTTGCGTAGGGACCCTTGTCTTTTTTTTTTTAAGAGGAAAAAAATAATAATAAAGAAACCGGCGAGCGCGTTTTGTATCGACGGCGTCGCCGGAAACGGCTCTGCGTGGGACTGTCGAGGCGAAGCGGCTCGCTGTCGCTGAAGCCCGACCCAAATATTCCCGAGTCAGTTATGTAGCCGGGACGGAATCCTCGCAAGCGGGTCGCATCACCTTCCAGCGCCTTGAGAACAGCCACAGGGGCGGCGAACGAAAGGGTGCGCCAGTGTTAACACCGCATGCTTTCAACGTGCGGCAATATAAGGGAGGGCACCGCTTGGGCTCAGTCTAAGGAGAGAGACAGAGCACCGTACGCAACGCAAAAGCACGTGACCTTATACTGTGAACTTCGTCTTTCAAAACGGAAACGCAGTAAGGCTCAGCAGATTGAAAGCGTTCTTGCACGTCATGCGGAATTGACGTAGTACACTGCTCAACTAAATTACAGAAAAAACGTGGCAGCGCAAAAGCGTGAACGTTTCGTGTCCGTGTAACGCATGCTGAGATTGTCTCCTTACGGCGCATGCGAGATTGTCGGGGGTGGAAGCCGCGGCAATACAGTAGTTACGGCGCTCGGCAGCTGACCCAAAAAGACAAGGGTTCGATCCCGGCCGTGGCATTTGCTATGGATGGAGGCGAAAATCCTAGATGCCCGTGAACTTAGGTTTAGGTTCACGTCAAAGAACCCCAGGTTGCCGGAAATTTTCCGGAGCCCTGCATGGACTACGGCGTGCCTCATAATCATATCGTGGTTACGGCACGTAAAACCCCCAGAACTTAATAATAACGTGCTTCCCGAGGGGTAAATGTGAGCAGCCGCGCTAATTTCGGTAACGGTGCCGGTGACATGGTATTCTTTGAAGATCAAAACTCTCTACTACAAAACACGCTCGGTCAATAAGATCGCGGCCCAGACTCCCGCAAGCTATATAGGAAAACTAACACGCACCATAAAGAGAGAGAGAGAGAACCTCTTCGAGCGCGGTCTTACGCAAATGCGCGTTCCGACAAGGAGCGGAACAAGGGCACGGATCGGGGGAGCTTAGCGCACATCGTCCGCGGTGTAAACACCGTGCCACCGCCGCCAGACTTCTCAAAGACAGTGCGCCGAAGACTCGCAAAGAAGTGCCGCCCTCAAAGCCCGCGCCCGAGAGAATAATAACGCCGCCACCGCCGTCGCAGAAAAAGCAGCAAACGAGACCGAGAGAAAAGAAGGAGAGAGCGCCCTATACGCAAGAGGGCCCGGGCCGTGTGCCGGCGGTCATCAGCATAAACTAACACCCAACTGGCTCAAAGGGAACCAAACCTCGACATAGCCACGGTTTCCCAGGGGGGGGAAAGGACGCGACTACTACACCGCTCCGAGTCGATAAAAGCGTGCAGTGCAGAGTGGCACGGTTGCCAGCCAATCGGGAACCGATTTTAGGGAACAGCGGTCGCTAGAAAGCAGCGGCGCCCGATGCCGTAATTCGACGGTTTGCTTATCACACTGCTGTCTCTGATAAGTCTATCGAACTGTCGCTTCTAAGACAGCGCGCTCAGGCTTCAACTATCCAATATCAAAATTACAATAACCGTTAGAAAACTGAATGAGTGGATTGAATGAATGCATCAGAGCGGATAGCTAACATTAGCCAACATTAATCGTAATTGGCAACACTAGCCCACAATAGCATTTATCAATGTATCAAGGAATTATATATATATATATATATATATATATATATATATATATATATATATATATATATATAGGACACATAGCCCGCCATTGCCGCAGCCGTTGGACCTCATCACCTCGCCCAAGCTTCAACAATTGGGGTTCCCGCTCCGAACGTGCGCCATATGCTCCGTCCTTCCGTGCTGAGACAAGTGCGGAGCGTTTTTCGGAACATCGGACCAGCCGCTCGCCATCGCCCCAGCGCCGTCAGTCCCGATCGCCCCAACCTCGCCGTTCTCGGTCTCCTTTTGACCGCCACTCGGGAAACTAGCCGGTGCAGCCCCCGGAGGTGACGCTGCATACACGACTCGGACTGCAAATCCTCTCGTTACTCCTGACAAGCGATGCAACCTTCTTGACATTCTCGTTGATGGTATACCTGTCACGGCTCTCATTGATACTGGTGCACAAATATCTGTCATGAGCTCAGACCTCCGCCGCCGCCTCCAAAAAGTTCTAACGCCCGCGATTACATCTACCGTCCGTATAGCCGATGGGAGTACTCCTGCTGTGCTTGGAATGTGCACTGCACGCATCACGATTTCTGATCATCACACTTCAGTTCTGTTTTCTGTACTCGAAAATTGCCCTCATGATCTCATCCTTGGCATCGACTTTCTGTCCACGCACGCTGCCCTTATTGACTGCTCAGCAGGTCTTCTCCGGTTGGAACTCCCTTCGTTCACAGATACCACCCCTGCCGGCCCATCCCGTCTCCGCTCCCTCGAGTTTCTTCGACTTCCGCCGCAAGCCGCCGTTCAAGTCCAGCTCTCGCCATTCCCACCAGTACCTGATGGCGATTATGTTGCTGCCCCGATTCCTGACGTCGCCATGACGCGCAATGTCGCGCTCCCCAACACGGTGGTGACAGTTACAGACAATCGAACTTCGTTTCCCATCCTCAATTTTGGCTTCTCGGCGCAAGTTCTTCCTCGCGGGATGTCACTTGCACATCTGACACCACTGGCCGACCATACAGTTTCCGCCTTGGCCCTAGAATCGCCACCCGATTTGACCCTGGACTCACCATCCTTGTGCGACCACTTCACGCAAATGATATCCGACGAGCTCACTTCTGAACAAGTCTCTGCTCTCCGCCGCCTCCTCGTTTCCTACGAGGACATCTTTGACTTCGGCGACCGTAATTTGGGACAGACATCCGTGGTAACCCATCGCATCGATACCGGTGATGCCCGACCCATTCACAGACGGCCCTGCCGTGTGTCAGCTCCAGAGCGTGCTATTATACAACGGGAGGTGGATAAAATGCTCCATAAGGGCATAATCGAACCCTCTTCCAGTCCCTGGTCCTCTCCCGTTGTGCTTGTTAAAAAGAAAGACAATAGCTGGCGATTCTGCGTTGACTACCGCCATCTCAATCACATTACCAAGAAAGATGTGTATCCCCTCCCGCGTATAGACGACGCGCTCGACTGCTTGCACGGTGCCAGGTATTTCTCTTCAATAGACCTGCGCTCAGGGTACTGGCAGATCGCTGTGGACGACCAAGACAGAGAGAAGACTGCATTCGTGACCCCTGATGGACTTTATCAGTTTAAGGTGATGCCTTTTGGCTTATGTAATGCTCCCGCGACTTTCGAGCGCATGATGGACTCTCTCCTTCGAGGCATGAAGTGGTCCATCTGTCTTTGCTATCTAGACGATGTTATCGTTTTTTCCACTACTTTTGAAAACCATCTCACTCGCCTGTCCACCGTGCTTGATGTTTTCCGACGCGCTCACCTCCAACTTAACTCCTCGAAATGTCGCTTTGGACAACGCCAAATCTGTGTACTCGGCCATCTCGTAGACGCTGCCGGCGTACAACCAGACCCTGGAAAAGTCCGTGCAGTTCGAGATTTCCCCACACCCGGCTCTGTTAAGGACGTCCGCAGTTTTCTTGGACTGTGCTCCTACTTCCGTCGTTTTGTCCAGAACTTCGCCGAAGTAGCCCGTCCCCTGACCTGCCTGCTGAAAAGGGACGTCGCATTCACCTGGGGCCAACAACAAGCAAACGCCTTCTCATCACTCGTTGCCATCCTCACCAATCCGCCAGTTCTGGCACACTTCGACCCGTCTGCCGCTACGGAGGTCCGTACCGATGCCAGTGGCCACGGCATAGGCGCAGTGCTTGCACAACGGCAACAGGGTATACACCGCGTCGTCGCGTACGCAAGCCGCCTCTTGTCGCCATCGGAACAAAATTACTCGATCACAGAACGCGAGTGCTTAGCTCTCGTATGGGCCATCGCGAAATTCCGACCGTACCTGTATGGCAGACACTTCTTGGTTATTACAGACCATCATGCGCTTTGCTGGCTCTCCTCGCTCAAGGACCCCACAGGACGCCTCGGTCGCTGGGCGCTGCGCTTACAAGAGTACACATTTTCGGTATCCTATAAGTCTGGGCAACTTCACAGGGACGCCGACTGCTTGTCTCGGCACCCAGTCGATCCGCCTGAAACAACGGAAGATGAACAAACACCACTCGTTCTCTCCATTAGCGACTTCGTCAACATAGCTGCTGAACAACGCCGCGACTCATCTCTGCGGCCTATTATAGATGGCCTGCAATCTCCACAGCCTGACCGTTCCCTACAGATGTTCGTCCTTCGCAACGACATCTTGCACCGTTACAACGCCCGCCCTGACGGTGCTGAGCTTTTGCTCGTTGTTCCTGTGCATCTCCGCTCGGATGTTTTGGCCCAGCTTCATGATGCACCCACCGCCGGCCATCTAGGGGTGTCACGCACGTATGACCGCATTCGACGGCGATTCTTTTGGCCTGGCCTCTACCGTTCTGTGCGACAGTACGTTGCGGCGTGCGACCTCTGTCAAAGGCGCAAGACACCTGCGCTATTGCCCGCTGGTGGTCTTCAGCCCATTGCAGTCCCAGATGAGCCATTTTTCCGAGTCGGCCTCGACCTTCTAGGACCTTTTCCCGTGTCGGCCACCGGTAACAGGTGGATTGCCGTCGCTACCGACTACGCAACGCGGTATGCCGTCACACGCGCACTTCCCACCAGCTGCGCTACTGATGTAGCCGATTTCATTCTTCATGACATCATTCTGCGTCATGGTGCTCCTCGTCAGTTGATCACTGACCGCGGCCGCTGTTTCCTATCTAAAGTAGTCGACGACCTCCTGCGATCCTGCTCGACCCACCACAAGTTCACTACAGCGTACCACCCACAAACGAACGGCCTCACCGAACGCCTGAACCGTACCCTGACAGACATGCTTGCAATGTACGTCTCTGAGGACCACCGCGATTGGGACATCAACCTACCTTTTGTAACATTCGCATACAACTCTTCACGTCACGACACGGCTGGATTTTCACCTTTTTACCTGTTGTTTGGCTACGACCCGCCTTTACCCATGGACACCATGTTGCATTCTGACGCCGCCTCATCGACTGCCTATGCTCGTGATGCACTGGCCCGTGCTGACATCGCCCGCCAGGTCGCCCGGGATCGTTTATGTGCCTCGCAGGTTAACCAAAAGTGTGGTTACGATCGCCGACACCGCGACGTGCAGTACTCTCCGGGGTCGCTGGTCTTGCTGTGGTTACCATCGCGACGTGTTGGTCTATGCGAAAAACTGATGTCCCGTTATGTTGGCCCTTACCGCGTCATACGAAAGGTCACTAGCGTGACCTATGAGATCGCTCCACTCAATCCTGTGTCAGCGACAGCTTCAGCCACGAGCGATATAGTTCATGTCTCGCGACTTAAACCGTACCACTCTCGCCCCGAGAACTGATCGCACCGGGACGGTGCTTCTGCCGCCGGCGGGTAATGTCACGGGCGGAGAAAGGCAGCGAATGACGACGACGAAGTCCTGGGCGGAACGCGCTTGGACTGCGACAGCGCTGTACCCTTTTGCTGTAAAATATACCCTGTGTATATAGTTTCTTCCCCGTAACAATTATATATATATATATATATATATATATATATATATATATATATATATATATACACACATACACACACACATATATAGTCATGACTCTGCGGGCACTTTCTGCTTTCAAAATACGCGCTTTCAGTAATTTCTCGGACCTCATGTTTAGCGCTTCGACTGCGGAACTGTAAGAATCCTGACCTTCCGCCGCAGTGCACTGTATTGGCGGCGACACAAACCATATAGGCTGCTGCTTCCGTTAGCATCGAGAAACCGAGAACAAGAGAGGAGGAAGTCGGGACGGGGAGGGAGGGCACCAGCACCGGGCGCGCAATGACCGCGAGGCACCAACAACCGACCGTCCACGCCGGAGGCCCAGCGGCACACTTGATTCGATCCCAATCGGACCGGGCCGCGAAAAAATAAAAAGAAGCTTTTCGCCGCTCCCTTATGAGAACTCTTTCTTCTAGTTTTTTTCCTTCGGCAAACGGTCCGCGTTCTCTTTTGTACTCGACTCACCGACTCCCGAACGACGTTCCACCCTTTGTTCTTCCTCACCACCGCCGCCCTTTATCGCCCTTTTATTTATTTGTTTTATTCTTTTGTTTTTGTTCTTACAATCATCCGGATTCCTTCGTTCTCTTAAAAGAGCGTTTCCGGCGCGCCCGCCCACGCCCCTAGAGTTTGCCGAGTGTCTTTCGAGACCCCATTTTCACTTCTCGGCTCCCTCGAAAACACGGCATTTTTTACTTTTATTTATTTATTTTTTCACATTTTATCCGGCTCTTTTATCGAGAACGACTGCCGTATGCGGTTCTTCATTTTTAAACGTATCCTGAAGAAAAAAAAGTCACTCGCTCCATTGAAAAGCGCGACAAAGTCGCCGATAGAAGGTGAAGCTCCATTTTTCTCCATGATCGAGACGATGAGGTTGTCGAGACATGTCCAAGCAAAAAAACAAGCAACACACGATCGCATGGAATCATAACACTACGCTAACATTGCTTTCTCCGAACGCAAACACATATCACACCCCCGTTTAATGAGGTAAGCTGTATTTTACCGACGAAAAAATAATAAATCGTTACACAAGTTATCTTCTACTACTGAAGGCGTTTCTGTACACACACACACTTTATGTAATGCGTGAGCACCTACAGAATAACTAAAGGAATAATTATAACGATAATAATGATAAATATTATCACGAGACGGACAATCTTACGCGAGCTCGATTCATGGGTCGCCTTCTATGCAATAAAAGTAGCGTGAAATTCGCACACCCCCGTTTCGACATCGCATCGAATGTAGCCGGCAATTTCTTTCGCATTTGCCGAGAAGGCACGGTGTGGACAGCAGATTGTTTCGCCATTTCAAAAAACGGGGGGGGGGGGGGGGGGCGAGGAGTTTCCGAAAGGCGAGAGAAGAAAAAAAAGAGAAAAGAAAGAAATTTGGAAAAGCTGCATCACATACAAATACGGTCAGCGCCGCTCCCGTGACGCTTGGTAATATACACACGGGTCATTAAAAAGCGGTTTCACATTGCCGGTCCAGTTGGAGGAAGTATGTTATACGCTTATATATGACCGGCGACAGCCGGGTCCAATGAGGTATGAACGCGCAGATCGATAGAGCGGACGTCCGTCGAAGCAAGCGCAAAGACGACGAACAAAAAAAAAAAAAAAAGACTTGGGGATAGAAATTCGTTTTAGAAGGCACGTTCGCGACACTTCGAGATGCACTAAATTCAAGGACAAGTGTGAACAACGGGCACCTATAAAATCAGCTACACGTGCTCAGGTAGAGACGCAAGCTGTTCAAGTAAATGTAAGCGACAGGTCAATGACAGATATATACTCCCACACAAAATCTGCATACACACACATTTACGACGGGAACGGCCAGAGTAAACCAACCGTGCAACATCTTGTTTGTCTATTCCTTCTAGAAATAATAAAAAAAATGTCGCAATGCCCCTATCTGCCGATCTGCCGTTTCGGGCCCGGGAAGAATGTCTGGTTGATAATGGTAATAATAATGGCTGGGGTTAAGTATTCCAAAACTACGATATGATTATGAGAGACGCCATAGTGGAGGGCTCCGGAAATTGCCTCTAGCAATTCGCCTCCGTCGAAATGCGACCGCCACGGCCGGGATTCGATCCCTCGACCTTTCGGGGCCAGCAGTCAAGCAACATAACCATTTGGCCACCACGGCGGGTTGAGAATGCCTGGTTGCTTCACGCAACGAAGCAAACCATTTGAAGCAGTGAGGACTTGGGAGTTCTTTTATCACTCGAAAGATATGCGCTCGATACGGTGAGGCCGCGGAATGACATGAGTAATGCGAAATTCTGGATAAAAATGAGGTATTTTCATCAGCAGAATATCGTGATTAACCCATAGATATGCGGTTTCGATAGACCGATCTACCTACATGTCACGCACGTAGCGCTTCGGTTTAATTAGATAAGTTGGGAAAGAGTACGTCTCCCATGGCGGACATCATTTGATTGTTTAGACTTTCGCTACACCACTCTCTAGTCGTTGCAGCGTCCCAAAATGCTCAGTTGACGCTCGATTTATCGAGTACGAACGGGACGGACATGTGACGTCAGTAACCGAGGCACGGGAAGCGCCAAGCGTGTCATCGAACCCGGTCCAGAAACCTTGCTACCAAGGTCTTCTTCACAGTGAAAATTCAATGAGCGTTAAGCGTGGGTATGTGAGTACCTGAGAGAAAGAGAGAGCAAGCGCAGTACAAACACCGCAGTTTCGCGAGACTGCACAAAAAGGCCAGCGCGGATGTAAGCCAAGTCGGATGCTCATCTATACACACACAGGCATGTTGCCTCTTTCCTTATTTTTTTATTTTTTCTGACGCAACAAACAGGGCTAACCACCGCGGAAACGCGAGGGAAGATACGGTACCGCTTTTTCACGAGTGAAACTCAGAAAGCACCGATACTCACGATAGCCTTTTTTATTATCATTACATTGTCGCACTTCTCCAGGGTCTCAATGATTTCGATAGAGCGAGCTGCCGGCAACAAGGTTGCACGGTGAAAAGGTCAAAGACGGGAAGTGTGCGTGTGTGCGAGGCGGGAAGGGGGGGGGGGGGGGGGCACTGAGAGAGGGGTCGCAAAAACGGGATGGAGTGCGAACCTTTCTTATTTTTCACGCAAGATTACAGTAGGAAACGTGGCAAACGTGAACGAACGATTCAAAAGCAGAGAAATAGAAAAGAAAAACAAAATACACGGGGCGGGCGTAGTAGTAGGTGTTGCGAGAAAGAGAGGGCCGCCGCACTTCCCTCTCCACCGTGTCGTACTACAAGAGGCCGATGAAGCGCGGACGACTGAATGCAGGCGAAATGGCGTAGCAACGAGAGCGCAATGCTCAGTGCGCGACACGCAACGTACTACACAATACAAGGCACTCGATGATACGGGAGGGCAAAAAGCAGGGCAAAGACCCCCCCCCCCCCCTTCTTTCCCCTTCCCTCGCGCTGTTCTCCCTACTTCAAGTGAAAAATAGCTATCGCGACACGATCAAAAAGATCGCCCGAGACAGTGTGTACGCTGGCGTTGGAGTTTTTGATATTTATCGCCTTGAAAAGGCCGCTGTGTGTGTGTGTGGGGGGGGGGGGGGGGAATAGGCGTTGACGTTCTCAAATAGTGGTGTACGCGGTAAGTAGGGTGGCGTATACAAATACGACTGGAAAAGCGCTGGCCTTCGAAGCATACTCGGCGATGTGAGAACGCGTAAGTCGACACTCCGCACGCCATTATGAAGTAACGATGCCGCTTGCCGATACGTCAGGTCACGGCCACCGGCTCTCGTTTCATTCATATCCGGAGAGCTTGCCGGTTGAATAGAATTACAGCAGAACCTCATAGTCAGCCGACGCGATTCCGGAAAGCAGTGCACACAGGTTTAACTGCAAGTTACAAATGTCACGTGCGAAACTTAAAACGTATCATCAAAACGATGTCATACCGCTCGTCGGCCTGCCTGACCGGGCCTGGTCCCCCGTCGTGATGTGCCGCCGTACATATTGACTCCTTCGCTCCCACCGCAAGTATGCCCAAGCCGTTCCTCAAGTTAGTTCTCGCAGCGGTCTCAATCGCCCGTTTGGACCAATCGGGCAACAAGCCAACGTCAACCAATACAAACACGAGTTCGACAAGCCCTCAAGCACAACAAAAAGGGGAGGGGGTGGTTGGAAAGAAAGCTACCCCTGTTCCTGTGAAATGCTCTGTGTCGTGGGGAGCCACCGCGACACTGAGCATTTCCCCGGCCACCTCGCTCCCCCCGGTCACCTCGCTTGTCCTTTCGTGGTAGCGGTTACAATGACCAAAGGTGTCGATGGGCCGCACATCGTTTTCGCCGGCATGGACTCCGTGGTAAAAGGGGGGCCGGCGAAACGCTGCCCACTCTCCCGAGTGTCACTTATGGCGAATTCCCCTGGTCGAGCCGGAGCAAGTTTTCTTGCTCCGCGTTCAAGAATCTGCGTTCCACTGGTCGATTCGGAGCAACCCACTCCGCGACGGAGCGTTCCGAGTTGCTCCGTCTTGCAGAGGTGGATTTCGCCGGAACTCCGGCAACGCGGTGACGTCATTTCCGGTTAAGTCGTGTTTAAAGTGGGGATCTGATCACCCTGTGCACTTGTTTACATTCCTAAAATGGCGTTATTTGACTCTGCTGGGCGATCTTCTGGTTTGCTTCTTGCTCTGAGCGACAGCGAGAGCACGAGTCCTGAGGGTAGTAGCACCAGCGATGACGACGAACCGTACGTGCCCTACGAAATTATGTTCAAAGAAACGTTCCCTGACCAGCTGTGCGCACGCCCGAAGATCATCGGCTACATCGAAGAAGAAGAGGAGATTTCCATGTGCTCGTCCATATTTGTCAGCGCAACACAAGAAAATGGCACGCCTGCTTTACGCCACTGCGGGGTCGAAATGCGCGCTTTGCAGCGGCGACCCATGGAAATGCACAGAGCGGAAGCAGAAATAGTTCCCGGAGCCAATTTACGTGACGTATGCATAAACAACTTCCGGAGCGACCTCACGCAGAGCATTCACGTGTTCCACTGGCAGATTCGGCTTGGTACAATCCGAGTGCTCGCTCCAGGATTTCGGCGGCCGCTCCGGATCTCCCAGTGGAATTCGCCATCACTTCTCCTTTTCGCCTCTGGAAAAAGCCAGTAGTAGGACTGCTAATCCGGTAATCACCTCTCCACAACCGACCTAGCGGCTTCGGTTGTCAGCTGCTTTCACAGGCGCGCGCCTGAACACTGCCGAGCGTGGTGGTAGTAGTGGTCGCGGAGAATAGATGCAGCCCTTGAGGAAGCACATCGCACCTAAAGTCCCTAGATTTTTCCCTGTTCCTTCTTAAGTACCGACAACCATTGAAGCGTCGCCGACGAATCTCATTGGCCAACGCTCGTTTTCGGTAGCCATGTTCTTCCTAACGCTTTTCAAGCACCAGTTGAAACGCGTCCCCCGCTCACTAATGACGAGGGGTTGGCGGGAGGAGAAAGGCGCGTCGCGTTAGCACATTGTCCGCTGAAAGATGCGTGGCTAATGTACTTAGACGAGCGCGGCTTTGTAAATCTTCAAAGTTAGGAAGAAAATGGCGGCAGACACCGGCTGCGCATGAAAGAGGGCCAGGAAAGGAGGCAGTTGTCAGTACTTAGGTAAAAGGAAAAAACAAATCTAGGGACTTTAATCGCGCCTATTCCTCCCCCGTCGCAGCAACGAGACACCATGCCACAGAAAGCATGGTGGTTCGACAGCACGAGGATGATGGCTAGAATTAGTACATCGATCTGTCCAAAGTTCGTCCTTCGGGCTTGGAAAGGCGCTTGAAGTGCACATGAGATGCAACAACGCACGAGCATTACGCACGTCAGCAGGGATTGTAAGTGTCTAGTTGTGTTAAAAAAAACCAAAAAACTATAGTGCTTAGAAATCTAGAAATATTAGGCGCAATAACAGGTAACGTCGCAATAACTTGATACTAAATTTTAAATGCGTACAGGAAGCGCACACTAGAGGTGTGCACGGGCTCCGGGTAGCCCAAAAGCCCGAGCCCGACCCGGCCCGCGGGCCGGGCTCGGGCGGGCCGACGTATTTTCACCTCGGGCCCGGGCCGGGCTCGGGCTACTTGGAGTTTTATCGGGCCGGGTTCGGGCCCGGCGCAAAGCCCGACTCAAGCCCGAAATATAGAGAATGAGCTTGAATTGTTTTCCAGCACGCATACAGCGCCTTTTTCGCGACCGCCCTTTACAGCTTTTCATTTCCGTTCGCTACTTTAAACAAAAGGGGAGCAGGTAAACCACTGCCTTCCGACAAACAGAGAAGTAACACCACCTGAGCTAGTGACGGCGCCACGCGACTGTTCGCGTTAGATTTAAGGCCAAATCCCATATGAGTGAAAATGTACGCGACAGCGCGAGCGACCCGACGTAGATCGCCTTCGTGCAAGCTTACGCTTGCATGGGCATACCCCATACACGTGACGGCTTTGGCGAGCGAACTCTATTGTTGCTAACATGAGGCCGTCTACTTGCTTGCTGTTTTTGCACGACAATTTGTAATCTGTCTAATAGAGAGTGTTCGTCGTGTGTCGTTTGATCACATTCGCTATGCTCAATAAAACGCCAAATTACCGGAAAACGATGTTTTGTTTTCGCAGCGAAGCTTCAAAAAGCCGGGCCGGGCCGGGCCGGGCCCGGGATTGTGTTTTCGTACGTCGGGCCGGGCCGGGCGGGCTCGCAGCCCTTTGCCGTCGGGCTCGGGCGGGCCTTCGACAAAGTCAGCGGGCCCGGGCCGGGCTCGGGCTCGGAAATACGGCCCGTGCACAGCTCTAGCGCACACTTTGCGATGCTGTCCTGATGTACAGGCACTTAGGGGAAAACTCGGATCACATTGAAAAGTGCTACGAGTTTTCCCATAAGTGTGAAACAGCCTGTACACGCATGTGCACTGAAAACCCCGCCATATCTTCGCAAGCAGATTGTGTACCACTCAACGCTGTACTAAAACTCGTAGTATGTTATGCCCTCAGACGCCGCACTAATGTGAAACAATAAATCTACGGCCGTTAATTTTGCCCATCACACGCTCATTCTTAGAAAACCAAATTATTCTCAAAGGTTCAGACTGAACTTCGCGCCCAAACTTCAGACCTGAATGTCAGTGCGACGTTAAAGGCCAACTCCGGCGATTTTTCGAGGTCGATGGATCTCAATGAAATTCGCCGGGTACGTTCCTTTGAAAGTTTCCGTCATTTATGCCAAATTACAGGCTTGAGACATGCGCAGATTGTTTGCAAATGAATTTTAAAGATTGTCTGCAAACGCCCTCCCGGTTTCCCACAATTATTGGCAACATTGAATCTGTGACGTCAATATTGTTAAGGCGACGGAAGTGACGCAGCCAAGGGCACCGCTAACTGTCAGTATCAGACGCGGCACTGTCAATCGCAGACATTACAACAGCTGATGCGCGGCGTGCTCACCTCTCCACTGTGCGCCTACTCGTCCCGGCAGTCACAGTTTTCATACTCCGCGCCGGCGTGACCGGCATGCCTTGCACGACTTCCGGTTCGTAACAACTACTACGTCATACGGAGACAGTACACTCTGTTGGGTTTCGGTTTCGATATTGCGCCTTTTTGCTTATTAAACATTATTTTCGAATTTGGTGAGCATTTCTGCTATTGGGCGCGTGACAAGAGTGTCTCAGGGACATAAAAGCACCATTACCCTGACATGGTGAAAAAATCGCCGGAGTTGGCCTTTAAGTCATCGAGGTCGCTCCCTTAAAACACGACGCAATTAATCTTTAACGATAAAGAATTTTGTAGGTCCCAGTAGGCGACGGGAAAATTTATGACGTCACGGAAAGTTGGTGCGGGAACCGCCCACCGGCGTCGCTATCCGTGTTTTCTTTCAGTGCCGCCTCTCCGCTTACACACTAAGAAAGAAAAAAAAAAAAAACTAGTATTCGGGAAGTATTTTTTTTTTTTTTCACACAACTATACCCGTCATCTGACTCGCTCACGTTTCCTTTCTTGAAAACTCGGCTCTCGCCACTTTTCGATCAAGAATGCTATGCCACGCTGACAGCACGCACGCCGTTCTTGACCGCGAAGTGCCGGGACCGAGGTGACAACGCCACGAAAGTACACGAGGTAGATGCCGTTTTAGTTGTGCGGCAGAGATACTCCCCAAATGCTCGATTTTCTTTTTCCCCTTAGAGGGTACCACGAGTCCCCAGTAATTCACTAATGCAAGAAATGTGGTACTTCTCTTTAGTGCCCATTTAAGCGAGTACTTCGTCGACGGTGCCCACGCACCGGAAGTGTCCAGCATACGCAGACAACCTAGCTGACACGTACCGCACGCCCAAGCACCGCCACTACTACTACTTACACTACGGCAGAGCCTACGCGACGCATTCCTTGGCGCGCGTCTACGTTGGCGTTGATGCTCGCCCGCCACCGTCGCTGTACGGCTAAAAGCCCCGGCGCTGATGACGTTCCGATAAAATGTCGAGCGACGAGGCGTCGGGTCGCGGACGTTAATTTGTCGCGACGTGCTTTCAGAGTGACTACTTATAGGTACACACATACGCGCGCTTGAGTGGGTGAGAAGAGGAAGCGCGTTTTGCAAGGGATGACGGGACTGCGCTGCCACTGAATCTCAAATATACATGGACACACGTACGCACACTCGACGAAGACAATCGTCTCCTCTTGGCGAAAAGTCGGTCCCAGCGACATTCCTCGTTAGACGATTTATCATGCATTTTATCGCGGAGTTCAGAAATATCGAGCCCAAGTACTTTCAAAAAGCTTTCTCACGTAAGTGCACCTTGTCGTTGGCCATCTTCCTTCGCTAATGATATGTCACGCATCAGGATTGGGTGAAATTCTTTCTTGCGGACAATTGTAGCGCAAGTGCTTTTTTTGTGAATATGGGTCCTGGTCAGCAGTTAAAATCTGCATTTTCCTTCTCTCTTTTCATGCATATTTTCTCGCGTAAACAAACACTTAATTTGCCAAACCATGCGTCAGGACGAATAAACGAAAAAAATAAAAGGACAATAAAATTCCTCTTAGTTCCCCCCGACAACTGACCAGCGAGGACTGCGCAGAGTGCCCCCGACGACTCGCTCCAACGTGACAATCGGCGCCACAAAAGAATATAACAATGATAAACACAGGCCCATTCGCATTCGGCCAGGAATCAAGAGTGCTCGCTGCAGCGGCTGGCTCCGTCACGATCGCATACGCCAAAGGTCGACGTCAGACCAGCCGGCAAACTGTCTTCCGCGATGCGACCGCGCGCTCACAGAAGGCAGGCCAACAACATTGAATGCAAAAGTTCAGCTGGCACGGATGATGCATGCTCCTCGAGCGCGCGGGAAAATGCCGCGCGAGCACCTGTTGTCACCAGAAGGCGGCAGCACAATGCGGTCGTCGCAAACGATCTCGGAGCATTGTTAAAAGGAGGTCGACGATGCCAAGCCAAGTCAAGCCACTCGAGGCACGACTGTAATCAATCCCATCCTCCTCCTCCACCTCTCCCCCCTTCAAAAGAGAGAGAGAGAGAGAAAGAATGAGTTTTCTTAGCCCGACGTAGAAGAGCCAACTTCAACGCTAAACGCAATAAACGTAACGGCGTAAATTTTCCACGAGGTTCAGCATTTCTTGACCAGTGTTCGGCCTGCCACGTTTCCGCAACACGGGCGCCACGTTGGCTTGCCGTGAAGACTTTACCGCTGTTACGGACACACAGTCGGAGCCAGACTTAACCCTAACAACAAATACGCGCACTCATGTTCCGGTTAAAATATTCGTTATGAGCGCAACCCGAGACAACCACCCAACTCAGTTTCCCCAACAGTTTTGAAGGTCAAACTACATATCGGTCGATGCAGGAGAGACGCGCGGCACGGGCTGCAGAACGAGCCGAATTAAAAAATAACAACAAAACGACCAGACACTTCGAAGCTGCCGTAATAAGAAGCATTCAAAGTTCGCCTAACGCTTTATAAAAATGAGACAAGTTAAACAACAACGAGTTAACCAATATAGTCAGTTAGCAATTGCGATTAATAAATTTGTCTAGGCGTACGCACCTTAAGAAGAAGCAAGGCCTATAAGGCCCCCATAGTAATCGGCGATCGCCTATCCGCACAGCAGCGGTTTCAAGTCCGCAGAAAATTCGTAAAAGTCCACGACGCACACAGTTCTCAGGCCATGTCCATGCGGAGCGGGCGCCACAGATCCACAAAAACAAATGGACGTTGCGTTGTTTACGAAGTCCGGCTTTCTTTTACAAAGTGCGTACTAATGACGCCAAGCTAGAAGGCGCATTATATTCCATCTATAACGGCGTAGTGCAACGCAGTCGGAAGAATCAGCGACGACGATTAAAGAGCGCCACCGCGCGGCTTCCGCGGGCGAAAGTGACACAAAGGAGGAACGGCAGCTTAGGCGAAGCAAGCAAGGAGGAGCAGTCGAATGAATTCCGGCGATCGTTTTTAAAAATGCCGAGCGAAAGGTTAAAGAACACCCGCGCGAAAAACAACACCTTGTAAAAGAAAGGCGCCGAGGCGAATGCGAAATAGCGCTCGGCTGCCGCTGTAAAATTTATTACACAGCTAAAGTAAAAAAGAAACAAAGGAAAAAGAAAAAGATCGGAAGGGGGAGATGCGATTTCTCAATAGCAGGATTATGAGTCAGACTACCGCTGCCTGCCTACAGCCGACAAAAAAAAGAAAAAGAAAACCGAGCACGAGAACAATGCGACACACTCATGCGCAAAAAAGAAAAAAAAATTGACACCTGTGAAGGATTGAAGCTAGCTAAAATAACTTTAGAAAAAAATGCTCCTGCACAGAGACCACGAAAACTCACACACATCATCGCTGTGAAAAATACGTACATCAGTCGGTTGGTTCGTTTGTGGGCGAACCATATAGAGCGTTTTTGCCGGCGTTTCGTACGCCGGCGTCCCTCGACGTCGACGCTACCGGTGACGGTGGCCGAAACGTCCACCTCTGGACGGTCCAGACATCGCGGGCGGCAGCGTCGACGCCGGAAGCAGTTCGATGGACGCAGAACCAATCAGCGTGCGGCTGGCAGCGACTTCCGCTATGTAACGGCGTCGTCGCTGCTGCCAAAATGGCTGCCGCCCGCCTCGAATCTAATAAGTCGTCGCCGTGCGCTGTGTGTATTTGACTTAGTTTGTTCCCCAGAAGCTTCGACAGCAAAGCGCTCGTGATATCTTTGAACCCTTTCCGAGAGCCGTACTCAAGTTCATCGGTAAGCTTAGCAGGAATGAGTGTATTGGCCGAATACGTGGCCTCAAAGATGTGCGGCAGCTTCAAGTTCAGAGGCCATATATTACGAGTTTATGGTTCTTCTTAATGCCAATAGCTGGCGCTACAAGTCAAATAAAAAAATAGACTTTTCGGCGGCACTGTGACTCGTTTTTTGCACCACAGAACTGCAAATGAGACATAAAAGCTATAATCAGGAATATATCTTGTTTGTCCATTGACGGAAACTGTACACTGCTTTACGAGGTGTCAGGTTCATTCCCTCTGGTCACACTGTGTGACGCTGAGCTAACGCTCTTAATATGGTTTGCCGCCCTCTCTGACGGCGTTGATGCGACGACGCCGAGGGACGCAACGTCAGAAAACGCCGGCCAAAACGCTCTATATGGTTCGGCCTTTAGTGTACCAAAGCGACTGCAGACTATGAGTGACGCCGTAGTGGGAGGACTACGGATAATTTCGACCACCGGACGTCGCCCAGCACATGGGCGTCCAGCATTCCTCTTTCATCGGGGATGCGAACGCCGCGCCCCTGTATCGAATCCGCGTCTTTCGGGTCAGCAACCGTGCTGCTACCCGAAAGTGTCAGGCGAGAAAACTCGAAAACAGCTGATAGTGCAGCGACTTACACTCATTAATTAATTGCTGGTGTAAAGCATCGTCAGTGAGATAATCATCAACGCACAGTACTTTCATTATGTTACCCGCCACGGTGTTCTGTCTAGTGGTTATGGTGCTCGACCGCTGACCCGAAGGTCGCGAGATCGAATCCCGGCCGCATTTTAGGTGGAGGCGAAAATGCTTGAGGCCCGCGTACTTAGGTGAACGTCAAAGAACCCATGGTGGTCGAAATTTCCGGAGCCCCTCCACTACCGCGTCCCTCATAGTCATATAGTGGTTTTGGGGACGTAGAACCCCAACAATTATTATTACTTTCATTACGTTGCTTTCACGGGGACACTGACCCGACTGAATATTTTCGCGAAGGTATTCTAGATGGACATAACTCCACAATATGTCGCTACCAGCTCTGCCACCGCCATCTACGGCACAGGTAACCCGTAAAAACGTGAACTGCGAGACGTCTACGGACAAACTAAAATTTTCAAATGTCTTCCTACACTTCGGAAAGGCGGGAATGCAAATAGAAGATGGCGAGAGGAAGAAAGCTGAAATAAGTAGGAAAGAAATGAAATAAATGACAACAAACGCAAATAGAATGTTAAATCGGCGCGCGATAAAGTGTGTGCAAACGAGAGACCATTCCCGTGCAGGAGGGTTAGCAGAGCGACGTGAACGTTTATGGGAGCGTGAGCCTCTCCCGCTATGCATCCTCCGACCAGAAACTCTCGAGAACGGCTTTGCTTTAAAAGGGATTGAGATCATAAGTCACGCTGCATCTTGTGAAGCGTACGTCATCACACAGATATCTCTCTCCTTCTATTTTCATATATGTTTTCAAAGAGCAGCCGAGGGTTCAGATAACTTAGCATGAGTCAGTACGAAGAGCCTCGACGTCTACACAGAGATACCGTTCGCATTGCGACCCGGAATGTCGGGGATTAGAAATGCATTTTGGTTGGAGTTTTCCTTCCACCAAAGATTGTACTAAACACTGCTTAAATGACTTGCGGTCTTTCCGCGCATGTGCAGTTCCTTCGAAGCGAGGTACTTTTCATCGCATCGCTCCCCGCCCGTACTCTGCGCATGTTCGTTTTTATTTCATTTTATCTTACTTGCGCGCATATATTCTTTCTCTGTTGCGATAAATCGCCAGTCGACAGTTTGCTCCTGTGCTGTGTTGCGCTCTCCGTCCCGTCCGCTCGCGCACTGTGATACCGGCGTCACACGGGCACTTAGATCGCGATCAGGGCCGATGCGGATTAGGCTCGATCAGGATCAGGGGCTGCTACGCAGTAACACTTCATAGCGATCTGCACATCGCGATCTGGCTCCGTGATCGCAATTTGGCTGACGTCTGCGCCAAACTCGATCCGGATTAGGTTGTACTACCAACCTGTTATCCCGATCAAGAAGTCCGATCCGGATGGGCCGTGATCGCGATCAAAAGTGCCCCGTGTGACACCGGTATAAATTTCCCAAAATTATCCTTCCATTCACTTCAGTTGTCCCCTACCAGGCAGATATCCGACGAACGTTTACCTTCAGCCCTCCGCAAAGGCCCGGCCGTAAACGTCCGCTTCGGCCTTCGCGCGTGCCTTGGTGACCCGAAAATGGAACCCTGAATGCTAACAAATCGTCATCATCGTCATTGTGAATCACGGTCATCATCGAGCGTCGACTGAAGAAGCAGCAACCACCATACTGCAGTGCGAACGTGCTTTCTTCGCGTTTCCGCGAACGACTACCGAAATCGGTGCTGAAGATTCGCGCCAAGTTGACGTTCCTCTCAAAAAAAAAAAAAAGAAAAGAAAAAAAAGAACAACGTAAAAAATAACCGAAACTCGGCGAGTGCCTGTCGAAGGCGCAAGCTGGCGCTCGTTCTCGAGTCATCCGTCAAGGAGGCTTCCTGAGCGAGAGGCGCAGTCTATTCATTTACTTATATATCTGGCTCCGTTCTATTTCTTCACCCTGACGCGCCTGTCGAGCGTTCGTCGATTTTTTATATTTTCTTTTTTCTGGAAGCGCTCGAAGAAGAAGGCCCACACTGCAAAGTGCATCATTGGCTACCGATCACTTTAAATCTCGTTTGGCGCCGACGTGCACTCGCTTCACCTCGTCGTCAAACGAACGGTTTCTATCTTGCCTTTTTTTTGTTGGCGTTCACGGTTTCCTCCTTCACGCGTGAGTCTTCCTCGCAGCGCCAGCCACGCGCAGCGAGCCCGGCGTAACTGAGGCATCACTTACTGATCTGTTCTGGCTTTGTTTTTTTGTTTTGTTTTCTTTCCACGTCCTCGAAGCGAGAAAGAAAAGACCGTAGAAGGGGAGTGGAGAGAGGTGAATGCAGGGAAGCGCTTCACGCAGTCTACGTTTACGCACGTACGCACTTCGCTTGTTTTGCTACTTAAAAGAGAGCAAAGCCGCTGCTGCCGCCGCCACTCGTGACGCTCCCAGTAGCGTGGGCGGGTAGGTACAGGCTCTATGTCATAGAGGGCGGGGAAGAGGACCTTGAAAAAAAAAAAAGTTCGCTCTGATAGGCTATTCTCTTTCTTTTCGTAGACAACGGACCCGTCAGTCGCCACGTAACCTCTCGCCCACCTCGCTCCTAGGCTGTCGGCAGACATGGCTCGACCATCGGGAAATTCAGACGTTCCAGTTTTCTTTTTTTTATTTACGAGGACGACGAGCTTCTGAAGTAAGACAATACGCAAAGAAGAGGAAGGGCTAGTTTTTGTCAGCGCGAAAACAAAAAAAAAACAGGGGGGGGGGGGTCGCTTCTGACGCGCAGGATCGGGCGCCTGCATCGATTTTGAGTGGGGGATGTGCACATTCCCCCTCTCCCCCCTTTTTGTATTTTATTTCATAACGCTGAAGTACCGAGGACAGCTCGAGTGATTAATGCGCGGATGAAGAGCTCCTGCATTAGGTGCTTCGTCCCGTGCACTCCAGAGTTCGATTTTAATATGCCACGCGCCTCAGAGGTAATTAGATAACGAGCGCGGGATATAGATAATTACTGTTCTAGTGCGGTCGTACACGGCAGCCGTTAGAAAGGACAGCACCTTGCATAGAGTAGGGTTGAGGATATGCAGCAGCTCATTGATTGACAGATTGCGTTGCTGATTGATTGACTGACTGATTGGGCCTATTGCACATAAACAACACACGGCGTAGCGGCAGGCTCCGGTGAAGTACGAGCATCTGAGGCTCTTTGAGTGCACTCGTAGACGAGCATTTCCGCGATATCTGTACGCGGAAGTTTTCGCCCACCGTCCGTATTCGAAATGCAGCCACGGCGACCTGCAATCGAACCCGCGGCCTCCAACCAAGCGGCAGAACAACACTGAACCACGGCGTGTCCGTAACGTTCTTTCAACGGTGAACAACATTGGCAGTAAGACGAGTGAGATGCGAGCAGCGAAGCCAGCAATGCACTCATTCATCGGCTTCAAAATGTGACTACTCCCGACTACTTCAAGTGCGTTAAGACTATATTCCCGAGTCCACGTGATTGATGGGGGGGGGGGGGGGGGAATAAGCGCGGGTGTAGGACGAGTGTCTTCTAGCGCGTTGCAACTTTTGCGCGGACGTCTCTTCGTGACGCAACAGCCGAACGTTCGAACATTCCGAAATCATTTAGGTGCGGACGACGGCTCCATACTGAGAAAGTTATGGTGTGTAAAAAAAAAAAGAAGCTATAGTTAAAAGCGCGCTCTTACCTAGATCAGGTGGGAATATCGCGGTCAACCAAATAAGGGCGCTTATTATGGAGACAAGCAAAAGTAAACTCGTCGCGTATAAATAGAGGAGACGGTACGCGACTCTTCAGAACAGTTTAACGCAGCCACACAGGGTACGTGCGTCTTAGAAAAAACAGCTTTAACGCATGAGGCGACGATTAAACAATAGGATAAAAGCAACACGGGCACAATGACAAGCAATCACTCAGCAATTGCCAACAACACCGAGATTGCCCGATTCCTTCTGCTCTATTGCTTTCGTGCTACAACGCTCAATGCACCAATCAGCTACTTCGACCCCCGCCGACATGGCCCAGAATGATCCATCCCAGTTTTGCGGTTTGGGCCAATCGTCTATAAGCCAGGCTCAACAATTCTTCGTGACATATACAATGAAGTCATCCAATCGGGTGAACCAGGGCTACTCTGTCTTCCAATCAGCAGTGCTCGCTGAGCACTGAAGAAGGGCGATTGGCCACCATACCATTCAGACCTCAGGATTTGGGGCATCCTGGTGACCCCCCCCCCCTCATGAGACGACGCATCATACTGCAGTTCAGTACATTTATAAAGGACTGGAATATGCTCGATATTTGAACCACTTTCCTTCTCCGCTGTTTCTCTCACGCCCTGGTTAATTCACTTCCTGGGGTGTTATATTAATACAATATTAAAAAAAGAAATCGTTCGTATATACGGTAACAATCCTCGATATCCCCAAAGCAGTGTTTCCGACAAGCAGGCAATTTCGAAGTGGGACTTATCCCGACGCGGGGCTTGACCCTCGAGTATTGTGGTTCGGCAACAGGGGCGGGGGCTTAAGCTACCCCTCCCCCCTGGGCGGATGAAGCAAATGAGCTGTCGATAACCTGATACGCGCGGAATGATGGCAGAGAAGGGACAGAACAGGAAGTGCGAGAAACGGCGGCAGGGGCTGAGAACGAACGCGGGCTCGAATGAAGACGGCTAGCGAGCGGAGTACAAGACCGAAGGGAACCACGGCCCGAACCATTTCCTTTCCGTTTTCTCTCTTCTTCCGAGACGCGGGGTCTTCCGAGAAAACGACAACCGGGGTTCCACTGTAGCGGGGGGGTTAGCGGTGGATGAGCTCAGCCCCTCCACCGGATGAAAACGGAAGGAAGCCTCCCCTTCTTCCATGGCTCGCAAACCCCTCCCCTAGCATGTCTGCCCGTTTGCTCGTGACGCTAAGGATGGGTGTCGACTCAGTCTGGGACGCTGGAACACGGTTTCTGTCTTCAACAGTTACAAAGGACAGGGACACGTGAACGTCGACATTGGACATGTTGGCGTTCCATTCCAGCCTTTTAACGCAGGAAACAACACGATAGAAGCAAGATACACGACGAAAGCAAGCGCAGACACCGTCGTATATCGCATTGTCCTTGTCTTATTTCCCGCGCTATAAGGATGAAATCATCACAATCATTAAAAGGTGGACCAGAGACTACATTAAAGCGACAACTGCTTTGCGACTGTAATGAACATGATGTGGTGTAAGTAACATGGAAAATAGAATAAATGCAGCAGGGGCTAAGGTTCAGTGCTTAAATGCGAGTTATTGGCGAGCTTACATGTTTATTTATTATTATTATTAATTTCTGCTCGTGTGCTTCTCCTTGTAGTCTAACCACCATCGTTCAACAAATCCACGTGAAGCCCCCCCCCCCCCCCCCCTCCCGCCCCAGAGTGCGCACGTGTGAGCAGTATGGCCTAGCGCACGTTACTGTCGTTTTCTTTTCTCCCCTTTGTAATCCTTCCTTCCGATTCCCTTCCTCATTCGCCTTCGGACTTGTGGCGGTACGATGCAGTATTTCTTCGAATCAGTGGATTCGCTCGCTGGATTTCAAGCAAGACGGACGTGCCGGCCGCGATGTCCTGGATTACTCCTCGTACCTCTCGCTGATCGGCGCCCCGTGACGGTCGCCTCGCCCGCTATGCCGTGCGCCGCTCATCGTCGGGGCCCTCGCCGCTTCGTCGATGTTGTGCACCGTGCCTCTAGCTGTGTTTCGTGGTCCCGTCCCTGAACTCCCGTGATCGTCTCCCACATCTTTCCTGTCCTCTTTTCTCTTCGTTGGATGGATGGCTCTATCACTTCTCTCTCTATTTTTTCCTACTATTCTTTCACTCCCTCCTTACCCCCACCCCTACAAGGCACTGCGCCGTGTCGCCTGAAGGCAGACAGAAATTAGGTGTCTTTTTCCTTTCCTCAATAATCACAGAAGAAGCAGTCGCGAAGTCCGCGATGCTTCCCTACTTTCTCCACTTCTCTTTTTTCTTTGACTCGCTTTGTATTCGGTGACAGCCAATCACCCATATTTCCACGGTCGCCCATCAACAAGGCACAGGTAGCTCACGGCAGTGGGAATACTCGTCAACCCGTCGGCAGCACCGCTTTTCTCCAGCTCCTCGCGAACACGTCGACAAGCAGGGAAAGGAGCCAGCGTAGACGCGCGCTCGTAACCTGCTTGTTCCCGTAAAAAAGCAAAGCTCTTGCTCGTTGTCCCAACGACAACAGAAGTTTAAAATAAAAACGTAGTGGGAGATCCCGCGGTGGGACATTCCTCGCATATTTCACAGCGCCCATCCTCTCCACTCCGCCCTTACATGAACAGACTTCACTGCCAGCAGTCTCGGAAGCAAACAACCTCGACAGAAAAATACGCAATCTAACCACGCAATCTAACCAGAACGAAAAGCACAACACTCTCGCAGTCCACCGTTATTCCGGCTAATTCCCCCCTACATACGCGGACAGCCCACGAAAGAAGAAACGCTCGCCGATTTCTCTGTGCAAAGAGATTTTGTTCCTGTTCACCAGAAAGAAAAAAGAAGCAGGAAATAACCAAAGAGAACAGAGAAGAAAGCACAAGAAAGTTTGCTAGGCAAAGACACGGGAACTGTCGTGAAAAAGTGTGGTATCTTTTAAGATCGGGGGAAAGCCATGGAGGGACGAATGTAGGAGAAGACTCGGAAGACAGGGGCAAGGAGAACAGTTCGTTTCGGCGGTCTGTCAGGGATTTAGGAAATCGCGGCATAATCCACGCGGACGGGAAAGCAAGCTGTCAAACAACCGACCGGGCGCGCTCTCTCCTAAAAGCTGGACCACAAACAGACGACAGAGCGAGAAACGAAAAGCGCGCGGCCGTGTTGACAGTGTCCACACGTCCCCACACGACAAAAGGGATGCGAAGCGAAGAAAAGTAAAAACAAATGGCAATCGAAAAAGGAAACGGGCGGACGGGTAGCGACAGCGCGTGGCTGAAAAGAAGGGTCGCCCTCTCGCCTCCTACACTTCGTCTTTACGGCGACGACCGGAGGCTTTAATTAATAATCCCAGGGACAAACAGGAGCAACGACATCACGTGCAAGGTCAGGCCCGAAAGGCGACGTCGACAACCGAAGCTCTTGCAGGTGCGCGGAAAGCGAGGAGAGAGTAGAGAGAGGCTCGCTCGCGCGTCTTTTCGGGTGGCTAGCCGGCCTGCACCTGCGGCCGCAACCGTCAACACGTTCGGTTTCACCGCTCCAGTGCACCACTTTCCCCCACCCCTGAATTGCCAACAACGGCAGCGTCACTCGAGACCAAAAGGACTGTGGGGGTGGGCGTTAATGAAAGGATGCTGCTGTGTACAGGGAAAATGAAGGGGAGGGGGGAGCGGGGGTTCCAGGGGATGCGATGCACGGTGGCACTCTCGAGTTTCAAGCCAGTACTGTCCTCCCCTCGCGTCCGGCCAGGCGCGGCAAACCAAGCATCGACAAAAAAGAGAGCGTGTTCAGACTCCTACCAAAGCAATCCCGCTGTGAAGCTACCCGCATTGTCGGCGCAGACGCGACATTTCTGGCGCAATATCGCACACGCGGCCAGCGCCAAGTCGTGCAGTACCTTTGACACGAACAGGCCGGAAATAAGTCCTGGCGGTGGTTTAACACGAAACGTGTAATAGGTCCTAATTCAGACAGGAAAGCCTCACACCAACTAACACCGCCAGATATGTGGAAGAGGCAAACAGGGGGCGTGCGAACGGAAGAGAAAATGGCGCACAACTTCGTAAAAAACTCAATGACATTACGAAATAGCGCACAAAAAGACGACGGACGAAACAAAGAAACAAACAGGACGAACGCCGAACTTCAACTAAGCGAGAGCGCATTTCTCAAGTAAGCCAGTACCATCTAACCCAACTCTCTGTCCTCTTTGTTAGTAACAAATGACGACAAGCGAGCGCTCGATTACAACGGTCGTCTCCCGGACAGACAATGAAACCACGACGAATGGCACGGACCGGTGTTCCTGGGTCAATCATTTTTTTTTTTTTTTTTTTCAGCGATACTTCGGAGACACTTAACGCCCAGCGGGTGGGATAATACACGGGCTTCCCGTTTATACGACGTAACCGGGTAACGCAACAAGAAAGGAACGTGTTCGCTTTACTGAGAGGTTAAGAAACAGTAAATCACATATGCGGCCGCGTTCAGCCAACAAAGGGCGCAACGATTAAGCCCTGCTATCGCTTTTAAATGCTTCGCGAAGCGAAGCCATCAATTGGAAGGAACACAGCGCAATAGAATACTGGGACAAAAAATGGCGACACACACGCAGCGCTGTGTGTCGCCCTTCTTTGTGCCCGTCTTCTACTGCGCTGGGCTCCGTCCGATCTTTTACCAACACGCCCAAGCTTTTACACTAAGCAATCAAACACTACCCATTTACTTTATTGGAGAAATTAAAGTCACAGGCCAAAGCCGTGGACTGCAACGATACCCTCAGGTAATAACGTAAAAGCACGGTGATGTAACAATGTCTCGGCTGAAGTTCAACGACAGAAACTTCAGCAATCGGCGCGAGAGAAGTCGAGTGAAATGATACGAGATGGAAACAAGTTGCTCGTATTTGCCGTCATCTTGATACACCACGTACTTGGTTCTTATTTTGGTGCCATTTGTTGCTGTCGTGAACCGACTAGCCGAGAAAATAGGCGAGCAGAAAAATGACGCAACGCGAACGCCTCCCAACAACCGGGTCGCGACGCCGATCCAAGTGCGTGACGGCCGGAGAGACAAAGTTGGGCGCCAGCGGCCAAGGAAAGCGTCCCCGCTCCTTGGTCGACCCACGCGAGGCGTGAACGTGAAAAAATAAAGCGATTCGGGAAGAGGCATGCCACCCACGCGCTTGCTGCGCCTCGCTCTTTTCTTCACGGCGTTCCACAAAAGACCCCGCATTCCGCAGCACCACTCGGCGGCTTCAAAGGAGCAGGACTTCCAATAGCACAACGACAACGATGGACGTAGAAGCCCTGTATCGCGAGAAGGAGAGAGAGAGAAGGACCGCGACGAGTGACGACGCAGGTGCAGCCCGGGCCAGCACGGCGTGTCGTGGCTGCAACCCGAGAGGAACACACGAACGGCCAAAGCGACCGGTCGGCCATCGACGTGTTCCCTACCCAACCTCCTCCCGTGGAGCAGTTGTCGCTGCGCCGCCGCTGTCATCATACGGGCTTCCTTTTGGCACGTCGGCTCGGCTTGCTCCTTTATCGGCAGTTCCCACGTTTCGCCGCATCTAACGAAGAGGACAAGTCAGCTGACGATGAAAGAGGAGACGACCTTCGTACAGGGACTCTGATCGTACACGTATTAATACACGCGCGACCACGGCGTGGAAGACCGCGGTCTCACGTTTTCGCGCTGACGGCGGGAGTGAAAACCACACACAGTTGGTGACGGCATACCGAACATTACCGAAGTACAAGAGCCAACGTAAAATTTGGTAGGCAATGTAATCCCTGGATCAAGACGCTGCTGGTATGGATCGAATGTTGCTGATATAACAGCGGATACTGCTAACATAAGTCAGTTCTGGTGAAAGGCGAGTAAATATACTGCTCAGTTAACGTACGTTTCTGCTCGAGGCAATTTGAAACTGGTCCGAAGTCGACATCGCAGACATCACACCCTGATACTGAAGCCAAGGAATAATTTTTCTTTAATAATTAAGCAGTCGATACGTTAATTAACCAATGCACCGACTGCGTGCCTATTCCACAGGTCCCCAAAGCGTTGCGGGCCTCCGCAACCAGAAAACCAGCCGTCGAACAGAAGCACGCAAGAAGAATATAAAGGAACGCAAGAGCTAGGTGCCCCCAACGACTTGGTAACAGTGCTCTCTAAATGAGGGCACTAATAACTTACAGGGTCCCTTAAACAATCGCCTAGGCCGACTCGAAGGCGAAAGCCATCTTCTCTTGTACTGACACTGAACTCTTTCATTTCGCCTGAATCCAAATACGACCGCCGCGGCCGATATCGGACATGCGACCTGCAGGTCAGCAGCCAAGCACTGCAACCACTGTACCACCGCGGCGGACTCTTCCGCTTTGGGGTCTCGCACTAACGATTTTCCGTTCAGCACGTGGTGTGATTACCGTAGCGCATCTTGACTTCCTCGAGCAGTCCGGCCTCGCTTGCCGGCTGCTCATCGCGACTTAACCGTGCCGATGTGCGAGGCAGTTGAGAAACTCCTCCGAGGATGCCACGTGACTTCACAAGCGAATTATAAGGCATTACGTCGTTGTATGCACAGTCGCGCTCAATATGACTTGCAACACGGGAGTGCGTGGCCTCATGAGTTGAAAGACTGCGTCTGGCTTCTGCTACCCCTTATTGACATAACTAAACGCTGTTCTCTCCTATGGGTATGATCCAAAATAAGAACATATCATTTAGTTGTTGAAATAAAAACAAGTTGAAGCCATGCGCAATCTTGGAACTCATGAGGCCACGCGCTCCCGTGTTGCATGTAGGTAATATTGAGCACGACTGTACATATGTGAATACTGCCCCTGTATTGTCTCCCCGTTCTTTCCTCCCCCTCATTCACTGATGACTGCCGTTCAGGTGTCAGCGGCTCGAGTTGGATAGTTACGGCGCTTTCTCTTCCCTCCGTTCTTTTGTATATAGTCCCTCCTCGTTGCGCGAGGCCTCAATTAACGGAAAGGATATGCGAAACGTAGCTTATGCCGCCAAGAAGCGTCCAGGAAATTCTCGCGTCTCCCAAAACGATCACTAGCGGCAGCAAGATGAAGCGAGAGAGCGCGCAGGCAGACCAGCGTTTCTCCTGTCATACTCAAACCTCGTTAAACGAAGACCATTTCCTGTCATCTCGCAAGGACTCGTAAAGCAACGCGATTACTACTTTTTTTTTCAGCTCGTTTTCTTTAAAGCGAAAAGAAAAAAAAAAGTCCCCTTACGGGAGGGCGGCACCTCTGACTTTTTAGCACCACACAGAGCGAAAGAGACGACGCCGCCGCAACGATTTCGAAGCCAGCGCAACGACGCTTCCTCTGCACCCCCTCACCCCAGCATGGCTTCCCTCTCTCCTGCAACACTAAACACGCCGCTACCACTTCCGTTCCGGCGCACCACTTTCAGTCGTCAGAAGGGCCGCTTCCGTCCTCGCCGGTCGGATCAGCTTTCACGCTCAGCGAGCGGAAAAAGGCCAAGCGGCGGCCGTCGGTGGCAAAGCGAAACAAAAGCAAAGCGCCGTCGAAGCCAACAGCTGCAGCCGCACGACCAACGACGACGACGACACGAGTGGCCGTCGTCGGTTGGCAGGCCTGCAGCAGTGAATGTACCGCATGCCTCGCCTCGACACCTCCTCTCAGGCGGGAACATCAAAGGTGCACGTGGACAACACAACAAGACCATGCGACGCAGCAACAAGGAGAAGCGGGGGGGGGGGGGGGTAATGTTACACTGCAACGACCTTGGGGGAGGCAGCAAGCGGTTAGCGAGGGAATTAGAGCCGACACATAGTTGTTAATGAACTTCAATATCACTTCCCGTTAAATCTCAACCGTCAAGAGCTTCCCAAGTGAACCAAAATCAAGTTGTACTGAAGCTACTTGAACTCTCTTCATTTCCGCCCTATCGGAATGATGATCGTCGAAGCAGGCATGCGAACCCCGGGACTGCGTGGCGCCCAACAGCCTCGTGTGCTTCCTCACGTCCCAAAGTGCGCCAGCGATTATGTTTAAAAACAATGAGAAACGCACATGCGCACGCGCAGCACCGCAAATTAGGCAAATATATACGGGCGCCTGTGAGCGAATGACGTTGGAACGTTATCCAAAGCGTCGTTTTTACGAGATTGCAATTGCAGCTTAAAAGCATTTGCCTGATCTACCCATGACTTACGGGCGCGTTGCAATGCATTCGAAAAGGAAAGCATCCAACAACCACTTACGCAAGCCACAATAAATTCAGATTACAACACAATCCATCCTCTGCCAGGCGCTTATAGCCGATTAGGACTTTTTGCTGTGGCAAGATGGCGCAACGTTAGAGATGGCGGGTATCCAAGGCCCAGTCTCCACTTCAGAAGCACACTCCTCGATAACGCCAGAACTGACGTTTTACACTGTCGTGTGTGGAGAGGCCGATAAAAGAAAAGTGCCGTACGTCTTCATTTATTGTTTCTCAGGGCCGCAGCAACATGTCACAGAGCGCTCTAAATGACTGCAGTAAGGTTTTCAGCGAACATATTGGTACTCGTAATGATACGGCGCGTGCACGTATGCGTAATTAAGGGACAAACTGTGCCGTGTCCCGTCCGTGACAGGTAGTAACCCCTTCCCACTCTAAGTACGCTTTCCCGCGTGACACTGACGTGGTGCGGCGAACGCGACTTACGAAGCGTGCCGCACGCGATAGACAAAGGACGGAAAATGTCAGAAGCGCTGTCCTTTGTTAGTATTTTCTTTTCGCGGCGGGCTAGGGCCGTTTCTTGGGAGCTCTACGGCCGTGCCCGTACAATCTGCAGGATCGCTCAAAATTCGCGAGTCTCCCGGGAAAAACCACTTTCTACTATTTCCCGTGAATAGGTAATTATATTTTAAAAAAAGGGAGGGGGGGGGGAGGGGCGGTATAGGAAACACGACCAAGAAAAAGCAACGAACAATGAACAGTAACAGATCGAAGAAATATGACCTTGGACTGCAACTAAGATTTCGCGCTAGCGTGCGCAAACAGTCGAGAAAAAAAAAACAATATGCATAAGCATAGAAACACAAGGACACAATAGGGGTTCCGACAAAGGGAGCATTGAAACAAAATGGAAACGGATAGTGGTAAGACGGCATGCAGAAGGAAAAGAGAAGCTAGTAAGAGCCGGTGGCCCGCAACGCAAACATCGAGCTGAAAGTTAGAAGGGACGACTGACACGATCCCCTTTCGACAGCCAACCAACGAAAAAACCCCGGCGGCACGTCGCTTCAGCCGACGGCATGCTCAACCGCATTGGCGAAGCGGCATCATATACATGACAGCGTAGTGTGTTCTTGCACGCTCTCACCAGTTATCCGGCTATCCTCGGCATAAATGCAAAGCGTCAGAGAGAGAGAAAGACCGTGGGTGAGAGTAGCAGCGCGAGGATATCACGACTTCGGAAAGAAAATATGCGCAAAACCAAGGGAAGCCAGACATCGAGGGGCGTAGGGAAATAGTAATATAAAAAGGCAGCCACTGGTGGCACCAGGCTGTCTGGCACAACCGAGACCCGCTGTTATTGCTGCCGACGAGGCCTTCCCAGCTTTGTACCGCGACTGACGGCGGCGTGCTTGCATTCTTTCTCCTTTTTGCGAAGCGCCACAACTCAACGAGGGTTAGGGGAGGAGCGGGACCCCGGTAGGGGGGGGGGGCTATGCAAGGAACGTCGACGTGACAGCGGGGGTAAACAAGACACGCGAGCACGCCCCCCTGCAGCGAGAACTCGGGAGGCGAGAGAAAGAGATGAGTGAGAGAAACGGCGTTCCCCTACCGAGGCTTTGGCGGCACTCTCTCCGGCTTAGGGTACCTTATTCTTTCTTTTTCTCACGAGAAAGGCATTAGCGGGCCGTGAAACTAAACAGAAAATGAATAAAGGCCCCGCTTTGACGCGCAAAACACAAGCATCCGGACGCCCGAAAAACGCCGAAGCAACGTGCGGCCTGACGATCTAAACGCCTCCTCCTTTGGGGGCTCACCACCACGACAGGCAACGATAAATACCCGCCAAGAAGAGGAGCACGAGGAGGAGGAGCGAAATGCCAGGAAGCGATCGAGCGCCGGCAGCGGATTCGAGGAGCGGGCGGGAGAGTCCGGATTCCGATGCGGGACAACCGGCGTGGCCAACCTTGATGCCCAAGAAGAAGGGCACCGCGGCCGAGTTCCGCCAACTCGAAAATAGAAAAAAAAGAAAAAAAAATATATGGCGCGAAAATAACGCGGTAACATATTTCGAAACCCTCTGGAATGTGGAAAGGTAAGAACAAGGTGGGCGGGGGAGGAGGGGTTAGCTCTCGAATAACGCGGGCCTCCGGCGGCGATACATTTTTTCTTTTTTTCTCCACACCCCTTTGACCCTAGTTCGAAGACGCTTGAGGTAACGACGATGTATAATATATGAAATTTGTAAAACGCACTACGGCTTAGGTATACGCTAAGCGACTCCAGGGAACCTCGGAAAGCTGCTTGCGCACGACGCACTTTCGGCAACAGATGCATTGTTTCGGCGAGTGTCTCGTGTATGCCCTGTGTATTCCGAGCACTGCTTTTATCATTTCGCTATCTACACCACATATATCTGTAGTAGCATGCTAGACGTGATGCCAGGGAAGCCTTTTCAATGCTTATGCAAGTGCGATAGAGAGCGCCACAATAATCTCATATAACAAGATCTAAAAAAAAAAAAAAAGTCATGTCCGAACGGTTAGAGTGCCAAGGAAGTTGAAAATGCAGGAGCAACACAAGGCTAAGTGTAGCCAGGGTAGAGAGAGAGAGAGAGAGAGAGAGAGAGAGAGAGAGAGAGAGAGAGAGAGAGAGAGAAACCGTGCTAAGCAAAGCCCACCATTCTCTAGAATGAAGCTCCTTTGACAAGTTTTAAGATTCCTACCGTGACATAAAAAAAAAAAAAAAAAAAGAAAACGCGACCCCGTCACTGAGCCTCTCAAATAGCCGTGCCGATGAACAACTGATGTTCGTTGCGATTTCCCATCCCCATAAACACGCCGCGGTGGTCTAGTGGTTATGGTGCTTGACTGCTGACACGAAGGCCGCGGCGGCCCCATTTCGACGATAGCATACCGTGCGATTTCAGTGCACGTTAAAGAACCCCACATCGTCCAAATTTCCGGAGCCCTCCACTACACGGCGTGCCTCATAATCATACCGTGGTTTCCGTAATGTAAAATCTCACAAATGATAAATTTATGAATGTAGCCCGCCCCTTCATACTGCTTCGCTCTTCCTCCTCGCCTCAGGCGGCATTCTCCCCGAGCGAGAGACAAAAGACGGAAGAAGCGTCGCGGCTTCGACGTCGCCCGGCACAAGCGTCGTCGCAGAAGGCGTGGGCGGCTGCAGTAGCAAGAGGGGCAGCAGCAGCGCCCTCCGAAACAGGGAGGTCGCCCCTATAAAAACGGGCGAATTACGGGCGCCACACTTTTCGATCTTCCTTTATTTTCTTTTTTGCCATCCGCAATAACCGAGCGTCGCTTTCTGCCCCCTTCAGGTCCTTCTTTCCTTCGCGCCGAGGTCGTTACGCTGCGGGGCTCGACCCCCGATGGCGGGGAAGCGCGCCGCGGGGGCGGCCACGATCGCGAGCCCAGGGGGCTTGCCGACGCGGTGCTTGCCTCGAGCGGAGCGAACGCCCGCGGTGCACGCTCGCTACTCGCTCGAGGTGACGAGACCCTGGTGCTCCGTGCGATAAATGTACTGCTTCCCGAAGTTTCCCCGAGATTAAGTTCGTAAGTACACGACACACCACCCCAAAGCCTGCGCTTGCGATCACACGAAGCAAACAGACATGCGAAGAGGTGCGCTGGCATCCCACATTGCGGGCAGTTGATTTGTCTCCTTTCTTTATCATGTCGTTATTTATATTACGAAATTGTTAACTGTAGTGAAGCGAAGAAAATCCCCCCGTAGCAGCTCAGCAGGTAAGGTGTTCCGCTGCTAATGTCGCTTCCATGTCGATGAATGACTACTCCGACCACATAACGGAATGCCCTCCGTCAAAAATGTGCAGTTTTCGATAGCTGACACGCTGGTCCGACAGCTACGTGAACGCCAGGCCGTCAGACTAAACCCGCCTTATGTTATTCATTCATATCCATCCAATTCGTGTCCAGCCAAACACCACGTAAATGGACGATACTATCAGACGCAAAATTTGCATTACAAGCCAGTGACTCTTGCTCAAGAAGTGAACAATATTATGCACTAGCTTTAGGAAACATTCGAGCTTACGCAGAAGAATGGTCACTCAATTACGTTGCAATGGATCCCTAGACACTGTGGATTGGCAGGCAACAAGCTTGCTGATGCTGAAGCAAGAGCCGCGAACTCTTTATTGAGATTTCTCAAGCGAGAGTGCATAACGACTTATTGGTGGTCTCAACCAGACCATCGATACAGGCGTCTGCGAGAAATAGATCCGGAAATGACTTTTCGCCTCCCGGCTAGAATGAACCGAAGCAACGCGAATTTGCTGCACCGGATTCGTCTGGGAGTTGCATTCACTCGCCGCTCCCCATCCGCCGTGCGGACAGCCCCAACTGTGAACGCTGCCACGTGCCTGAAACAGCAGCACATCTATTTTGTGATTGCCCACTTTACTCATTACTCCTTTTTTTTCCCCTTCCCCTTTACCCCTGTGCAGAGTAGCAGGCTACAGCGCAATAGCTCAGGCCGACCTCTCTGCCTTCAAATAACCTCTCTCTCTCTCTCTAGTTTTTTTCTACACCGTCAACACATGTAACAGAAAAGGCTGAATGGTTTCAGAGCGACTTTCATAAGGTATGCATTAAATAAAATAATTTCCTAGTGAATACTTCATTATACGTTTACTTGTCTAGTTTGGTGATAGTGATTTTAGGTTAGTGATAGTCTGTTGTCCTATACATTCCATAACATACATTCCCCCCAATTTTAGCTCGCAACTTTTTAAAGGGGAGAGAGGGGTTAAATTTTCAACACTTTTTAACGTGCGCCTAAATCCAAGTGCACAGGTCATATGGCATTCCATCCATATCGAAATTCGGTCGCCGCAGCCGGGATTCGAACACGCGACCACAGCCGCTAAGCTAGCCCGGCGCGTTACATGCTAAAGGGACACCAAAGAGAAACAGTGAACCGGTTTAGATTGATAAATATTACCCTGAAAGCTCTAATGACGTTAATTTCACCAACATAGCTTCAACAGAGGATACAATCAAGGCCACGGTCTCATTTTTAAATTTCGCGCCGAAATCTCCGCGCATGACGTCACGGATTTCAATGTGCAATTCTCATATTTTGGCGACGTGGGCCCAACGAAATTTCCTAAAACTTGGTACATCAAGTCTCTGGCTCCCTTAGAGAGCAATGTACTTCATTTTCCTTATTAGGAACGACGGAAGTCCTAGCACACGTCGTGAAAATCTGTGACGTCATGAACATCAAGGTCACGTCGCCACCCGCATTTTTTCTTTACGCGTTTTCTCGCGGTAAGCGTGGTCATTTTGGCACTGCGAAAGAGTGAGTTACTAATACGAGAAAAATAAGTTTTTCTAAATTCATCGACGGCCGGCCGCTCTATTCCACTAGGCGCACGTCGCGCCCACAAAATCAACTGGGCGGCGAACGGCACCGGAGAGGTCTCTGCTTTTCCAAAAGTTCCTTCTCCGGGGCCCAGGAGTCGGTCCCCGGGTTCGTCGAGCATTGATATCGCTTCTTCTCCCGCCCGCTCTCCATGCACAGCGCGCCGGCGGAGAAACGCGTTATTTATTTTCGGCGCGCCCTTTACGACTTCGTCTTTATTTATCTCCTCCTCCTCCGCGGGGCAGCCGCCTCCGCCGCCGCTGGAACAAAGCGACGCGCGGAGACCGTTGCGCCGAGTGAACCGTAGAGACGGAAAGAAACGAAATCAGAAGGACGCACAGAGACAAAAACGGAAGAAAAGGAAGGTTAGGAAGGGAGCGGTGTGGGGATCCGGCGGCAATTTGGAATCGCGTCTTTTACGGTGAATAAGTCTCGGCGCAAAAAACAACTAAACGCGCGAGCTCACCGGGGAAGGGAGGAGAAACAATAAAGGCTCCTCTCCCCCTTCGCCCTCTCCCAGGCGAGAAGGAGGAGGCCGACGCACGAGTAAGAGGGAGCACACGTTTCCGTTTTATTTCCACCGATTTTATCAATTCTTTTTTTCTTTCTTTTTCCTGGCCTCGTTTCGCGCGCCTCTCACCCTCTGCTGCTGCTGCCTCCTGCGCTGCGAGCGGCGTTTGTTTGTCGCTCGCAGATTTGCCGCGTCGCCGCTGCCGCCTCCTGGCGCCGACTAGAAGAAGTTTCTTCTTGCCTCCCTCGGCGGGAGAGAGAGAGAATTAAACTTTATTGAGGGACCAGGCGCGCGTGCTCTTCGCCCAGAGGTGGGTGACTTCCTCATTCCAGGTAGCCATGGCTTGCAGCTGACGCTCGAGCCCTGTCCACCAACCGGAGCTGGTCCTCAGGGTTCGCGGACGTCAGCAGCGCCTCCCACTGGTCTTCCGGATTTTCATCCACGTTCAGTTCGTCTATGGGCGGGATACTTGGGTTGTTGCGACATCCCCATACCATGTGGTACAGGGTGTTGGCAGTGGCCGGGCAGTATGTACAGTGCCTGTTAAAGTTGCCGGGGTACATTGCGTGGAGTAGTGTACCGTGCGGGTAGGTACCCGCCTGTAGCCTTCTCCAAGTCACTGCTTCCTCTCTAGTAAGCCTTTTATGAGCCGCTGGATAGTGGCGTCGTTGCTTCCTGTAGTGCGCGAGTATGTCGGAGTACTTTCTTGGTATTGGCTCCTCTTCGTTTTCGGAGTCCGAATATCGCTGCGGAGTAGCCCGGTGTGTATGCTCTCGGGCTGCGGCATGTGCCGCTCGGTTCCCCGCTAGGGATTCGTGCCCCGGTGTCCAGAGGATACTTGCATCTTCGAAGTCGCACTTTAGGAGGATTCGAAGGGTTGATTTACTTATTGATCCTTTTTGAAATCTTCGACATGCTTCTTGCGAATCCGTCACTATGGTTACTGAAGAAGAACTTGTACTTATTGCTAACGCAATGCCAAGTTCTTCTGCGGTAGTTGCGTCATTTGCATGTGTCGAAGCGGCAGTGAGTTCCCTACCTGTTTCATCCACCACGCTAGCAACATATTTGTTTACCCCTCGACACTTAGCAGCATCCGTGTAACGCACGCTCTCTTTGTTGCTATAGGTCGCTAGCCTCTGCTGTAACAATCGTGCTCGTGCTTGTCGTCTTCCCTTGTCGTGTTCCGGGTGCATGTTCCTGGGTAGTGGACACACAAATATTTTATCTTTGATTTCTTGGGGAATACACTGAGGCAGGTGTGCTGCTTTTTCCACTGTATAGCCAAGATTCTTTAAAAGTGCCTGCCCCGTTTTTGTAAGTTTTAGTCTTTCCAACTGGTTAACCCTTTGCGCTTCAATTAACTCTTCCCACGTATTGTGTACCCCCATCTGGAGGAGTTTCATCGTGGATGTGGTTGGTGAGAGTCCCATGGCAATTTTATAAGCTTTGCGGATGAGGATGTTCACCTTCTGTCGCTGGCCGTTCTTCATGTCCACGTATGGAGTCCCGTAGGTTATGGTGCTTGTGAGCAACGCTTGAATCATGGCGATGCAGTCCTCCTCTTTGAGTCCATGGCGTTTGCTTGCAACTCGCTTGATTACAAAAGTCTCTACTCTACGTATCCTCGGCCTTCTTATTCAGAAAGATGGTACTGGGGGAGCCGAACTGGAAAAGCTGCAACGAACAGTTCAGCAAATAACGCATCTTATCGGCGGGAATAAAAAAAAAAAAAGCGGAGGCTCTTCTTCTTCTCCCCCCTTCTTCTTCCATCTTCTCCTTCGAGCGCAGTGAGCCGAGCAGCGAGCGGTAAATCCGACGCTGAGGGGCGAAATTGCGCGCGTACTCTGCTCGAAGGCGGCGGCAGAAGGACGCGTTTCGCTCTGGTTCCGCCCCCCCCCCCACCCGCCCACTCTTATTTATGTTATTATTTTTTTTAAACCTCCGAACAGCGAGCGAGCCCAAGCATAGAGATACTACTGCGTCCCGTTCCGTTCGCCGACGCTCGAACAAATCATCCGAACGCGATTATGTCCGCTCCCCTTTTTTTTGGAAGACGAACTTCCCAGCGCGAGCGGTGAATTCGTCGAATTGATTAGAAGCTGGAATTGCTTTTTAGTGTTTTTGTGTACTCCTTTATTTTTCTGTTTGCGTAAGGAGCAGGCGTATTTCGTTTTCCCGCTGCACCGGCCAGTAAATCAGGTTACATACAGATGGACAGATCACCCCGGCAATGGGATCGAGCGCACACCATACGAATTTTCGCTGCCGCTGATCGGTCCATCGGTCGTGCGGCGAGCTTATTCTGACGCAGTAGAGCGATGCTGAACTGACATGCATCGTATTAAACTGGTGACAAACAGAACAGCCGTTATGGACTACGGAACTCACACATACGTTTCCTGGCGTCCGAATGAAACCAGAAGGTAAAGATGGCTCATCTACCGTCTTCCTCTTGAAGGATGAACGCGGGAAATTCAACATATTATACACAAGAAATTATTCACAAACTCGTTGAACAAGAAAGCGCGCTGTAGTTCCCGCTCTGTCCGACTTAGTTGACTCGTTGCAGGCATTCCTGTCGGAGCATGACATCCTTTGGGAACACGTACATTCTGACTTCTTTTGCTTCAGGTTGCTTTTGTAGCATACAGCGAGCAGCACGCAAACCCAACCATCGCGACTCGTCTAAATAGGGTCATTTAAGCTCGTTACCACAGCTGGCCGATGCACCAGCTATACGCAGCTAAACGCACCGAGTACTACAATACCGGTATGCACTGCAGCAGCGGTGGCGTACTGCAACTCGAAGTCAGATCGGTCTATTATTAATAATCATATCGCGGTTTCCGGACGTAAAACCCCAATTATTATTTTGAATTCGAGTTCGCAACCATATCTGAGCCTTCGCCAACCGCCGAGTAGTACTCATCTCACATCGTGAACGAGATAAAAGTTTCCCAGATTAAACAAACAGACACGTAGTGACTGATCAAACCATCAATAATCTCTATGTTAGAAAACCTGCGCCACGAGGCATGCAGTTCGTCACAAATGTTACTTCCGAATTCACGAGGAACTAAAGCGAACTTCCGCCTACACTTCGAAAGTTCAAAAGGCACGCGGACGCCCGCCGAACCGGGAGCTGTATAAGGACGCGTACAGCCAGCCAGACTGTGCCTGGAATGACGCAACATCCGGTTCGCAATGGACGACGCTGGTACCGCACGCACGCGCCCTACTTGCCGCAAGCTAATGGCACCGCAGTGGATGGAACGGTTAAGTACGATGAGGGTGGTGGGAGTCGCAGCCGGAGGAGGCAGGCGGCAGACGTCCATGTTGCAAGGCGACACCGGAAGCAGTGGAAACACGAGCCATCGGTAAACAACGCAGCTTCGCAGTCCCCACCCACCCACACTTCACAACCAATCTTGATTTCTATTTCTTTCCTCCTTCTCCCCTTCTCTCTCTCGTCTCCAAGTATTTACTAGCGATGCATAAGTGAAAGAAAGAGAGAGAACCCCAGCCTATGGGCTGAAACACGTGTTCCCCCGATTTCAGAACCAAGGCGTTCTGGCAACCCTTACTTTTATCCACGTTCTTTTTGTTTTGTTTCTTTAACGGCAGCTGGTTTCAAATGCGCGACACTGAAATTTCGTTACCGATACCAGTTTGTTCGAAAATACGTCGCGCTCACAACGGAAACGTTACAACGGCGTGGACGCGACGTACTTACGCCAAAGTAATAACACGATATACAATTAACGATTGACAGGATTGACGGCTGGGTGAGCTGGAACGAATGTATCGATACAAACTACAGTGTTCATACAAACTAACGCGCAATCTGTTATGAATGCTTCAAGGCATGAAAACAGCCACTTCGCGTATTTTTTCTAACGCGAAGAAACCAACCGAAGTGTCGCTCCGAACAGGGTGAACCGGTAGAATCAACTTAATAAATTAAAAGTTACAGGCAATTTTAGTTAAAATGTGCTCATGCATAACGCAGTGCTCTATCGCACCAGTGAAACACCCATACCTGTACTAACAAAACGACAACACAGAACTAATCAGATGTTCATTAGCTGTTCCGGCCGCTCCCGCCGATCGAGACAAACAGCGAAGACTAAGGGTTGCAAAATGTGAGTCAGATGGGCGAAGGCTGCATCGATACAGGAGACCGAAGCGCGCGGGAGCATAGGAGGCACCCAAAATGAAGCGTCGAGGCAAGAGGAAGCTGGGAATGAGGGTGGACTCATCCATACGTCCGCATCTTCGCAGGCAGACTCCTCAGCAGTCACAAAGCAGCAGCAACTTGGCTGCCGGGGCTAGCCGTGGAGTGAGGGGGCCGGCAGCAGACACGCAACGGGGTTTCCCGGAACGGAAGCCGCCCCATCGTGGCACGGCGGCGTCTCGACTGGCGGTCACCGGGCGCCGACGACCAAGGCCCCGTTGCTGTACGAGCGCACGCATCGTAATCGCACGAAGAGGCGACGGGGCTCAGCGTCCACAGGAAAGGCAGTACGACTTCCACCAACATCTACCGCATGGAGTAAGCTCTTGGCTTTTTCTTGGCTTTTGGCGCCTTCAGTAGATTCCCTCTTGCAGAACTTAGCGCACAATGCGGTGCTCCACGACGACTAGCTGGTGCTCCACGACGACGGTGTGGACGCGCTTGAAGACGCGGACATAGCTGAGAGGGAGATACACAGCGCATGCGCTGTGTGTACCATCTCTTCTCTGTCCGCGCCTTTAAGCGCATACACTGTCGCTGATTGTTGGTCACTTTAATTGCATCGCCTTCGAAATGAAACGGGAAAATGTGCGAGATCGACCGCACATCCTGAACCCAGCGTAGTACAGGGGGACGCGAATATCGGAACACCTCCGCTCCGTTGCGCGAGGTAGTGCAGTGCTCCTCGTGCAGCCAGCCACTTCGAGAAGGCTGCCTGGCAGGCACGCAAGCGGCGGCCAAGGCGTGACCACTGCCGCCCCCCTCGCACGAACCGACGATTGCGGAGAGGGCAAACAGAAAGAAGGCGAGGCAGGCTTCGGCCGGATGGATTAGCGACGCTGCCGCCGCCACGGGTCGCGTGCCGCCGGGTTCAGCTCACGGTTGCCCCCCTCCGCCGATGTCTGGCACGGATAGGGGGGCCACGGACCCTGACACGGGATGAGAGAAGGCCTGCACTTGAACGACAGACCCCTCCCGACCACCTTCTTTCCACGTAGCGTGAACCAATGCCTTCTACGCGGGGGACCCTTCGGGCGGACTGATCCATCTTTCTCTCCTGGAGATCGGAACCGCGCTGTTACGGCGATTAGCTCTATTGGGCTTAGCTGATCCGCTGAGACGCATTCGACTGAACAGCCATACGCTATCGCTCCGTGCATTACTGAATATCGGTTGGTTATGTACAATTGGAACAAGTTCGAACACGATCGAGTAGAAACACACTTGAATTTGAGTTTCCAGGTTTGCCCACGTAGTAGGAAAGAGCGGCATAATTAAGTTATTTCGCGTAACAAGTGTTCCGGGCGCCGCACTCCGACTGCCATTCAAATGAACGCGCAACGACTTTATAGCGACTGTCGCCGACCTGGAGACAAGATTTCACGCAGACAAGCCTCGTCAACGTTTGTGACGTCATCATGACGTCCTCACATGACATGGTCGCTTGGTCAAAGGTGGGCCGATCCCGGAGGCACTGGAAAGCCACGTTAGGTGCAAAAACCTTTTGCAGAGGTGGGTGTGAGCCTAATAGAGTCGACTGAGAAGAATAATATGAAGACTCTGAGGTAAGTGCATGACAGGCCGTGTGAATTTTTTTTACCCGCCACCTTCCTATGCTGTTAAAGTGTAATCGACGAGAGAGACAGCTACGGCGCTGTAGTTCTACATCTCTTTCCCCCTCTTCCTCTTTACACGTAACGTAGTAGACCCACTATTACAGCCACTGGCAGAAGGCCCGACCAGTTCTCATAATTACGTTGCAAGCTTGACGTTCGCATAAGCTTAGACGGATTAAACTGAACCGCCTGCAAATGAGGCGGCAGCCCAGTCAAGTATAGTAGGCGCGTCGCTCTCAAAGGTTTCTATAGATGCCTCACAGCGGCCGTTCATTACACAACGCCCCACCTTATAAGCAGGGGGCGCACTTGCCAACTATTACCTATCGACTCGCTGCAACACAACGCAGTGTATTGAGAGAAAGAGGGAGGAAAAAAAAAGCGCCGGCTGCATTGGACGGCGTAGCCGCCGCAGGGGGAAATCCCCTAGCAGCCATCGCTACCAACACCACTGGCGCGCGCGGTCTCGCACCTGCTGTTATTGCGTCGCCGTGGCTGCTTTTTTGGGGCCCGATCCAAATTCCGGAACGCAGCGACGACGCTAGAGCAGATGCTCGTATACGCGGACGCGTACAAAAGGAAAAAAAAAAAGATATATGAAGAAATTTTGGAACGAGTAGGGGCGACCTTGGTTCGACCTCTCGGGGGAAGCCGGTCGGCCCCCGCCGGCAGCAGCCGCCGCCGCCGCCTGGCCCGACAGGTGACACACGCGCACGTGCTCGTATATGTACGCGACGTATCTCCAGCGCGCGCACTCCCACAGAGTACACACGGGTAATGCGAATAAACGCCACCACTGCGCCAGAACGCAGCCGCGAATAGCGCTGGTGTTATCATCAAGTTTCGGCGCTGGTTACGACAACCAAATGCGAGACCTGTTGTCTCTTATCTATACCGGAATAACTGTACAAGAACGAACTCCATACTTCCTGACACAACGCCTTATTCAAAAGGAAAAAAAAAAAGAAAACCATTGTGCCAGAGAACAAAACAATTCACTGCTTTACAGTCGAGACGGAAACTGCGATCACGCTGATAACACGTGACACGTTGCCGCACATACGGCCGCTGATTATAAAAAACCTAACCATAGTTCCATATTTTTTCTACGAGAAAGTTAATCATTAAGGTTAATGGTTCTTAAGTGAGAAATGAGGTAGCCGCCTTTACTGAAATCACGCACCAAGCGTGGTGACTATATGTGGGATACAATATCGTAGAAACACGCGGTACTAACATATCCTAATTTAGAAGCAGGATCATCGTGTCGTTTCCGGCGCTTCAATGTTGCAACGAAAATACCTATACATGCCCAGAAGTTAAGTCATTTGAAGATAACAAAGGAACTTGAAGAGAAAAAAAATGCTAACCACGCAGCAAGAAACGGAATTGAAAACGACGTACCTGACGCTGACAGGGAGTAAAAAAAAAGAAGAAGCAGGGGCCGGCTTTCGTGCTATGTAGCAAAGAAGCAGTGGTCTATAATGTTAACTCGGTGTGAAAGCCGAAAACAGGAAACATACGAATACGGTGTAGTCAGCGAGACGTGAAAATTCGCAGGCATGGGATGCAGTCGGATGACTCAAGATGGAGATTGCCCGTGACGGACGTTCCGAGGCAGTTAGCTGTGAAACACATACAAATTGTCTGACGATCATAATCACGATAAGCGCGCCCCTCCCATCTCGAAAGCCAGCACAAGCACACGCTGAGAAAGAAAACCTGCAACCGTCCATTCCGAAGGCTTAAATTCGTAGACGTGACGTGTCCCACAGAGACCGCGCATATGGTGGCACATGCCCATGCAGGGTGCCGTCTCGAATGATCTCGTCACCCGCGCTGCAGCGAGGGAATACTGGGAGGAGTATGTCGCAGTTATAAACCACCAGCGCCGTGTTTGCCTCCTCTCACCTTCGTCTTGTTTCTTGCACTGTTTCATCGTCGAGCTTCAGTGCGTACAAAAAAGCCAAAATTCAAGACGCTAATACTAATGCACGACGTTAACGAAAAGAAATTGGGAATTTTATTGAGAGGATCGTTTTTTTTTTATAGACACAAACAAATGAATCCAACAGAAAATTAGGCCAGCGAAAGCGTAGGGGTCGTTAATCGTTGTCTTTAACTGTAATGCAGTAATTGGTATGTAAGTGAAATTAATTAAAGGGAAGGCTTCGGGTTCGAATCCCGCCGACGGAAAGGGTGATTGCTCGTCCACTTTAATTGATTTCAGTTTACATCAGAAGTAATACACCACAATTAAAGAGAACACGTCGCTTTGCTGAGCATATCGTAACTGGCGCGAAGCTAGAAACATGAAAAAGGGCCGGAGGAAAGAGACAGAAGAGCGCCAAACGACCAACTGTTTATTGCCAGCGCAGGCTGAAAAACAGGTAAACTTCCACACATGCGCAGTGGCGTGGAAAAGTTACCCCCAAACATGACATATCACGTGAGCAGTTCATTAAAGGACAACTCAGATTAACGTCGCCTATGCTTTCCCTGGCATAATTGATTAAATACTTTTTTTTAATGTATCGTGCGGCAACCACGAACTCTGCAATTAATATGGTATCCGCACGCTGGTGCGTCAACGGTGAGTCACACGCGCGCGCGCTAGCTGCGTCGAGTTTTCCGTGAGCTAGCGCCGAGCCAGGAACGTCGCTACATGCAGGGGGCCCCCGCCACGCCTCGAAATGCTATAAGCACTGCGCTTCGTCATGCTGCGCGCTGCTCGAAGCGGCCGCTTCGCGCCCTCGAGAAATTTGTCAAAGCCCAGCGACACGCGCTCCCGAAGCCTAAGAGCAAGATAAAATCTTACGCTTACATTTTACCAGGCGCGGTCGCACGGATTGTGTAAAGGGCCTTCTAGGTGGACACTTACAAAAATACACCTTCGGATGAAGCGTTTCAGTGCTTTTTATTAGCAGATTACGCGCCGGACATTTTCTTTACCGTGCAGAGGCCGTTCCAAATGTCTATCGATGATAAAAGTACAATGCGCGCTATCTGGAGAAACTGCTGTCATCATTTTGTGCAAGCACAGAGTATTATTTGTTGTCCATTACTGTTTTGCGATAGTGTATATGCAACTCTCACTGGTTGAAAGCATGAATCCACAACCTTCGAATTACGCGTCCGATGCTGTAACCAATCGGTATAGCTCAATAGGTACGAAGCATCGGACGCGTGATTCGAAGTTTGTCGCTCTGGATCCCAATGACGGAAAGGGTGATTGCTCGTCCTGTTTAATTCATTTCAATTTACATTACAACTAGTGCACTACGCTTAAAGACAACAATTGACGTTCCCTATGCTTTTTCTTGGCCTAATTATCTGTTAGATTCATTTGGCTGTGACAAACATAGAACCTCGAAACAATGTAGTAACACGAGAGATAGCAAGCAAATTACGGCTTCCAAGACCGGGCGCAGTACGTGTCTGACAATACCGCAGGTCATGGATTGAGCCCAATGCGAGAGCGGGTACGGAAGGCGTTACGACCTCAAGAGAGGGACAGGGAGGGAGAGTCGCGCGGCGGGCGCGTGCCGCTTCCGGTCCCCGGGACGCGTGAGCGCGCGCCTTGCTCAGCTGAGCGAGACGGTGTCCGGCACCCCCTTCTCTGGCGGCGGCGTGCCTCAGCCCCAAGCCTAACCACGCGCTGCTCACAGAAAGCACCACCACCGCCGGACCTCCGCCACGCACGCATGCGCACACGAGAGAGGGGGAGCGAGCCCCACAGGTGATGGCGCGCCAGATGCTGTTCTGCCCCCCCCCCCCCCCCCTCTATTCCTCCCAACCTCTTCGCTGGCGTGCCACACAAGAGCGGTTTTTCTAAAAGTGCCGGCAGTCCCAGCACCGGAGGCAACGTACCCGACGGACCGGGCAGGTGGCTATACAAAAACCCGCCCCCATCCCCTTCACCTATACGTTTTTCGGCAGCTCAACACGAAATACTAAACGCGTTTAATGTGCATGTGCACCTCGATTAAAATGCACCCTACGCTTGTCATGTAAGCGAAAAAAAGAGACAGGGGTGAAAAGGAGGCGAAAGTACCGCTCAGTGTTCACTCTCTATTTGCCTCCCGTCAATTTCTGCGCAGATACATCGGCGATACCACAAATCAACCACCGGAGATAACTCCATTCACTAACAGCGTCTTTTCTGAACGACGGAAGTCACGGTCACCTCAAGCGATGCGCTTTACGTGCAACATCGTATGGAGGTACCTTGGCGTTCTGGCGTTCAAAAGGCGCATGCGCCATCCCGTCTCCTCTCGTTTTTTACTCGTTCTTAGTTCGCGCCACAAACTTTTCGTTAAGCTATGCACTAACTCGTCCAACGCTACGCTCTGCTAGTGCGTGCGCACGCCGAAAATTGAAACTTTTTTTCCGGCCGCAATCAGTTTGTTTCCCCACTAACAGACGAAGACGGAAAAATATAAATTGAGAGATGATGACAATACTTCAGAAGGAAGCAAAATCGGAAATTAACACTCAGAAAGATCGGGTAATAAAGCTAATAATGAGTAGAGTGAACGGAATGATTGGATAGAAGCTGTCTTTCGAGTACGCCTGGCGCAACCCTCTCTGCGGTGTCCACCCCCTGCCCCCCCGTCAAGCTTTCATCGGATTGTTAAAAAACGCGAGAACGATTAGAGCGAAATCAGCGGGACGTGACACGCAAGCACCTCGCAACAGTCACGCACAAGTATAACGACAGTGTGGCAGGTGCGAGCAGGAAAGAAAAAAAGGAGGGGAATAAAAAAAACGAAAAAGAAAAACGCCGACGCTCCAGGCAGATGTGACGCAATGCACAATCGCATCGCGCCCCTAAAACTCGAGAATGAGGAAGCACTCGAACGCAAGATGACATTGAAGCGCCGAGCCGTTGTACGGCCTCCTGCGAAATCTGCGGCAACAGGGCAGGTGCTGTACGAAACGACAGTGCTCGCGGTTATTATAGCGCGAAAAACAGGCGCCTCCCCCAAGGCCACCCGACTTCCAAGTGTTTAGAGCGGCGCAAGCACGCCTTGGCAACGGCGCGTGGCGGTTGACGCAAAAGCGTGCGACACATATTGTTAATTCCGATAGAGCACCCACAGCGTCGCTTTTCGGACACCTAAAGCGTGAGCAAGTGGAAGGAGGGGGGTGGTGTTGCTAACGAGAATCCTTCAACTCGGACCTGGTTCACGCGCCAGTAACGTCAGGACGCTTAACACCCCCGCCCCGTATATGTATATGGGCACGTATATGGGCACGACAAGTATATGGGCACGACTCGTACGCAAGCAGACAGGTGCGGCATGTGCTCCAAGAGTCCAAGATACGTGAATTGGGTACGTTTCTGTGAAGTAGACATGCTTGCCTAAAGCTGTCTCTCCCCTGTAGTACCCGCGGAGGCGAAACACCTGGCAGGCAGGCGCAATAAATAAATAAAAGAAAAGAAAGCGAGACGGCGATGGTAGACGTGGGCACAGATATGCATGAACGGACATACTTGAGCTGAACGATCTGCAGAGATAAGCACGCCGGCAACAAATCTTGCTTTCCCTCCTTCCCCGAATGTGCCGCAAACTTAGCGCAAATACGAAGAGGAGCACAACTGGGTCCGTGTGCGAAGCGCATCAAGAGCTAAAAAGCACAACACAGATTCTTTCGAAACACCGCATGCATTTAATCCTCACAAATGGGGGAAAAGCAGTGGATGAGCGCAGCTATTTCATGAAAATAGAAGCGCGCAAGGAAAACAAAATGGCAAACTCTACTGTAACAAAGCCACCGCATGAGTTCAGAGCCGAAAGCCTGCCGATTCCATGCGAATCGGTGCCCACAGAGCGGTCTCTACTGAGACCGATTCGATGTCGCGCACTCTGATTGCGTAAGCCTACCTGGGTTATTCTGGGCAACAAAGAACTTGCTATAATAAAGTAGCGCCTTTGTCGTTTTCGTCTATCCGTTTAACTGTGCTTTCAGTACAATTATTTCGGAAGCCGCGTCCAGAACCAATACGTCCAGCTATTTGCGATTATTTCGTTCATTTACACATCTACACTTCATGGTCATGTATATATATATCGCCGGTTGTACAAGATGTGGCGTACTCACCATGAACGTTCATGTCACGGTAAAATACACATCCGCTTACGCCCCCCCCCCCCCTTTTCTCCCCTTCACACTCTTAGTTCCTTCCACACCTCATAGAAGAGGAATGGAGTCCTTTTCAACGGCGCCCCAGAGCTATGCAGGGCATTCGCTCATCGACGTAGACCGGCCATCGCTGAAGTCGTCATAGAAGACCCAGAATGGCGAACCCTTTTCCATTCCATGTCAAAAAACCTGTTCCCATTATAGTCATCATCACAATCGTTGAGCAAGTTACCATATTTCTGCGACGCCACGTCGCTTCCGCCTTTGGCTGCCGTTATAGTGTACCGGAATTCTTGTACAATATAGTTGCCGCTATTAGCCCACGGTCGGTTACAAGCGAGCGGCACGAAACAAGGGTTAGCCTGATGAAAGAAAAGAAAAATCGTAACCCACAACCAGTATTAAAGCTTAACGCGGCGCATCGCTTAGCTGCACCCTTTAATCGCTCGGCTCGGAAGCATCGCCGTCGCGCCCGAAAATACAAGGCTGGCGTACCTCAACTTCGCGCCGTTAAGGGAGGGTTTACAACGGCTGGCCGCGGCGGCGCTACCCGTTAGCACAGCGGGCGACGCGCGCCACACCGCGAATAACAATAATACGCGTGAGAGCGCGGAGGAACCGAGATTATAAATAAAAAGAGGGATACGAGCTCGGAAACAAGGGAGCAGAGAGAACAAAGGGCGCGTGCGGCGAGCGAAGTATAGGCGCTCCATCAAACGGAGCTCGACAAAAGGAGAGAGTCATCCGATATGCCGGCGGCCAGCGTTTGCGCGGGGTAGAGAGAGCAAAACAAGTCGGCGACGAAGAGTGACGTCGCCCGCAACGCAACGAACGCGGGTCCCCCCGATTCCAGACCCCCGCAGAGGTCGGCCGATATTGAAGGAAGGTTTGGGAGAGGAGGAGAGAGAGAGAGAGAAGGAAGCATTGTTTAGCGGGCACGAGACGAACGACCACCGCCGTCTTTCGCGGTTGAGGTTAGTTACCGCATCTGCGCGAACGTTAGCGACCCTGATCTCACTTCGCAAGGGCTCAAGGTAATAATAATTGCTGGGGTTTCACGTCCTAAAACCACAACATGATTACGAGGGACGCCGTAGTGGAGGGCTCCGGAAACCTTGAAACATCTGGTGTTCCTTAGCGTGCACCTAAATCTTAAGTACACGGGCGTGTCGCATCGAATCCTGGGAAAGAGCCGGTACGTTGTACAGCGGTCCCAGACAAAACACGACGTTGTTTCGCTTCCTGCTACGCAATGACAGTAGCGGCGAAAGTGTTTTCACAAATGTGTGCATCATAAATTTGTTATGGCACACCCAGTGAAGACACAAAAACTAAGCAGTTAATTGTGCCACGAAAGACAAGTGTGCCCTGCCCCGCGAACCGTATTACACGGAATCGTATCAGCGATATTCTACTATACACACCAAATTTAAACGAACGCTTCCGAAGATGCTACCAAACGACAATAAAACATGTATAATAGTAGCACTTAGAAATTTGCGACGACTAACTGACTCAGAGGCGCTGCGTTTGAGGCGCCATAGGAAACAAATTTGGGCCTTCACCTTTCTTTATGTGCTGGTATATCTAACTATTACGAAAACGCGCACACTTATCTATAAAGAACGTGTTGTATATGTAAATAATGCGTTCAAAACTGTAGGAATAACACGTAACGCCTCGCTTTAGCGCGTTTTTGGTGGACAGAAGCTCGTCTCGTGCTTACAAGAGATTCGCGTAAGCGGCGTGCAAACCGCAAAGGCGAGATGGGAGAAGAAAGAAAGAACGGAATCTCGCGGGAGCAATTGAAGGGGGACCGCTCCTCGCTGCAAGAGACAACGGCCCCACGGTGAAGAACAGCCAGTACGAGAGAGAGGGGGAAAGAGACCGGGCCAGGCAGTGGGGCGACGCGGACCATCTGCCGCTGGCGAGAGGGCCTTGCCCCTTGTTTCGTGCCACCGTTGCCCGCAGCCCCACGGACCGTTTGCACGCACCTCCTTCGCATGCTTACATGGCAGCAGGACTAACCGATACGACAGCGGAGACCGCGTGGTACATAGAAGACGGCGATCGTAGACACGGAATGCTTTTATCATCGGTAACCTATTTATTTATGACCGCTGCGGGACGGAGGCTTGTCCCAATGGTCTCCGATGTCTTGCGCAACCTGACTTCCATTTGATGCCTGCAAATTTCCTCGCTCGCTTCATCATTTCACACAGCCTTCTGTCGTCGGCTGTGCTTGCCATCCTTTCGCACTCTAAGTGACCCCCCCCCCCTCATTAACCAACAATCTAAGAGAAAAAAAAGGCATGTTACTCTATCTGGCCAATCCTTACCAGTCAAACATATAACTCCCTTTGAAGACACACGCTGACTCACTATATATATATATATATATATATATATCTGACGTGGTTCTAATGAGTTAAGAGAGCAGCTGGACTAGTTAAGTGCACTTCTACAGTGCAATAACCATTAGGGCTTGTAGGTGTGACGTAGCTCTATCATCTACGCTGTACGTTTGACACGAAGCACACGTGCTCGTCGTGTTTCTCCTGTGTTGTCCTTCGTGTAAAAAGTACAGCGCAAAAAAAAAAAGACATCACAGTTCTAGAACACACACACACAAGAAAGAAAAAGGTACGTGATTTCCCATAGAACTGCGGCCGAAACACTTGCGACACTAAAGTTCAGGTGCATCGCGCATTTCGACGCTGACGTTGGTGCATGCACTCGCTCATCGATCACGGCATCAGACTTGTGTGCTATTGTGATCACTTCGTTTGAAAACAGATCTATTCTTGCAACACGTGCGTTCCAATTACTGTGCAGTGAGTGTATAAACAGAGAGAAGTCCATTTAGCACGGACTCGGCGAGTGACAGCTAGCCCTAGGTTGGGCCAGGCCTTTCGATGCGCATCTTTTCGTGTAATGCATGCCCCTTGCGCTGAAACTTTTCCACAGTCGACGGCAGCGCCAGAACACACAACACATAGAGGGCGGTGAAATGAAAATTGGAGGGATGCGATGCGTCGTGACACCTCGGATCGCTTAGCACGAGGGAAGGGCTTCGAATGCCTCAAGTGCGCATGCTCGCAATCATTGGCTTGGACGCGTTTATGATCGAAAGAAGAAGCGCGAACCCCGTCGAAACCTGTGCTTAGTAAAGTTCGGTGTGTAATGATTAGACGAGCGATGAAGCATATGACACTAGCGTATGGAATGTAGTCCGATTTTCTTCGCTACCCTTGTGGCCGGAGTCGGCGACGCTGGGGTGATAAACGAAACTGTCGTAGCGCCATCATACCTAAGGTGCATGCGGTGTTCTTATCATTACTTGTACTGGCAGGAGACGAGTTCGCACGCACTAACGAATGTGTACTACAATCGGTAATGTATAAAACGCCACAGGGCCTACGGTCCATTACTTTGAACCCTCCCCGATTCTACACCAGAAATAACGTTTATCATAAACTATGGCTGCAGCGCTACGATTTGCCGACGCTTGCCGGTGTGTAATGTAAAGTTTTTTAGTTTACGTTGCCGTTTATTGCTCATAACAAGGACACAAATGTGGATTATACCAACATAAGAAGGGAGGCTCCATATCCAACAGAGAGTTCAGGAGACATCCCATTAGAATGGAGTAGAATACGTAAGCACAAGCAAAGAATGCACGTAATGTAAAGCATCTCCGTGGTTTTTCATATATCGTACACGTTGCCAGCAGGAACGCATGGCCACAAAACAAGGAGACAAGCTATGAAGCAGGAAGCAAGCCCAAGAGAGAGGCAGGCTGGACGAAGACCAGCTACCTTCCAAGGTTTGGCTAACGATGCGTTCCGACGAATGAGGCGGAACCCTATTCTTGGCACACTCGGCCGCACAATGAGCGTCGATCGCCATATGTTTCACGACGATACTTCGTGGAATAGCAATTATCCGTCGCGCGCGCGCGCGTGTGAATCCCCGCTGCAAAAGAGCTCGGTGCCCCGGGATCCAATCGACGCTATCGACAGCGTCGCGCCATTGCGTAACGTACAAGGCGTAACAGCGGCGATGCGTGGTCCCGCGCGTGGCGAAGGTTACACGAGCTCCCACGCACACACATGCCGCGCACAAACGTGCTTTAGTTTCACGCTCGCAGAGCTCTGTATTCAATACACACGGGGCAACGTCCGAGAAGCGCGCATCTCCTCCCGACGACCCGTACCAACACCATAAAAACGCTCCCAACGCTATTCGAAAGGCGATCTCGCCGGAAATCACGTACTCGAGTAAAGCGATGCGAGCCACCGCGCCGCCCTATCTTAATTACAATGATGCACGCGGCGACTGTGCAAAAAACACTGCGGACCCGTAAGTCGGTGATTCATCTTGACCAGACATGACGAATACCCCAGCCGGGTACGTAACGCACAGCCAGTCGGGATGCACGAAGGAGGAGGAGAGAGCACGCAAGACACACTAACCGGGGCACCGACAGCAATGCCGCTCCGTCCGTCACGACCTTTTTTTCCCCGCTTCGCGAGGACTGCTCGCCTAATGGTCTGTCGGCCGAGAGGTTTGAGGCGTGGGTGCTGCCACGCACTGCATAGGCCAGTGCACCCACACGAGCATCGGGAGACAAAGGAAAACCATTGTGGCGGCACGCACGGTCGGCCGCCCCCGCGCTGCAGACAGATCGGAAGTCGCAAGGGGGAATAGACGATGAAGAAGCCCTTCGCCAACCACAACGACGGCACCGCGCACCGCCGCAAAACTGCCAACGCAACGACCGCGAAACGAATGGATGCTTACCGACGCGCCACTGGGCCCACTTCAACTTGACCTCTTGCGCACAGGCGGTCAGCTGTCGCTGGTATGCAGACAGAGACAATGCCGCCTCCGCGCGCTTTACGGCGAAAAAATGATTTGTCGGGAAGGCGATTCGCGATCGAGGAGCCACTGGGGCAGAATGCAACAATGCGCGATGAACAGTCGACTAAACTTTGCTTTACGTTGAAGGCTGTAGTGAATTAATGACGACCCAAATAGGTACGTGCGCGCAGAGGGGGCAAACCTTTAAACCGAAGGACTTACTTCCCTACCAGCGGAATACGTACCGCACCGTTTCAGTGAGCACAGATCACGTCGGGATAAAATATATCACACTATGATGGGCGGTAACGTTCGGTCTTGTCTTCGATCACTTGCTTCACTTAGTTCTCCTCCACTTTCTGCCTATTATTATACGGCAGTAGTGGAGACACGCATACTTCATTTCCAAGTTAGCACTTTGCGGTAGCAACTTCACAGCTCACTGACGTGGGAGCGATTCGGCGAGCTCAGCACTTGCTATAATTCCCTTATATTTCATATAGTTGCCCATAATTCGCCCCCCTTTCAGATGAGCGACAACGAATTTGTACCACAGAAATACGCAGATTCCGCGCGGTTTCGCACATTTCCAACATCCGTTACAGCGGCGACGACAGCAAATCTATCCCGACGCGTTCTCACGCGCAGGGACCCGGACAGACTCAAAATGCATACGTGTTTATTACCACTTTGTTGAACCTGAAAGTCCTTCGACATTCGGACCCGCGACCTTCCTGGCCGGATAGGTTGCTACTGCGTACAAGTCTAAGCACCTGCTTAGACTTGTACGGCGCCGAAAGCGCCAGTCACCGCGCGCAGTGAACTGAGGCACGTTCTGCAGCACACACGCGCTTTCTTTCGTCAGATCGCGGGAATGTCTTCGGTTAAGGAGCAGGGAAAGGCTGGCTGCAAAGCGGCGAGCAAGAAAGAGAGAGAGAGATAAAGAACAAAAGAACCTCAGAACGGTTCACGGGCGAGAAACAGCAGAAACAGAAAGAAGCTGCTACCGCCCGGCCTGCTAAGAGCAGCAGCAGCAGCAGCAGTGGGACGCAGGCAGCGGCCAAGTAAAGACCATCGGCTGGCGGCCGCTTCGCTGGCGAGAACAGCGGAGCGAAGAGAGAGAGAAGAAGAAGCCGGAGTCGCATTTTGGCCCCAGAGTCAATTATCGATTCTCCATCTGGCGGCCATCCTCTTCCTCCTCCCGTTGGCCTAATGATGAGCGCCGCGGAGGCGGCGGCGGCTCTCTCACTCTCACGGATGCGTTGCAGCAGCCTCTAACGACCTGTAGCCGAGCAGCTATACACCAATTTCACAAGGAGGCTGCCATTTTTAAAGCTCGCCACCGCCGCAGCGCCGTCTAGCGTCTGTGATGTTTCGCCGCCCTTCCGGTGTGTGGGGTTCGGCGGCGGTTTATGCAGCGTGTATACGCTCAGTTCACAAGGTATTGCTGTTCTTCGCGGTACACGGGCAAAACAGAGCAACGCTTCGCGAGTTTAAAGGCGCTGGTAAACAATCGCTTAGCCGTCAGCTTCAAAATGGCTGAAACAGCAAGCAGCGGCGGCCCACGAGACGTTCCCGCAGCAGCGCCGACGATGAGAAGAATGCCAATACAGTTCTTAAGCAGCATCTGTAAATTGGCAAATGCTTTGTATGTTTTGTTACAGCTGACCTCGGTGTGGTTCTTGAAATATGCGCTATAAGAGAGCGTTAACATTTAGGACAACTCTCGAAGTAATCGGAGAAACGTAAATGGAGACGAGCGAACACATTGTCCGGCTGCGCGCTAGGTGCGCGCATTAGTGTTTGAGATGACTCTCGGGTTTCCGTGCCGTGATTGTGCAAGTTAAACGTAACTCTAATCCCTAACAGGTCATTTGGTTCCGCTTAGCACGTCGCAATACAATGTTCATGGAACGACAGGAGCACAAACACCGATGCCTGTGTTCATTCGTGTCGCCGTCGTAGTTAAAAGCTTGTGGCCTGTGATCGTTGCACGGGATAAGAAACAGATGTACGACGGGTGAGCTGAAAATTCGGCGTAGAAACAACACGATGATAAAATGAAAATAAGCCTGTTGCACATCTGGAAGCATGACATGGCGTAAGTTCGCTTCGGCGCGAGCCGCCGCCACTAGCGATACGCCGAAAGGGCGCCCGCTTTTGGTAACATTATTGTCAGTTTGTTTTCTGGCGAGTATTTGAGAAGCATTACGACGAGCGCACGTGTCCAAGTAACGACCTGGCTTTAACGAACGTGGGCCGATTATTCACGACACCCAGGTTGTCGCGAGAAAAAAAAAAAAAAGGTGCGGTTGTCATAAACGCTACCTTAGTTATCGTCACAAAATTGTCAAGTCGAGAGAGAACGTGCTCTCGACGAAACGTTCAAGACGCGTACCTGCGCCAAAGCACACATGTCATGCGGGCCTTTCTGTCATGTAGATTAGAAAGTGCTAATTCGATAACCTCGAAATTGCACGCACAAAGATGGAACATTTTCTAGCCGCAGGCATTGTAAATCATGTGCTGTAGCATAGAAATCAGAGAGGTTGATGTTATGAGCGGACAACTCTTGGGCAAACATTTTGTGTATTAATCGTCAGCCTTGACATTGGTTTTCTTTGGTGCAGATGATAAAGTGTAGCAGCACGCAAGCGCAATCACAAGCTGGTGTGATGACTTGAAAATGTGGCCATAAGTGAAGACACCACATATAATATACTATTTGCGGGAGAAGAAGGCGTGCGACCTGAGAGAAGCGAGGACATTTAAAAGCATTGTGCACTTCGCATGCCTTGGCTGCCAGTCTTTCAGGCTTCCGTTGTTGTTGCCGCAGCCAAACACAGCGCAGTGGTAGCTTGTCGACTTGTTCTCGTCCGACATTTCGATTTGCGGCTGCACAATTGCTTCAGCGCGTGGATAAATGGAAACACGCTGACATCTCACGCACCACGCAGTGCAAAACTCGGGAATCCGCACACACCAGCGGCAGCGGTCGGCCGAGGTGGAGAGAGAGAAAGCGGTGAAAATACACCGGTTCGAGGCTACGCTCCTCCTCTCCGTGAAAACGGTCTATACCGCTACACCGTTGCACGCCCGACCAACGGAGCTCGCGGCGGGGAGGGAGGGGGGTGCGAACACATACCGGCCAAGGATCTCGACGAGAGAAAAGGGTCCGCGCTATTCTGCCCACCGTTGCAACTCCCTCCGGCCGCGGAACACCTACCACGCCGCCGTTCACGCCTCTCTCTATTATAGTCGCCGAACGAAGAATGAAGAGGACGAAAAAGAAGCGCGAGCGGCTGCCACACAGATCGCTCACCGTGTACACGGTCAATACTAGAATAGTGGTACGCGGCCCAGGCCGATGAACCGGCCACGCCAGTGTAGTTGGTTGCGCCGAGGACGGAATAAGTGTGTCCATTCCATTTCCGATTCCTGGCCTTTTATTACTTCGTCAGTGATCCGAGGTTGATATACACACCAGTGGCGTGCAAGGCCGGGGGGGGGGGGGGGTGTTAGGGGTCGGAATGCCCCCCCCCCCCCCGGAAAAGTTTCTCGCTACGCCCCTGTGTTACACACAAACGGTAAAACTGTCAAGATTATGTGTAAGAAAGCAATAGGTATAAAATGAAATAATTTTTTTTTAGCGCACGTATCATACTGCAGGAGTGCGGCCACTGATACGTCCACGAACAGACTCGTGTATGTTCTTATATTTACTTTTGTGCGTTCTTAGTGACACATTTATATAATTTAGTTTGACTGGTTTTATTCCCGCAATACCTGACGTTGTTAAGAGTTTACACCTCACGTTTACTTATGCCTACTGTAGTGCCGAAGGTTTTAAAAGACAAAAGAAAAGGCCGTATGTAAGACAAGCTTTCTCTAAGCACAACACGCCACGCGAGCCCGCACCAAATCAAAGGACAGAGAAACGGCCACTGAAAAAAAACAAACAAAAAAAAAACATGGAAAACGAAATTATAGCTCGTGCGCGTGCGGACGCCCGCACCGCACGTTGATTCTAGACATCCTATTCGCTCCTTTTTTTTTTTTTTTTCCTTTACGCCTTTCCCGGTGGCACTGAGACGTGCTCCTTTAAACCGGGAGGGGGGGGGGGGGGCTAGACCTTACTTATGAGCTAAAAATAGCTTAAGCCGTATTTCCTAAACATAACAACAATCTCCTCTCTCCCTCCATTCTGCACCGAGAAGCTGGAAGAAGCAGAACCTTGGAAAGTTAGTACGGTCTGGTTGCGTAGCCCTCGCGTCGATTCTCTATAGGAAGTACGCCCGAGCGAGCGTCAAAAACTCCCGAAAAACGGGCTCGCTGCTGCAATACGGTGAGCGGCTCCGGAACGAGGCGTAGTCGCTTCACTGCCATCGCTGGGGTCCTTGCGGGGAAGACAAACCTCCAGGGAGACAGAGTCCATACCGCACACCCGTTAACCCAGATTTCCCGCTCGAGGGTCGATTCGGCGCGTGCGAGGAACAGAGTAAAAACAAACACGCACAACGCGTCGACTGTGTGTTTTTGTGACCAGTAAGTGGCGCATCGGGAAGCAACACATGTGCAATGTTGCCTCTCTCGACGAAGAAGATCCGAGCAACACTTCCCGGGGGAGATGAGCGGCGGGAAGCACACTCGAAAAGGACCCGAATGCCCGCAGAACTGGGATTCCAGTTCGCTCAAGCGCCAATGTGGGCAGAACGTCCTCACAGAAAGAAGGTGATGCCGTTCAGTGTTGCCAACAGTCTGCGTTGTTTAGAAAGATCAAACGGTTTGGGAATAGAATCCCTGAGTAATCTGCCTCTCGAAGTTTCTGTTAGGAGCAACAGCTGCACTCAGTATTTACTGCCTGTACTGCTGCCGTACAGGCAGCTTATAACTTGTAATGCCAACATTTGACCATAGGTCGGCAAACTCAATCACGAGTCGAATCACGCAGACTCACTCCCACTCAGATCGAACTTGAGTCGTGAGTGTGTCCGGGTGAGTAATATTTTGGTGAGTTTCGAGTCCGAGTGAGTTCGGTTGAGACAAATTTTAGGGAGTCTGAATCCGAGCGAGCCCTAAGCACAAAATAGAATTCTTGAGCGAGTCTGAGTCAGATCCAAATTTTTTTGCCGACCTATGGAGATACCTAAACTTCAGCATTGCTATCAGCCTTATGACGGCTCAGGTTGATATTCACTTCTACTCACTCATACTTAAACGCACCAGCGTTCATACACCAGCTCAATATTTATTGAACAGAAGCATGCCTTGACCCCCCCCCCCCCCCCCACACAAAATTTTTCAAAAGGAACTTCTTAGATAAAAATATCTCGCGTGAGTCACATCTTTCAGTAAAAATGCCCTTACTGGATTGCAATCACTGATAACTCGTATGTGAAGCTACAAGATAAAAATGCGTAGAGCACCGATTATGCGAGATAGAGCTTAAGTTCGTTGAAATCCTGATCGAAAAAGCTTATTATACGCTAACGGACTCATGAGTCGACTCACTCAGACTCAGATCAAGCCGTAAGTCTGAGCGTGAGTAAGGTAGGGTGAGTAATATTTAGATGAGTTTGAGTCCGAGTTAGTCCGGTTTGTGAAAATTTTAGTGAATCTGAGTGAGTCCGGCTGAGTAAAATTCTGGTGAATCTGAGTCCTAGTGAGCCCTAAGGGCAAAATATATTCAAGGTCTGAGTGAGCTCTACATTTTTTGCCGACCTATGCATTTGACTTATCATTCTCTAGCACTCCTGCGGCGTTTCGAAGGTTGTTCAACAGGGTAAATTCTTATCGCTAACGATAAGTACACACATACATACAGCATTAAGAAAGTCCCCTGGAAAGTGCCACTGAGGTAATTTGTGTAACGCAGTTTAATTGCCGTTAGTATATCCGGCACGCGTGACTAGTGCGTTAAAGAGGGACAGACGACGGGACGAGACACATAGACGATACACGTGTGCTGCAGATCGCTTCACAAACAAACTGTAGACGTAATTTCGTGCTTTCGGGTGAAACAGAGAGTGAGCTCCATCGTACTCATTTTTGCAGTGGTTGAGTTTCGACCGTCGCCAGGCGATTTTCTTGCGATAGGAGACCTCGCTTCACAAGACGATTGCCGACACAGTGAAGGTTGCACACCGTTACGGCCTTCTTTTTTGTAAAGCCTGTTGAGGCAGTCGAAGCGAACTTCCGTCAATCTGGCGCAATAAGTTCTTACCGCATTTAATTAAACAGGCGTGCAAGACGTGATGTGTACACCACACGCCGACCACCCCAATAAGAAAACTGGATTCTCAATGCGCGGATTCATGCAGCCACCTCTATCTAGCCAAAAGAGTGCCCAAAACGACCGAGTAAGACCGCCAACAAACGACACCGTCATACAAACACTGCAGCAGCCAGAGTCTTTCTTCTCAATGAAAGCGGCCCGGTCTGCCTGCACCGTTATAGGGCGGCATTGCAGCGGCAACGCGAACTGGACGCTTCGCGGGAAAAAAGAAACTATAGTAAGAATACAAAAAACCGGCTCGCCGACAGCGCGAACTCCCCCGAACCATGACGCGATTTATCCCGTGCCCGACGGCCGCCACCGGTCGGCCGCTTCGGGGAGCCACCGAGGCGATGGCCCCGTGAGGCAAGCAAGCACACTCCCTCCCTCCACATATAACAGTCGTTTCTTTTTCTTTCCTCGGTTTTTGTGACCAACCTGCGCTAACGAATCCACGCGCCGCAGCCTCTATGCCAGCGATGAGTGCTAGCTAGCTGCAGCTATGCTGCGCGGGTGGATCGCCGCCATTTCCATAATGCTCCCGGGCCCCCCCAGAGCACAGAGCGTTCAGCGGAAGAGCGGACACACAAAGAAGTCATTACGGGGGCGCGCAGAGTCCGTGCCGCCGCCGACGGGTCGGGACGGCGCGGCACTGCGTCGCTCGTGTGTGCAGTGCACCACCACGACTGCCGCACGGCCAGTGATCGTTCAGGAAGAAGGCTGTCGACCCTGCCTGTCTGTCTGTGTGTAGAACAAAAAATAAGCAATATAGAAGATGGAACTCCGGCGATAAGCCTCTGTACAGGAGCTGCCATAGAAGCCATGCCACCAGTGAAGCCAGAATGGGAATATTGGATACAATGTGTGTGTGTGTGTGTGTGTGTGTGTGTGTGTGTGTGTGTGTGTGTGTGTGTGTGTGTGTGTGTGTGTGCGCACGTGTGTGTGTGCATTCTTATTTCAAAGTATCATTACAGTGAAAACTGGACAGCCAAGACCTCAAGGGTTTGAAAGGCTGTACCTGGCAGACAGATGGAAACAACTAATTACTAATAAACAAGTGAACGATTCATGGCAATTACAACACAGCAACTTAACGAATTACTCAATAATTTAGAATGCCGCAATGTCAGAGCTCACAAAGGTATGAAGTTGTCGCCCCACGCGTGAGATTGAGCGCGCACTCCGACCAGGCCTGTGCTCATTTGAATTCCAAAGTAGACACAGAGAATACCACCCGTGGTCTAGTATGCAGGCAAACGTGTCTAAGGGGGCTTTTCACGAGGACATGCGTCACGCGGAGTTTCGGTCTCCACTCCGCCCATCACTGCGAAGCAACTCTTCCTGCTTCCCTTGTGCGACTACCACTCTGAATCCGCTCCGAATCTCTCATAGGAACAAACCTGCTCCTAAAGAAATAGCAGAAAAGTTTAATCCAACTCTGCCACCTGAATTTAACATTACAGAATGAGATAAAATACTCGCAGACTTTGCCGCTCGCGAACTCCAGCGTATACGTCTGCGAAAGTGCGCGGTGGCGAAACAGCGCACCCGGTGCATGGCTGCGGCTTCCGTTAAGCCGATTAAGAGAAGCGCAACGGGCCTCACGCTCTCCTTCATCCATTAGCTGCTTCGACTTCCAGATTCGCGTGACTAGAAACTAATTGGTGTGGTGGTCGGAGACTAATTTTCGCGTCTCGACTCGCCTGAGAAACGTCTCTCCCGTATTTGCGTGATGCAGCGTTCACGAGCGCGGACGCAAAATAGACAACTCAACCGCTGGAGTGACATAAAATGTTGCTGTAATAACAGCACACGGCCAACATTAACAAAACGGTTGTTATCACTTAGCCCACATTAGCATCATTTGCCAATACATAGCCAACACCAGTCAACAATAGCTGTCATCTGCCAGCACCACACGCTATCAGCCATCGCAGGCCAACGTTAGCGAGGGCGAATCGGCGGTGACAGTGTGCGAGTAAACACGGTAGTTGAATTCAATCAGATATGTAGATCGTACCATGTTACAAAATCTGAGAAGGAGAGTCCCAAGAAAGTGCGTGTGTGTGTGTGTTAAAGAGATGGGCGGGGGGGGGGGGGGGGGTGTCAAAAAGCACGTTGAACGCTACAAGGCGTTCGCAGCAAACTGACTATTTCATTCCATTGGTGCAAGTGCAAATACTTCAAATTCGGCATACGAAATGTCGACTGCTCGTTTCTGCGCGAATATAACGGACCACGAGACTTTACGAAGTACCGTGTGTGAAAAATGAACACGGGGAATGCTTTGGAACACATCAATGCAGGAGATCCGACAAAAAGAAAGAAAAACAAATTGTCACTTACAAAAATATATACTGTTATGAGCGGCTTTCACCGCATGTCGCCGCGGATTGTGACGCTTCAGAAAAATAGTGAGAACCCACCAATCCTTACTGATTACACATCAGCTAAGTCTGACCAGTAAACGTCGCGATAAGCTGGCGCATCGCCCACAATATTTTTTTCTGGCTCATTAGGCCTTATCATAGCTTTCTTGTTGCACTAAATAAGCTTGAAGTCCTTGTTTCTCTCTAAAGCTTCCTATGGGAGGCCTCTTCCCTGCTTCGTAAAACGCACACGAAGCCTCGGCGTAAGGCAGGCAGCATCAGCGTGAGGACATGCGGTTCGCCGCGTTTCTAACTTCCTGCCTCGTAAATCGTAACCGGACACGAGTGCGAACTCTCGACCAAGAGACAGAGAGAGACAGAGGAGGGCATCGCCGAAGACGAACCGCCGCCGCCTCAGTTTTCCGCCTCGTCCCGGAAACGCTCGTCGCCCATGTTAAGGCGAAAACGACAACCGGAAAAACGGAACAGCGCGAGAAACCGCAGCTGAATGAAAGGTAAATCGATACATAAGGATCACATGCATTTATATAACGCCCCTACGAACTTATACAACGAAATGGCCTGTGAACGAAGCATTCTTTTCGTCACAGCTGTATTGCGAGCGCTACGGAGTGCAACCTTTTATAGCGAAGTGACCTGCACAACGAAGTATTTTTAAAGGTGCGCAAGTATCCCGCTATAAATGCGGTTGACATCGAGTTACTTTTGAGGAACGAACCTACTAATGAAACGTGTAACTAAATTTTCTTTTTTTCTTCTTTCTTTTTAGAGGGGGGGGGGGGGGGGGGGGAGGTGCTCTCTATTGGTATATAGTGTGCGCCAACTTTCACTGACAAAAAAGCCCACAACGTGCTAATAATTCCTCACATCAGCTATCTGACACCAGCTCCCAGTCATTCGTTTTCTTACATACATTCGTGCGATTCCACAGTATAAACGCGTGTGCCTATCTCTCGCTGCAGTTCTACAGTAAGCAACAGACAGACCAAATAATTGGAGTTCTATGTGAAAAAAACCAGGATGTGAGGCATAGCACAGTAAAGGACTCCAGATGAATTTCTTCCGGGATCCTTTACCTTTTATCTAAACCTATAAGTGCACGGGCCTTATTGCATTTAATCCCTTTCGAAGTGTGTTTGCCGTGACAGGGAATCGAAGTGGCGTCCTCGAGCTGAGCAGCGCGACACCTTAGCCACCAAGCTTCCACGGCGGGTAGCAAGTGAGAGATCAAACCGGATCGCGGTACCACCGCGGTACTATTCCCGGGCCGAGCATCCTCGCCCCCCCCCCCCCCTCGAGATTACAAAGAAAAACGAGGCTTCTATTATATTCGCAGGCACCGCGGAACGCCGCCCATAATGCAATCTCGGATCGGCGGCGGCGGCCACCGCTGTTGCGGGGTGCCAATAAATTCCGCGGGGCCTCCCCGCTTCGCCAGGCCCGGAATAAATCAATGAGCTAACAACACAGGGAGATCCTTCTTCCGACAAGCCCCTCTCCTTGCGGCGGCTGCCGATCCCGCACCAGAGCAAACACATCGACGCCCCCGCACACAGCAGCCGCGAATCTCGGGAGCTCTGCTGCAAGAAGGCACAGCAGAGGGAATAGTATAATAATTGATGGGGAACGTCCCAAAACCACGATATGATTACGAGGGACGCCGCAATGGAGGGCTCCGGAAATTTCGACTACCCAGAGGTTCCTTAACGGGCACCTAAATCGAAGCACACGGTCCTCTAGCATTTCCGCCTCCATCGAAAATGCGGCTGCGGCATCCGAGATTCGATCCCGCGTCCTTCGGGTCAGCAGTCGACAACCATAACCGCTAGACCAGCGTGACGAGTACAGCAGATAGAAAGGAAGGGCTACGGAAGCACGCATCTGTGGAGCTAGGCCCGTTTACAGGACAACGTCCTACACTACAAATTTTCGTAAGAGAACATTTTAGCCAATCACGATGCGGGGCATATTATTAGCGAAGCCAGCTAACCAATGGGGGAAAAAGCACTCACGAAATAGGAGTTCTGTGAATTCGGCCCGTGGCTCGCTGCGAACGTTTATTATAAGATTAGCATTCCTAGCCTACTTCGGCCTATTTAGACCCGCCTAGAACGCATTATCAGCTAAGGCGTTGATATGGGAAACCACTAGTGTTCAAGATTAAAGCGGCGTTCACCACTACGGCATACCTGATAATCACATCATTTTGGTTTTGGCCCGCAAGAAAAGCCTAGAATTTAAATTTTCGCCCACTTTCGCAGGTTGGCTCTGTATGCTATACAATGAACGTGAATGTCACTCGTTATTTTAATTACCTACAAAAGAAAAATAAACACGACGAATAAGATGAGCGAAAGTCTACAAAAGTCAACGATTTTTTTTTTTTAATTTCGCGCTGTAATTTCAAGTGGGGATTGCCAACACGCCTAGCATACCGTTCTTCCGACGCGATACGTCACCGGGGAGCAGTTCGGTAATACCCTGTCAAATGCTGTCGCGCAGCTGACACAGTGTGTAACGTCACATATTTCACTAAGGCAATTTTTCATTGCGAGACGAGGGGTTTAAAAGCTACCTCGATGTACCGAAGGCTCAACGCTCACCCTTCTCCCACAACGATACGTTTCACAGCCGTCAAACGGTTAGTCAGTCACGCGTACTATATGCATCCGATCCGGCACCTGACTTGTCAAGACTGTGTAGTATAGAATACGGCGCGCCAGTCAGAACAGGTGCGACCGCGCAGTCGCCGACAGGTCAACGGTCACGTGGAGGGACTCCTATTACAAGCGGACGAGAACGGAACGCTGCCCGCTTTATTGCCGAATTTTCTTTTCGCAAGGCCAAACGGAAACGCTTACGACACAGCGTGCGTACGCTCGCGCGCAGCTTAAAATTCTGCCACTCGCATCAGCGCGACATTCATCGGAGCCTCGGCTAGCCGCCGCGTCGTCTCCTGTGACAACGCTACACGCGTCGGGGGGAGGAGGGGTTAACGGCTACAGTGTCGCTTGAAACAGTGACGTCACAGACGGTCGGGGAGGCACCGGGATTGCACGGATTAATGAGAAGCACGCGGCGTGCTGCTGCATCTGTACCATCCGCTCGAGCAACGCGCGTCGTTTTAAAGAGTGAACTGAAGCAAGCAAGCAAACAAACAAAAATGAGCTACAGAGGTCGACGATCTTTTCACTCATTGTCGATATAAAACGAAAGGCGATAGATAACCGCCAACTGTACGCACTTCGCTTTATGTATGAATCATTGTACAACACGTCGTTTAATATACCGTAAACGTACGGCTCACTAAATGGGCGAATAATATGTAGGACTTTACGCTCGCCAAGTACAAGCTAACTCACCAATAAAACGCGCTTTGTGTCACGCATTTCTTTATTTCTCTCTCTCGTTTCTTCTTCTGGAATAGTCTCACCGTACCGGCCCCTTTGTCAACGGTTATCGTTTTTACAGCTCCCGGAAAATCGTGAAGGAGTGCCAGCTGCCATTAAATCGCAGCGCCGGGAATATTTCTGAAGACGGTACAAGCGGAAAACAAGTCAGGAAACAAGAAAAAAATTCTCGACGCAATAAACGTACAAAAGAAACAGAAGGGCATGGTCACGGTGACCGCTCCATCGCTGGGAAGGAACTGGACAAGTGTATCCGACGAACGCGAGCCAAGACGACGAAAGCGCATCGTAACAATCGTGATACCAGTCTCGTGTACTACGTGAACTCGACGCGCGCGGGTCGACTCAGTAGTCGAGATGACTCGGGCCGACCCGATGGCGGTTTCACACGCTATCGGTTGCGTGATTGAACCGACCCTTTCAGAGGAGGGTCAACACGAGCGAATGGCTCGCGTATACATACGCTCGACTACCAGTTTTCGACGCCCCAACAACAACAACAACAACAATAATAATAATAATAATTTATCAGGTTTTAAGGCAGCTTCGTACTAGCGGTGCCAAGCATGAAGGAAGTGCGGAGCTGGGCAGCCTTTGTTTTTCTTCGGTTTTCTCTTTCTTTTTCTTTCTTTTTCCCAGTTATTTCTATTTTTCTGCCTTATTTTTTCTCTGGCTATTTTTCGCCTCCTTCCTCTATATTTCTATTTTTAAACGTGGTTTTGCCTGCGTTACGCCAAGCGACGATAGCATACGACAGCCCGGGACTCCAGTATTTCGCCTCCATCGAAACGCGACCGCCGCGGTCGGGATCGAACCCGCGACCTTAGGGACAGCAGCCGAACGTCGTAACCACTATACCAGCGCGACGGGATTCGCGAACCGACAGGCCGAATCGACACGACTTCACGAGGTCCATGCGAGCGTATCTACTACATGGTGATACCACCTGCTCTTTTTGTTTCTCATTTGCTTGGATTTGTGTCACTTTTCTCAGTCATAATCAATCTTCTTGCACCAAATGAATGAAGTTATGGCCTTGAAAAGAGTTATTCACCGCCGATATTTTTACGAAGTGTCGTTCAAGCGTACTTCATTTCATCATTGAACGCTTGTAATGAGAAAAGTAAGCAAGAACCATGGATGCATTGAATTACACATAGAAGAGCACCGCCCCCCCCCCCCCCCCCCCCCCACACACACACACACATCTGGAAGCGCTACCGAAGAAAAACGCAGGTGCACGCGCCGCACACCCATCGGGACAGGTGTTCCTTCCCAAACATGCGCCAGAAGTTTGTCAAGCGAGCCACATGCACTGCTGGTAACTGGGCAGCAGCAGTAGCAGCAGGTGCCAAGGAGTTATTATTATAAAAGCGAAGAAATCCGCGCATCCGGTTTCTTAACCCGGTATATACACAGCCTCGGGTGAACGTGCACACGCAATGGTCATTGCAGGTCAACTCCGAGTCGAGAGAAGTCAACGGCCCTCACAAAGGCGCATAGCCCTTGGCGACACACCAGCTGAATGCAGCAGGAGTTGGAAGACGCACCTGCCACAGCCATGACGAGGGCACGTACAGTCGCGTTCAATATGACTTGCAACACCAGATCGCGTGGCCTCGCGAGTTCAAAGGCTGTTCATGGCTTCCGCTAGCCATTATTTCCATAACTAAACGCTGTTCACTCACTTGGGGATGATCCCAAATAAGAAAAATTTATTTAGGGAAATGAGAACAAGTTGGAGCCCTGCGCAATCTTTGAACTCGTGAGGCCACGCGCTCCCGCGTTGCAAGTCATATTGAGCGCGACTGTACGCCTTACAACGACATCTGTACAGGTGTCAGTAGGCACTGACAACCACATGCACCAATATGACGGAGTTCTCTTCGTCAAGATAAAGGTGCTATTTATAACACGAATGAACATTTTTACAGAATTATGGACAATTAGTGGGTCTGCTAACATGCACGGAAATTTATCCGCCCAAGCTGGGGCCTCCGCCCAATTTTTTTTAATCATCTCGATGTCGATCTCCCTATATATTTTCGCGCCACGAATTTTCCAAACAAGTCCTCCGTAAATTTACTGCTCCGACGCTTACCTATGCGCAAACGACTGGTGTAGGGTAAAGTCCCTAGATTTTTCCTTTTTATGAACAGGGAAAAATCTAGGGACTTTGGTGTAGGGCAGCATACCGGTCCTTCTAGACTGGTTATCCCTGCCTTTCCTTTCTCTCCTATTCTACACTGTACCTATTCTTTCCTTCCTGCTACGACTGGCTCACAGAGCTAGGCCGTCGAATCGGAACAATAGGTGCAAGCCATCCTGAAGAACTGAAGAGGGAAGGCTGCCTGTGTCAGTCGAGCAGTAACACCGCACGTACACCCTTCTGAACTGCGATTGCCGAAGTTTACATGAATGCGACAATAGCGCGTCGCATCAAGAGAACAAGCACCATGCTAGCCACCCCAACCATGCGTGGACAGCGTTTACATGTGGCACATCCATTTTCGTCCGGAAGAAACCTACTACTCCGGCGAGTGCGTTTCGCCGGTGAGGGTAAAGCGCGCTTCTTTCCCTCTCCCTCAATGCGACACGCCAGCGTTTAGACGCGCCGCGCTGGAGACGATTTACCTCGACTCGATTATCTACCCCTCTGCCTGGCGTATTGAAATCGTCGCTCTACCACCGACAAACATATGCGTTACCGCACCAGCTATTGCGGAAATCTATGGGAAAGCGTTGAAATACTTTACGTTTCCTACGTTACCGAATCCTTCACGAGAAGGGCGAGACACACGGTACGATTTTTCATGCGATTCGACGTCCGACACGGCGGAGGGGAAACCGGAATGGTGACCTTTCATAGCATCGTACAGCCACCATTCCCTCTCCCCCACCGCGGCGTCGGCCGTCGGATCGCATGGAAAACCGGACCGTCTGTCCCCCGCTAGACACCGTGCTCGTGGATGCGACGCGCCACTGTCGCGTTGACGCGCACTGAGAGATGCCCACACGTCGAAAACGCACACAAAACATGCCCAACAAGGACCGAAGACTAGCGCTGCATCGGAAAAGGAAGGAGAGACACAATGGGCTTTGCGGGCTAGCGACCTCAACGTCAGCGAGCCTCTCGGAAGCCTAGTCGCAAACAATGGTGAAATACGAGGCGCAATACTCGGCGCAACGGTACTGCGAGGTATCGAGGGCCGCTGACGACAATAGCTCCGCTGCGTTTGCCGCAACAAAAACACTGCACGTGTAACGGGCGGGAACAAGGTAAAAGTGGGACTGCTTTTCCAAGAAGGCGCCCTCTCTCTCCGTCCGAACAAGAAGCTGTATATCTGAATGCGTCTCGTTGGAAAATACGGAAACAGAATGCCGCAGCGTCAGAACGTATACGAAAGCGGAGGACTGCCGCAGTGGCGTCGCATAAACGGCGGCTATTCACACAACGTCGCCGAAGATGATTGCGTCGCGACTGATACCCAACAAAGGCGGCACATTTTTCGTGGGAAACACTGTCTTTTCAAAACATCGCGGTTGAAAGTGAGATGGGTTTTTACAAAGCGCTTGCTCATTCGTGCTCATTTCGCGTCTGATATAAAAGACGTGAAGTACTAACGCAACAGACTTGAAGTCCCAATAATGTCATACTGCAGTTTTAAACTACGTACAAAACACGGGACTTGGGACCGAACCGTTACAGTTACTGACAGTAAGCACACGACGTGTCATCAATTCACATTGCTGCGTCGCCTACAGCTGCGGGTCAGAAAACATGGACGCGCGTTCACACGCACTTCTCGGGGCGCACTACCTTCAAAAACGAAGACAGCGGCAACGCCGCCGAGGTACACGATTCCGTTTCGAACTCCTACGAAAGTGGGCCCGAATCGTGCACAAAGAAATCGCGCACGGCATCAACGAAGCGAGTCGCTCTTGCCACCTGCCTCTCTCTCGTCACGCCTGTAGGTAAGCATACGCCCAGAGAAAGAAAACGAAGAGCCACACGTGGTCAACAGTGTTGGTGCGGAGAGACCTCACCTGAAAGTGCTCCATCTGAGACTGGTGGTGGTTGTCGTGGTGGTGTTGGTGGTGGTGGTGATGAGGCGGCGGCGGCTGATGTTGAGCATGGTGAAGCTGGTGGTGGCCGTTGGCTATGACGCTGCCGTGGTGCTGGTGCTGGTGGTAGCCGGCAGCGGGCGACGGCGGCGTCATCATCAGCTGGTGGTGCATCTGAGTGCCGCCACCGGCGTCGAGAAAGCCCTGACCGCCGCCGCTATCGTAGGGAAACATGACGACGACGACGCTGGCCCGGTAGCGCACGCGCACCACATCAAGCGCGCGCAATCACCGCGGCGTAATCATCATCACCACGCGCGGCTAGACACCGCCGCGAGGACGGACACCCAAGACGCGCGATCACCAACCAGCAGGCCGAGAAATCTCTTCTCCCTCGTCGACGGTAGAAACCACTCGGAAGACGACTAACTTCACCGAAGAGCTGAGACACCAGCCAGTGGCGACCGCTTTACTAACAATGATACTCAGCACAGCCGGGGTAAACGAAAAGCAGTAACAGCCCCGTCGACAACGAGCCGCCGGCTGGCTTCACCACGAGACAGTAGAGGCGGGGGAGAAGAAACGAGCACGGCCGCACCTCACCACGCGCGCGCGCTACTAGCCGCTCACTTCTCGGCGTGTGCGTCGAGTTCTGCTGCTGCTGCTGCAAGCGAGGAGTCGCTCGCTCCAACGACGCCACAGAGTGCGCGGAGAGGAGGCAAAACGCCACCGTCGGGGAAACAAAGAACAGAGGAGGAGGAGGCAGCTCGCCCCGAAGCCGTCCAGAAAGGAGGAAGCAAAAAAAGCGGGAGAGGAGGAAACGAAGCGTCGTCGGTCGCGGTGGTGCTCCCCTAGCTTCGAGGGAGCCCCCCTCTCCTACCCCTGCTCCTACCACGACCCGAGAGAGCTTCGTTCGGGAGGGAGCAGCAGCGCGGTGCACTTCGGTGAAAGAGGGGACCGGGATGAGACAGAGAATAGAGAGAGAAAAGAAAAGACATATAGATACGGATTGAAACACAAGGCTGGCGACGAAATAAAGGAAGAGCACCGAAATTCGCGGAGTAGCGCGAATAGCGGGCTGCAAAGAAAGGAAAAATAAAAGAAAAAGGACACGAAAAGAGTGAGGTGAAACAAAAAAATGCGAAAATGTCTGCCGCATAACCAGCGCGAGTGAAACGAGACTGGAGGGAGGAAGACCTGCACAGAGACGAAAATCCAACAGCACAGAGAGAGAGAGGGGGAGGGAGTTGCTTCGAAGGAAGGGAAGAGTAACGGAGGAGGGCAAAAAGGCAAGCGCCACGCGCGTAGCAAGGCGCAAGCTCCCGCGTTCGGGCCCCACTTTGCGCCTCTGTATTTCTCGTTTTGATCTCTCGTTTTCTTTCTTTACTTAGCGTCCCCTCATCCCCTACCTAACATAATCGCGAAGCGTATCCCCCCGCCCCTTCACTCTCCTCCGCGCGATCCTCTCCTCTCTGAACTGACGCGTACGTCGCGAAGCACCCAGCGCATAGCGCAGCAACCGAAACACAAAGGCAAAAATGTTGCTCCGCAGGAAAAGAAGAGAAAGACCGAAAGAAATACCACCTCGCGCCTTCCCGAGAATTCGGGCACACAAATACAGAGGACCCGAACGAAATACCAAAGCTTCTCAATGGGGCTCAAGGAAAAGCAGAAGACGACGACAGTGCGGGAAACAGCAATATCGACGAGGGAAAAAAAAAGTGTACATACATAAAAAAACATGTTAAGGGAAGGCGGCAACGAGCGCCCGGGATTCGCGCGCGAACGATGCTTCCCGAGGACAGCGGAGCAAGGCTCCTAGAAAAGGATATCGCAGCAAAACAAACCCGCGCAGCATAGGCTATAAGAGCGAGAATGAGAGCGAGCAAGGGAACAGAAAGAAGTCGAACAACACGGCAAGCCACGACGACGGCCAGAGTCGAGCCAAGCCGAACCGACGACGTCGCGCGAAAGCAGCAACAGAGGCAGCGGCGGCGGAGGCAAGCCACGAGAACGAAGCAGAAAGGGGGGATCCTAAACGCGCCGACGCCGCCGTCACCATCATCGTCGTCATTTTCGTCCTCCCTCGGCTGCTGCATTTTCCGCAGCAATGAACTGGATCGCTGGCGCAACCCAGCGAGCGAGAAACGCAAGCGCGGCACGCAACGAAGCCATCCGAAGAGATGAACAGAAAAGAAAGAGCGGATCCCGGCCGGAACACAGAACGGGCTCCACAACCGAGAAGAAAGGAGCGCGCTCACACACAACACAGCGCGCATCCCGGCTGCGGCACCCGTAATTGTCTTTGGCTGCTGCTGCTACGATCGCCGCCGCGCTGTTGAGGATCGTCTTCGCGGCGTTGCGCTTGTAACACCATAATACACGCCGCTACAGACACCACACCGCCGCATCTTCGTCGTCGCGGTCGCTTCTTCTTCCGCTCCTTCGGAAAGAGGAAGTAAGGACGGCGGCGGTGGCTTTCGCTAGAGTTGCGTTTAAATTATCCGGCGATGCGGCGAAGATAATGCGCTTTTGCGGAGAAGAAGCCTCGAGACGATCTTTAACGCTCGTGTTGTTCCGAGAGAGAACGAAGACAGAAGGGAGCCATTTGAGCGGAAAAGAGCGTTCGCCGCCGCAGATGATTACGCCCGATTGCTTGCTTGTTTGGAGCGTTTAATAAGCGTTAAACGCCGCCACGTGCCGCGTACACATTAGGAAAAAAGCCAGCGCAACAGAGATGCTTCGACGAATAACAAGACTGCTCGGCCGAACGCATCGCGGCCCGGCGGTCTCGGTTCCTCTTGCCGAGACGAACAAACAAGCCGTCGAAGAAAGTCAAGGCGCGTGCAAGCACGGACGCAAGAAAGGCGGAGAACCAGACTACAGAAATTCGACGAATCCCTAATATGAAACTAGTTTAACTAAACACAGCTGGCGAGGAAATGCACCGAGAAAAAAAGACGACCAAGAATCAAATAACGAACTCCCAGGGTCCCTTATGCCTAAGACGACTCGAAGGAGAAAGCGATCTTCTTGTTTTTCTTCTCAAATCGATGCATTGGTCCTCCCGCGCCCCACTCCGAAAGCTTTTTGCACCTAAGGTGGTTTAGCACTGCCTCTGTGATGGGCCCACCTATGACCAAGCCACGATATCACTTGATGTGACGTCACGATAGCCTTCATGTGACGTCACGATATATGACGTCGTGACGTGATTTTTTGCACCATTCACGTTGACGCCGACGCCGTGAGACGCCGCCGACGGTCAATTTCCGCGTCTTATGAGGCATCTAAGGCTTTCGCCTTGAAGGGAAATTAAAGTACGACAATAAATTAGTTTAGACTGATAAATTATGCTCTGAAAACTCTAGCGTCGTTAATTTCACCACCATAGGTCTATTATTACTAGGTGAGAAAACCAGTGTCAAAAGTTTCACTTTTAAATTTGGAGCCGAAATCTCCGGTGGATTTCAAAGTGTTTTTTGGTAGTTTGGTCCCATTGGCTCAACGAAATTTCGTGAAACTAGGTATGTCAAGTATCTGGCTTCCTTGGAACCCAACGTACTTTATTTTGACCGATTAGGAACTACGTAGGCCCTAGCAGACATAAGCCATCCTCCTCTGTATGATCAGCGCAAACAAACAATAAGGCAGCGTTACCAAGTGCGATTTGGGAATAAACTTGACAACCGTTCTACGACGCACAGCACACCGTTGATGAATAGCGACCACCCGGGGCTCTTTTGTGACGCGCATATATTAAAAGCATATATATATAGCGTACAACAACGCACCCAAGCAACAATAAAAGCAGCCTGCACACCTGCAGGCATAACCGCGAAACATCAACACTTTGAGGAACGACTTCAGCACCTCTTTCTCCCGCTTCGATCGTTACGCTAAACGCCTAACACCTCTCATCACAGGGTTGGGCGCGCGCTTTCCGCCCACACTAATAACACGCACGCGGTGTTGGGTGGCGCAGTATTTTCAGTAACAAAACAAAGTACGCCGCCGCCGCCGCCCACAGGCTACTTAAACCTCGTCATCGTCGCGACGTAATAGCACGCTTCGAGCGCGTAACTATATAGAGTCGGCTCGCGCGCTTCGTACGCACTTCGTACACCCCGCACGAGCGCGCGAAATCAAATCCCTTGCTGGCAAAACCCGTGGCCAGGAAAGCAGAACTGCGCTCTAGTCTCGCGGGTCTCCTCGTTGTTATGCGCCACCCACGCGATCGCATATCGGGATTTCTAGAGCGACTGCGCATGCACCCCCTCTTCTTCTAAATGAATGCAAAGCGAGAGCGCCGCGCGTCGGATGCGGCCAGCGAGGCTCGCTTTTTCGCAACAAACGAATTCGATTCGTTGTTCTGTAGCGCGAGCAACGCCCACCCACCCACGGGCGCAGCGCGCAATTAAGGACGTCACTACGCCATCTGCTTTGCATCCTTTTTCCCATAGCTTTCTTTCTGGCTAGAACGGATACAACTGACCCGGCGGTATAGTACAGCGGCGCTCCGTTCCATTTCATTAGGGAGTTTTAGAGGCAGCGCAATGTCCGCGAACGCGATGTGTCGATGACCCTCGTTTACAATGAAATATATGCCACCCCATTTGCGTCCGCCGTGTATTTAAAGCGCTTCCGATGAAAGAGTTTTAGAAATCACAGACTCGTAAATTTTTCTTGAGATTTATAAAGTTGTATCCATCCATCCATTAGCGCGTGTTTCTTTGCGCTAAACGTAAACGTATGCGCAGTACGAACTAGGCCAGCAGTCGATTTTATTCAACTTCGCAATGTGAGCCGGGAAAAGCTAACTGTGGGGAGAAGAGTACTCCTCTTCCTTTTTGAAATTATATATAGTCTATAGATTTGTGTAACCAAGCATCGCGGAACGCAAGCTCCATTTTACAACCTTTGTTTTTGTTTGTTTTTTTTTACACTCACTTTTCGTTATGTTGCGCACGTCCAAAGGTTTGCGTCCCAGGCCGACGCACGGGGCACTCCAACCTAAAGCTCTCCAATGAGGGTTAGTATAAAGCCGCGGGAGCCATAAAACGCGCTTCGCCAAGCACAGCCTTACGGCTATACGCCCAAACACAGGTCGCTGTAGGAGACCCGAGTCGGCGCACCAGGAACGATAAGGCCCTGCGATTGCGCCAGAAAAATATTTCACAATGTGGCAAGTTACAACACCTCGCTTGAACCACCAGCTGTGCGGTGTTCACCGGATGCCCGGAACAAACTGATCCGAACTTTTCGAGACATTAAATTGCAATTGGGGTGCGGGTTGTTTTTTCAGCCAAAAACAATTTGTCAAAAATTTGTCCGGCAGTGTTAAGGTTGGCCACAAAAAAAAAAGCACGGAAAAAACAGATGGATGTGACTAAACACATGGCAGGAGATGCAAAAAAGATGTCGTGTACGGAATTCCTTTAACATGTGGAAAGGAATACGTCGGCCAAACAGGTCGTTTAATGAATGTGCGCCTTCGTGAACGAGAGAGTTCACTAAAGGGGGCCCCGTACTCGCAGTTAGCGATGCATTACAAAAGAGTGTACTCACCAACCAAAACTTTGCGACACGGAAATAATCGACAAGCACAAGAAGCGAACAAGAGAAATAATTGAAGCGTTTCGAATTAAGAAAGGAGGCGATAAGTGCGTCAGCCAGGCGTCTGTTCTGCTAACAGAACATGACTCAGTGCATTTCTTTTTGTTTGTTTTCTGTGTTGTTTTTTCGCGCGGGGGGGGGGGGGTTAACACGTGCTTACTCGCTGTATGCCATCGGTTATCACAGCGGTCTTTCGTTGATTCACGCTGTTTGTGATAATAAGGGTGGTTTGTGGCGACGTGCATTCATGTGATTTCCGAGATAAAATTTTCAGTTGCTAGTAAGCGCTCCTTCCTGTGTCCTTTAGGTTTATGTCTTCGTGCATATTGCGCTTTTTTATCACGAACCTTTGCCAACATGCCCAACTGGCAGTCATCCTAACATTAATTTACACCGCAAATTTTCATTTCAACAACAACGCGTTCTGTATCATTTCGTATAGATTTCACGAAGAAACGGAAGACGCGAATTCCCCCAAGCTTCGTTTGGCATAACCACCCACTATATAGGCCTTCATGAAAAAAAAAATAAGAAGAAGAAAATAGTCGTTATGCAGTCGTGAGCAACGTGAAATGGAACACCGAATTCGTGTTCAATCAACGATCACTTGTAATGTGTGGATATGACAGTGACGCATTGAATTGCAAGCTACACCTATCCGTTTGACCACTTAGCGTTATGAACACATATGAGCTTGCGAACAGCCGCCACGACCTAAAAAAAAAGGCAATTTCAGTGTCCCTTCACATATATCTTTATCACGACTGTACAATGCCTCTTCTATAACGGGACGCCGAACCAAAAGCCCACTACGGTTAGCGTTTTTATCATCAGTGCCTGAGACTTCCAGAAATACCTCGCGATCGCACTGCATCCGCGTGAAAACGGTTTCCGATTCCGCGCTCGCGCGACTCCGCCCTCGCTAGGCATGAGAGAGAGAGTGAGGGCAAGCAATTCTCGTACAACCACCATGCACGCCGGTAGAGGAAAAGATTCACGCAACCTCGGATGCTCGCTTCTCCGGCGAGTCTCTCAAAAGCGGGCGGAGGCACCGTTACGGAGCAGGCGCCAGGTATACGCCCACTGTGTCGCCGGCCGTATTACAGAATGGAGGCACGAACGAGGTCCGCTAGAGAGCGAAATACTAAAAGCGCGCACGACGACCATCCCCACCCACACGACTCAGAGAAGAAGCGCACCGTTGGGTTGGTTGTCGCGTCGTCCATCCGAGATGGCTGTGGCCGGTCACCGACGGGACGCGCAGGAGTGGGCGTCCTGCAGCGACGCGACGATTTCCGGTTCCGATAGCGAGGCTCAGACCGCGCTCGGCTATACGATATTCCCCCGAGACAAGTACATTACATTCCACGTTGCTTACTTCCATATATTTCGAAACTTACTAGGAAGCGATCACGTGGCATATTTGACCCTGATACGTCGCCAGGTTCACCAGAAACTGTATGAGAAACATAGCTTAACAAAAATTCGTTGCTGGGGTAAGTTTGTTCATAGTCTTGTTAAATACTGGATAGCACGGACTCGACAAAGGACAAGAAAAGAAAGCGCTTGTCCTGTGTATCGGTGTCGTTTCTTTTTATGTCCTGTGTCGAATCCGCGCTGCTATCCAGTATTTAAGTGTATGAGAAATGAAATTGTTGCCAGCCAGCTTTCGAGAAAAGTGGCGCTAATTTGACATGGGCCGTTGTTAAGTTGTTAATTATGAAGTGCTTAACGAACATGCCGTTAAATAACGCGCATGGTGCAGTGTTAAAATGTCAACTCGGCAGCTCACCACCCTACGTTTCATCCTCGCATATGTTATTACGACAAAAAAAAAAAAAAAAAGCAACGCCAAAAGTGGGAGACGGTTTCTTTCTTCAAGTACATGAACTCTGCTACGCAGTGCCTCCTGCTCAGGCCTTTAGTGTACTCGATTCAAAAACAGACCCAGAGTCTTCCATGATTCCCTGGTTTTTGTATCGTGCTTCTTGAACACATCCCGACTACACCATGAGAACGCTCCTTCGCTAGAATTGTTGGCAAGTTATAACAGCGCAGTCCATTGCCGAAGCCGCTCATATCATCAACGATAGCTGCAATCCGACAACAAAGAACAGCAATCACGAATGAATAAGGCAATGTACATCCGGCCCCAGGAATATGACAGCGTACGCGCTTGCTACTGCTTTATCAGTCAGCGTTCAATTTCAACTACAAATAAATAAAAATATATGAACATAACGACGATGAAAGTGCACGCCGGCGATAATTTGTGCCGCAAGTGTTTTTTTTTTTTCCCCGTTCTTTCGCATACGAGTGAAACTAGGCCTACAAAACAGGTATACAAGAGCGCTTGTACGTCATTATCGGGACCGGCGTCTGATGTGAAGGGGGGGGGGGGGGGGCGGTCTCCAACTTTCCTGCTAAAACGCACCTGCGGGCGTCGCAGAGCTAGAGAGCCTCACGCTGCGGTTCAGCAGGCACTTTGTACGCGACGACCCAGCGTCAATCTCTTTCTATTTTGCTTCACCGCTTAATTTTTCTCTTTTTCTTTTCCATCACCGAGGCCGGGACAGAAAGAGAGGTACGCGCCACAGATCATGGTTCAGCGCACCAGCAGCCGCAGCTACCTGCAGGGACCCGGCGCAGGTGGATTTCACCTTCTACTTTTTTTTATATCTTTATTTCAAAGCTTTGCCACACGTGCCCGCCACCTCCGGCAAGCAGTTGAGGCAGACTAGAAATGCGACCGCAAAGTTCAAGTGCTTCCCAGTCAACGCAAAGCTGTCCAACACCCGCCACGGTAGTGCAGTGGTCACGGTGCTCGACTGCTGACCCCAAAGGTCGCGGGATCGAATCCCGGCCGCAATTTTCGATGGAGCAGAAAATGCTTCAGGCCCGTGTACTGCGATTTGGGTGCACGCCTAAGAACCTGAGGCGGTCGAAATTTCCGGAGCCCTCCACTACGGCGTACCTTTATAATCATGTCGACGTTTCTTGGGTTTTAACGTTTCTTGGGATGTTAAACCCCAGCAGTTAGTACTATTAATGCTGTCCAACAACACGAAAACTCGTTAGATTCACCTTGCTCAATGTTCCTGGAGTCACGCTATATACTTCACTAACTGAGCAACAATCGCTACAGTCTCTTCTACGACAGCGCCGGGAATGAAGGTTTCGCAGTTGATCTACAAATACGTTCGTACCGATGTGTGCTGCACGAAACAAAGGTACGCGTTCTTTATCTCTTTTTAACAATGTCTTCGTCCGCCATCGACTTTCTGTAACCGTATATGACGTCCGATAACGATAGTTAGTTAAAAGACTATTTGTTTATCCGGCGGACGATTACCCTAGCCTAATTCCTTACCCTATTCAACTACCGTAATTTAGAGGCATACAGCTGGCACTCACCGACTCTTTGCTAATGCATGCTACTGTTGGCTTGTTATAACGGCAACACTGTGTTCATACAATCTTGATCTAATGATTCAGTTGTCTACCGTTGCTGTTGTTGTTTTTTACTAACAAGCATTTTCTGACGCAATACCGGAGCGCAAGCGCCGTACAAACGAAGATAACATGTCCGGGAATATTTCTAGTCTAATTCGCAAACCAGAGCAGCTTAGACTGTTCCACGACTGCAGAGGCTAACGCTATCGCTACGTTTATTCTCCCGTAGATTAACGAGTTGACTACTGGGATTAGCAAGAGCAAGAAAAAGAAAGAAAAAACGAAGGATTAACTGCTCGCAATCGCGTTAACCCTATACTGCCTCGCCATAACTCAACCCACTCGGGGGCAGGGCAGGGCAGAGCGGCCGTGCATCCACGGAGGATGACGTCACCCTTCTGGATTCAGCGGTAGCGGCGCACCCAAACGTCGGAAACGAAAATGCTGGAAGGAACATTTCGCACAAAACCGGGGATGGAGGGGGCACTATAGTGGAGGAATAAACAATAACCCGAATGGACAAACAGAGTAGCATGGGTGAGGGGCAATGGCGCAGCAGCTAGGACGAGTGTAGTACTTACAACGAGAGCGAAAAACCGCCACTATGCGATGCGGCGCAACTACGAACGGCGCGGTGTGTCAGTGGGTGGGGTGGGGTGGGAAGCATAAGAAGGGGGAAAGAGACGGGCGCGCTGGGTTCGGGCCTCAGAAGAGCATTACGCACCACGGGGGGCCATTCAGAGCTGCCATCCATAGATGTCTATATTAAAGAACGCACGGACGGGGACGCTTCGGCTCGCATAAAAGCGAAAGCCGACGCCTTTCTCATATTTTGTTTTTTGTTTTTTTTCTGCTTACGCAGGGAGCGCGGCGGCCTTAACTACACGCCAGTGCGTGTGTGCGCGTATGTATGCAATCCGCGACCTCTCACTCTCTCTCACGCGAGCACACTAAAACACACCGCGAAGCGAATGACGCCGAGGCGAAAGACAGAGGAGGGGGTGCCAGCCAGAGCACCGTTCACGCAGTCGGAACATATCTAGGTACGGGAGGAGGGGGGGGGGGTTACGAAGCAGACAAGGGGCCCAAATAACGAGGGGCCATTCTGCGCAGCTCGCTGGAAAGAAAAACTGGCGAGCCGCAGACACGCACCGCACACGCCGACGAGACATCAAAAAGCGCGCGCGCGCTTATAAGCGGCGCCCCCGCGCGCAGAGAGCGAGATCACAACCGCGCGTCGCGAAAGAAAGCACAAAAAAAAAAAAAAAAGAAAAAAGAAAGTGCGAGCAGCAGAGAGGCTCCTCGCCGCTCCAACGAGCGCGGGGCCTGAAACCGGGCCGGAGCTCCAGTACGCTTTACGGGCCGAGAGAGAAAAGAAGGCCATCATGAACTGCGAGTACAGCCCCTCACCTCCTCTCTCGCTCACGACTGAAAAGTGCGATGCCCGGCGGGAAACTAGCGAAAAAGCCGAGCGAGCGAGCGAACCGAAATCCCCGAGCTCTTCACTCGCCGCGAGGTCAATCCCTGCCGAGAGAGCTTCGTGCACTCGGTATAACAGAATATATATATATAAAAAAAAAAGCGGCGGTGCTTATACGCCCCCAACCCACCCCCGGCGCCGCTTCTCTTCGATACCACTACGCCCATGAAATCACGCTTTCTCATTGAAAAATATCGAATCACGCCGGGACCGAGAGCAAGCACGCACCCGGAGAGAAGCAGTGCTGGGGGGGGGGGGGGGGGGGGGGAGGGGGGAGGAAGGCTTCTCGCCTCGCATAGACGAGCAGAACGCTCATGGAAATTAGGGAAAGAGAGAAAGGAATAGCTCTCTCTCTCTATCTGTACGAACGACGCTCAATATGAGAAGAGCGAGGCTTTTCCCGCTATTTATACCGGCGCGGCGGCAGCGCACGAGGAACGGACGGGGGGCTCTGAAAACTGCGCGGAATTAAATAAAGCGAGGGCGAGTGGTGACTACCATCGCCCAAAGGTGTAGTAGTGCATGAGGGGGGCGGGGGGATGTTGCGATTGAAAGAGGGGATCAGAAAACAAGGGGAGCCCAACGATGCCCCACACACAAAGGTGCCGCCTGCAAAGAGCAGCGTGCGCTCCACTGTCACTGTTCTGCCCAAATAGTGAACAAAGTGAGAGAGAGGAGGACAGGGGAGGAGGAGGATAAACGAACGAGGAAGTGAGCGCGGAAACTGCCGCATCCGCGGTGGCCGTCCGATTACGCGACGCGCCCCGCACCGTCCCCAGCGCACGTAGTGCGCGCAACATAGACACGCACGCACACGGCAACGAACAATGACACGAAACCACGCCAGAAGACGAGAGGGTGGGTGGGTGGACTCGCGTAGATTAAGCAACACCCCCACCACGGCGTTTCAGCCCTCTCTCTCTCCCGGTGTTCCACACCACGCCGCAACACACGCCCCTCCACGATCGATCTGGCACTGGTGTCTCAGTCCTGCTCGTACATCTGGACACGAGCCCCAGACACTGCCGGATCGGACCATTACCCCATCGCCCTCTCGCCCAGCCACCCGAGTCGCGGGGCGAAGCGCGTGTACAGTGTCGTGAGGTGGCGTGTTTTTCGTGAACTTTGCGCGAAACCAACGCTCGCCAGTGACTTTTTCACTCACATAGCGGAGTGCGCGCGTTCAGCCACAACGCGCTGTGTTGTGCCTGCCGGCTCCCCGTGCCCTGACGTGAAGCTGCTGAATTTGCGCGCCGCTCGCCGACGTGCACAGCGCATTGCGACCCGCACGGACCGTGTCGAACATTGGACGGTGCACAATCGCATAGATGCGGTCTGCAGACGACAGGCACGGCGACTCAGGCGCAACAGCTGGTCCGGCGTCTGCTCGTCTCTCAGCGATCCACGTCGCCGTAATCGCGCCTGGCCCATCATGAGAGGACTTCTCAACCCAAGGGCCCCTCGCCACCCTGTGCTCGCGATTGCGGTGGCTCGCGGCATCACGGAGCTGGAACTTTCAGAGCTCTTAGCAGACGCTTTTACCCCAGCCCTCCCTGCGCCTCCAAGCTTGAGTGCCGGCACTCTCGGAGGCCACCGTCCGACCTTATCGCCCTCTGCGCCGACAGACGCGGCCGTCTCGCAGCAACTCGCTTGCCTGTGCGACGCCGAGTTCACTGAGCACGAACTCGCTCGTGTGCTCAACCGCAGACGTCACCGCAGCGCGCCGGGGCCGGACGGCATAACACACAGCATGCTGCGGAACCTCAACGACGACCAGCGCCAACTCTTGCTCGTCGCCTTCAACGAGGTCTTCAACAGCGGCTCCCTCCCGGATACCTGGCGTACAGCGTTGGTCGTGCCGGTTTTGAAGCGCGGGAAGCCACCGCGCAGCCTTGCCTCATACCGGCCGATATCCCTGACAACGGTGCCGGGGAAAACCATGGAGGCAATGGCGCTTCATCGCCTCCAATGGATAGCCACTGCGAGCGGCACCTTCCCTCCACAACAATGCGGCTTTCGCGCCCTTCGCGCCACGGCTGACGCGATTGCCGCGGTTGTTGGCACCCTGGAACAAGCGCTACACGACCGGGAGACAGCCCTGCTACTTCTGCTCGACGTGCAGTCAGCTTTTGACTGTCTCCCCCACACGACGATCATCCAGGCGGTCTGTGCGCTTGGTGTGCAGGGCAAACTCCTGCGCTACATTGAAGCCTTCCTCGCGGACCGCTCACTGACTGTCCGTGTGGGGAAGGCGAACAGTACGCGCCGCCCTGTCACCACCGGAGTGCCACAAGGAAGCGTGCTGAGCCCGTTTCTTTTTAACTTGGTTCTAGCACCGCTCACCGAGTGCCTTCCCAAACAAGACGCTTTCACTGTGCACGCGGTCACCTACGCGGACGACATCGCCCTGTATGTGCGCGGCCCCACCCGATGCCTCGCCAGGGTGCGTAAGTGCCTCCAGAACGCCCTAGAGGCCGTCGCCGGGTTCCTGGACAGCATAGGACTGCGCATCTCGGCCGCCAAAACAGAGGCACTCCTCGTCCACCCGCGCGCCAGTGAACGGCGTACAACCCGCCCCATCACACTCCACGGTGTTCCGCTGCCCTGGAAAACCCACGTCCGCTATCTTGGTATCACCATAGACCATAGACTAAAGTGGAACTTGGAGGTGAGCCGTGTGAGACGTGAAGCACGCCGTGTCGAGGGTGCGGTCCGACGGATTCTCGCACGAGGAGCCGGATGCCCGGCCTCCTTCGCGATGAACATCTACGAGGCCATGGCAATGTCCAAAGTGCATTACGCGCTTCCTCTGTGCAGCCTTCGCCCCATACAGTGGAGTGCCATCGACGCTGACCATCGCCGAGTTCTCCGCATGTGTCACGGACTCCCGCGCGGTTCGAGAGTGGCTGCCACGCTCGCGGAGACAGGCGCCTGGCCGGCGTCACTCACAGGCGAACTGCGCGCGCTCTACCACCTCGAGCGCCTCCAACGTGCACCGGATGGGGCCGCCATCCTGTCCCAGTTGCGGGCACTGCCCAACTCGCGTGTCGGAACACTATTCGACACGTTCGACTCTATCGTCGTGGACTCCGCACCCGAGATTCCCCCGTGGCCCCCCCCTCACCAAAGAGTGCCGCTCCCCATCGGCTTCGAGCTCTCAGGCGTGCGCTCGAAGCGCAACACACCGGCCTGTGCTATCGCGCAGGAAGCCGCAGCCAGAATGGACCAGGACCTTGATGGAAGGACACAGTTTTTCACTGATGCCTCCGTGCTTCGGGACCACTCTGCGGCCGCTGCCTGCGCGGCACCACAGCTGGCATTGAAGCGCCAATGCCGGCTCGCCTACCGCGCCTCCTCCACCACGGCTGAGCTGGTAGGAATACACCTTGCTGCCGACCTCATCCGCGAAACGCCGCAAGTCACACGCGCGACAATCTACACTGACTCGAGGTCAGCCCTCCGCCAGCTCGCCAAAGAGGAACGCGCCCCCCCACTCGCACAACGTGTGGCGTGGTCACTCCACAGTCTGCGCGAACACGGATGCGACGTGGCTCTCCAGTGGATACCGTCGCACGTTGGCATCGCAGGGAACGAGGCTGCCGATGACCTGGCAAAGACAGCACACGACCCAGCTGTTCCACTGACAACGTGCGCGGACTCCGTGGACTCTGCGCGCCGAAACCTTTGGCGAGAGCTCGTGCGAAACCACCCCGACAAGCGCACGGCCGCCGGCTCTCCACCACGCATTCTATCGGAAAACGTGCTGACCAGGAAAGAGCGGTCCCTCCTCCTCGCACTGCGGACAGGTTCCGTCTGGCCTGCTGAGCGCCGGCACCGCCTCCGCGGTGCGCCCTCGCCCCTCTGCAGTGACTGCGGAGAGAGAGAAACCGTGGCGCATCTCTTCCTTTCCTGCTCCGCCCTCTCCACCCACCGCGAAGCGCTCGCTCGTGCCTTCAAGCAGCTGGGACTTCCGTCTGCCACGGTAGATGACATTCTGCACCCGGTAGGATCAGCCCATCGCGTGCGCCCTGCCCTGCGCGCGGTCCTCAACTACATCGAAGCCGCGCAACTGGCCGACCGTCTTCTCTGAACCACGCCGACCAAGCCCCCAACAAACGGAACTTCCGTGTTTTTTTTTTTTTTCCCAGTCATGTGTTTATCGCGTGTGTGTGTCCCCCCCCCCTTTTTTTTTCTTTTTCCCCCTCTCCCCCCAGTGATGTGTTTAACTCCCCCAGGCCTCCTCCTCCACTGTAACTCTAACTTCTCCTATACTTTTCTCCCCTTTCCCCCAGGTGTCGCGGTTGTGGTGTCCTCGCCTGAGAGACAGTTACTGCGTCCCTCACCCCCACTATTCACCTAATTTTCCCAAATAAAGAATCTCTTTCTCAACGTGAAGCCAGACAGAGAAGCAAAGGAGAGGGCGAGGCCGGCCACCTGTTCCAGGATCGAAAAGCGGAAGAGAGGGGGGAGTTATCATTGGCTGGCGCCACGTGTATCGTGGATCATCGCTCTTGGTCCAAAAGCACCGCTGCTGCCTAACGAAAAAAAAAAAAAAGATGGAAGAGGGAGCTCTGCGCTACGCAGCCCCTATGTAGAGGCATAAAAGGCACTACACCAGTTTTTTTAATACCGCGATGGATTGAACTGCTTTTATATGTGAGATGTAAGTGTGCGTGGTATGTCGTGATGCGTAATACGGCGACTCGCATGATTTAACGGTTGTCGCTCTGCAGAGATTTAGAACGCTGGTTCAATTAGCTGTGGTACCACTAATACAGCCGTAACACAGGACAGCTATGGCCTGCGACATGACCTTTCCGTCAAAACGATCAGTGTGGTTAATAGAATTTTTTGAGGGGCTAGGTCGCAGCCGCCGCTCCCATAATAACGGTCTGTTAACTACGCGAACATGGGAAACAGGACAGCACTTAAGAGACAGACACGTTTCATCTTTCTGTGAGTATCTTCTGAAGCGGTGTCCTGTTTGCAATGTTCGCGCAGTTAAAAAACAGTTTATCAGTGTGGAGTCTATCGAGAGCCGAAGTTTGCACATACATAACGGAGGAGGACTCGCCCACTAAACACTGCACGTGAACTCGACGCCGCTATGTGTGGAGAAGGAAGTCGAGTTCAACTATCCACAACGTTTGCGTTCAACGGAACTCGATACGACACTTGCTCGACGTGACACGCCGCCGTTCGCACGAACACGGCGACCGTTTTCAGACCCAAATTTACGGTATTCACGCATAAAACCTGGCTCGTGACACTTGGATTCAGTCGGCGGAGGTCGACCAGAGGCCAGTGCATGGAAGAACTTTCTCACTGTTAACTGTCTATTCTGATTGGCTGACGGGGCCCGTATTGCAGCTGCACCGCAACGAAGTTGGGTGCGATGCAGTGTATACAAGGTTAGAGGGGCCCCGCCCTGAGCGAATCGGCTTCCATTTTTCAAAAGGCACGCGAGACAAAGAGCTACGGTTTAAAAACCCCTCCATCATAAGCATAACCGCGAGCATCCACAATTTTGAGAGCACCCCCGCCCTGCAGGAAGAAGGAACATTTGTCAGGGTGAACTTCGGCAAGCGTTGCACTGCAGGCCTCACCGAGACCGTCCTCGTTCCGGCACATTCACATCGTGTCATCATCACCATCGTAGCAACACTCCATAGCAGAACACGCCCATATGCAGATCGTTCGAGGAAGAGCAGTCCCGCTACACGAGGCCTTCCGCAAAAGTAACTTTCCACCCGCCCTCCCACGCTTCTAAACCTCGAATGAATAAAGGACGATTTCATGCAGCCACACACACACACTCTCTCGGCGGGCCGGCATTAATTACACGTGCAACCCACGCCTCCGAGCACGCGCTGCGAAGGAACCAGTCGCCGTGGCCCCCAGCAGCTTCAGCCGCACCGTGCCGATACGATGTATAGCGCCAATAGAGTTGGGGAAAACAGTTTTTCCTGTCACGATTAACGCCTCCGAAGCTGCGAACAACAGCTATACGGTTGGTTGTCCTTGTTACTAGAAGGTATCGTGATACTGGACAAATATGACAGGGTACTAACTAAGGTACCCGTCATCTTGACGCTAGCCGGAGACATGATTCCGCGGGAGAAAGAGCTATGATTTATGACAACCGTTTATGTTCTTTGTTATTCTTCAATATACACTATATATAGTCGCCTACTGCTGATAAGCACCTCCCACAACTGGCTAGTTGGCGCTCCCATTCGCTCTGAACTTCACCGCCTCAATTGGGGCGTGTCCTAAACTTTTGGATGAGCGATTATATTCTGATTGAGTTATAACGTACGGTCACCTCTCCCTATCTCTCCGGTAGACACACTTTTCATCTTGTCACAAATATTAGCTGCGAATACCGCCAGCCTGAGAATCCAGTAGCAGGACTTAGATCGTACATACATGTATACCGTTCTGATTCCTTGCTTGCCATTTTTTGCAGAGCTACATTGCACTTCAATCACTTATTTACTATGTTTTATGTTTTCCCTCATTCCCATCCAATTTACTTCCTTTCTCTATGTACACTTCTGACGACCACTGACAGGGCCTTCATACCTCTTAACTCTATACTTGGCTGACAACTTCGCTGGTCTCTTCCCCAATCCCAAGTCCACGCTTTTGAGCTACACATGCTAAGCGCGACTTCAGCCACACCCGTAGCTTTTGACCGCTATTACCGATTCCCTTCTTTGAAACCAACTTTTGATTTGCGCTTACCCCGAGTCAAGAAAGAGGGCCCAATCAACGCAACCGTTTCTATTCGTGGCTTTTATCGCCGGGGTCAATCGGCCCAACCGACATTTTTCTTAAACCCCAACCTCGGCTGATCGTGTTTGGCGTGTACCGTAGCGACCCTTAAATAGACCGACCATTTTGTGAAATCTCGAAAAATGACAAAGGCAAAAAAAAAAAAGCTCAAAACGTCACGAAAGACAGAAGGAATGGCTCGGAAAAAAAAAGAAGTACCTAGAGTATTTTCTTCCGATGCAGAATGAAAGAAAAAATATACAAAAAGAGGTAGGAATCGCGAGAAGCCGAGTTTCGAGGCCTCGAAATATAATAACGCCGACCGAAGCGGGAAAATCAACGCCCCGTCGAATCCCACACCGTAAAGCGTTGGAGCAAGAAAACTCCGCGGCTACACGGTCGACGAATAAAGACGGGAGCAGGAAAAAAAAAATGTGCGTGAGAGAGAGAGAGAAAGGGGGGGGTTGAGGGGAAAGCTCAATCCAGGCGACGGAGATGAAGAAACCGCGGAAACCTTTTTTTTTAATTTGTAAGGTATTATATTATTTGGCTAAAGGGCGCCGAAGCCAAATAAACACCGGAAAGTGACCCCGAAATAAAAATAAGCAGAAAAAAAGAAGTAGGCGGGTCGAGAGGAAACGATGGAGTTCGTGAGCGATGTCCCTTCCCCTCCGGCACAACTACACACACGTCCTCTCTTGGTTCTCGCGTTGTGTGTAAATAAATGATCAAAAACGAGGGAAATAAAATAGGTGCAGATGAAGAGGGACACGGCGCCGATTCAAATAGCGGCGGAACCTTGAAACGCGCGGCTGAAGGGATCCTCTCCTCCTTCCTCCTCCGTGTGCTTGTATTTATTTATTTATTTCTTGTTTCCACAAAGGCGGAGATTGAAGAGGGGTCCCGTGCAGAGGGCATTGCGTATAAGAACTGCTACGCCTCGCGTGTGTTTTCTTGCGTATAAGGCCGGAATACTACGCAGTAATTTCAACGTGAGCGCGGCGAGACCGGAAGTTGGGCGGTACCGCCGACACTCGGGACGGGATCGAGGATGGCAAAAAAAAAAAAAGATAAATAAACAAGCTAACCCAGTGAAGCCGACGCGCAGCGCGATACGAAGAAACAGAGGAGAGAGTGAGTGGCCCCGCTGTCGATGAGGACTGCGCTCAACGAAAGAGGTAGGAAGGGAGGGAGGGGACAGAGAAAAAGATTAACAAACCGAGGAAGACGAACGCTAACCCAGACACGGCGCCCGTGTCTGTCTGTTCGTGTCTTCGCTTCGTCCCCGTCTTCTCTGCGTCATTACAGTTTTTTCCTCAAGTTATGAACCAACGAGCTCAGCAACAAGCCCTGTTAACCCAGGGTCATCTCAAGCCAGTCGCGCGATCAGCTATGCTGGTGGATAGGAAGCAATCTTCAATGGTATCCTCGGAGACAGGCCCGTAGCCAGCCAGCCCCCCCCCCCCCCCCCCCCGAAATTTTGATGCTACATGGCGTTTTACCGAAAATAGTTTTTCTCAAATAGTCAAGGTTTTCAGCAAATGCCCCCCCCCCCCCCCTCCCCGGAAAAAAATTCCTGGCTACGGGCCTGCTCGGAGGAGATGTTAGCCTGATGTATCGTATGGAATGCCAATGCAGGTGTCGGGTGGTGACTACTGTATATACAATGAACACGTATACGCACAAGTAATACGTACAGTCACAAACAGACACACATGTACACGAAAGGGTCATTCGTAATGTATCGTTCAGGTTGACCAACAGCGCTTTCGTGCTGCGTGTCGCACAGGCGCTGCTTTGCCGCGGGCCGAGGAGATACCGAAGCTTCAAGCTCAAGAAGCGCTGAAACGTAGTTCCGATGGCATCGTATTACAGCATTTGGCGCCAATCAGCAACTGTTACACGGTGCATACAGCGCGCGCACATTAGCTGAACGAGTCCCGAAACGTCGACACTATATCTTTAAACTGCGTCACGCTGCAAGTGTACAGAATGAGCGTGACAATGCACGAGTGACAGACGAGTGATCATCGCTGTAGCACAAATGGTGCACGCGAAGCAGCAGCAATTGAAACAGGGCGATATGCACCTAGCGTAATGCAATGCCAACTACCTAATTTGCCTTGAGGTAATTGCTATCTGCACTGCAACGCTAGTACCGGGGCTCGCAGTAACTGAAGGGAAGCGGGCGAGAAAGCGAAGACATTTCTTCGCATTAGGTCTGCATTTTTCAAGTTGTTCCAGCCTCCTCCTCTCATACTGCATGCGGCGCGATGAAGTGCTCGCTTGAAACGCGAGAGAAAGGAACCAGTGTTCATTAAAAAGGCCTGTGAAGAAAAGTATTTGCCCGCGCAGTAAATGTTCGGAAATGGGAAAATAATACACTAAAGATTTTGCTGTTGCTATCGCCGGTTTCAAGTACCCGACCCAATACGAGCGAGCTATAGAACGATTGCGCTTTTTCTCATTGTTATCAAAACCGTCCGAGAAAACGGAGCCGCCAATGTCACGTTGATTCTTGTTTCGTTCAACTTAACACATCTGTATCAAGTAGTATCAAGCCTCAGCTTAATCTAAAGGACTTCGGAAATCATGTGCACACGAAACCAATTCACTAATGACCGACTCACCGTTTCACGTTTTCTTTTCCTCGTTGAATTCTCTGCTTCGTATGCGTAGCCAACAGCACCCCAATTCGCCATCGCGCTGCAGCTGAGGTCCGGTGGCTAGCTGAGGCCACCTCGCTAAAGGTCAAGAGCCTACACTGGTAGCGCAAATGTGGTTCCACGCTCCCCCCTGGTATCCATACCCCTGGTGTCGTTTTTCGGCCAATGAAATTCACGGCGGTCATTCGACGGAGGCAGGACGGTCACACACGGCGGTCACGCAGACGAGGGACAAATCCACGGCGGACAAAGGCGGAGCCTAGCGACTCCCATCGGCTCGCGAGAAGAATCACTCACAAATGTCCCCCACCGAACGGAGGAGGAGACCAGTGTTACCAGACTACTCTTGTGGCTAGTACCGCCCGTTTCACCTAAAGTCCCCAGAAAGAACAGGGGAAAATCTAGGGACTTAAGTTTCATAAGCTGCTGCCATCTCCAACCATGGCCTCCGTGACTACTTCTGGCTGCGCGCGTTGGAGGAACTGATCGCGAAGCCCATGCTTTAACAGAGCTGATGGCGCCAATGACGCGGCATATCGATGACGTCACCGCCTTCGCTCAGAAGCTCAAGAAGCCCTGTGACTTCAGCGGCTGTTTTTTTGTTTTTTTTTTTTTGCCAAGAAATGCTATTTGCGTTCACTTCTGTGAACTCTTCCATTGGTTTTCGAATTCAGCAGGGATCAAACTATGATTACACATTCCAAAGTCTTTTTTCTTTTTTTTTAGAAAATGCTTCAGCTTTGGCGGTAGAGAACACATTTTAAAAACCACTCTGTCGGTTGGCACCCATTGTGCAGACTACAATGCATCACACTATCAAAAGTGCAAATGACACTGCCGGAATTCAACATGGCGGCGCTAGCAACTTCATGCGGGCGTACGAAGGAAGACGTCACTGCCACAGCAGTGCATTTTCCCTCTCCTGGTAGATCCAAGGGAGCATCTTGGATCCGCCCTCGCATGATCCGGGGGGGGGGGGGGGGGTGCGTTCACCCTCCCCTCTTGGATCGCAACAGTACTACTTCCAACGGTACAGAACGACAGATAACGAGGTGTACAATGCGAATTACGCAAGTGGCAGCGAATGAGCTCGGTCCACTATATTTTTATACATACACGCACACCTACGCCACGTGTCCGCTTAGCTAAACGTGAAAATGCAAGAAGCAAGGTCAAAGGGCCCGGAATATTCGAGTTTGCCCAGAACAACGGGACTCGTCTATGCCTGCAATATGTGTACGCGTGTACGCAACGCAAGCCCGTTGGTGGTGGCGACGCGACGAGAGCCGCTGGCGAACCACCGATACCGATCACTGGTTCGGGCGGGTGCACACACAACGGAGCTGACACTCTTGTGTGGTGCGCGTATACGTGCTGAAGAACGCAGCGGCCCATTAATCACTATAATGCGCGCGACAAATGCGGATAACCGAGAGTGTGTGCGCGCGCGGCTGACGCTTTGAGGGCCGACCCACGCATCGCGATGCGAAATGATCCGCGTACGTGCGCCGGTGGCGATACACATTGAACGAATCGAGAGAAAAAAAAAAATACGCCAACGAGTACGTAAGGAGAAAGGGATACGGTTACGCGTACCACAAACGGCTCCATATCAAATACGCGCGAGATTAAACCACGGTGATTGAGAGCGACGGACTATACAGAGCGCCCGCGGGAATTACTACGCCGACTACGCCTCGAATGGGGTACAAATCGAGCCGCCGGCGAAAAAAACAGTGTCAATGGCACCGTGCGTGGGCAGCGTGATACGCGCAGGGAGAGAGAGCTACGCAATGGCACCCTTTACTCGAAAGGGGGGCAAAATATATAACATTAAATACAGATAACTGCATAACTGCTCAGGTAAATTACGCTCCTACAAAAGCATATATTGCACAAGCGATACTTGAAAGACCGATACCGACCGTGAAGTTACCGCACCAGCTCCCCGGTGACGTCACAGAATTCAACGGCGCAAACTTGGGATCCTTTAAACGCGACCTTCTCGATTACAGGTGTTTTGTATTGTGGAAATAAACACTCACTTAGTCACTAATTTATTTCTTCATCTCATTCACACAGTCGTTAGAGAATAACCACCCATTCATAGCTAGGCATATACCTTCAAGACTTACACTCATGCCACGCACGTGAGAGAGATTGGTCGCGAATTACTAATCTGATGTGAAGCGCATACCGCGAGCGATTGTTGGCGAGGGTAAATGGACGTGAACATATGTGTACGTCTATCGCGGTTAACTCCACCGACCTATCTGCAACATTTAGAAGACATCGATTCGAACGATTAAAAGCAGCACAACGCGTATGTCGTCTCCTAGCTGCGACGATATATCCCGCACAGTGTCGAAAAGCGAGCAGCTGTCCTCAAAAGCCATACAGTCGGCGTCACCTTCACGTTGTCGCCTCGACAGTGCAGCGAATTGATAAGAGAGGTAGCTCGAATGAACATCCCATCCGTGCTTATCCTCGCCTATAGTTCTCCCGTCCCGGCGACAGGAAGATGTCGCAACAGCACAATGCCTCGCTCGCGAAGCACGCACTGTCACACCGCAACTGACGCACTTACTACGACGCTTCAATGGACACTAACGTGTAACAGTAAACCAGTTTACAGACTGACAAATTCACATTTTGCAAAATTGCTACTTCGCATGCGCGAGCAAGTATGTTTTCCAAACGAACAGCCTCGACCGCAAGCTAGCAGAACAAGTTCCTATTCAACATTCCGCTCATTCCGTTCAACATTCCGCTGACAACATTTCCCTTCACCCTTTCCCTCTGCACACTGGGGAGCCTACCATGAGGCGCGACATTCACGCAGGAATTTCGGAAAAGCCTTTGCGGTGTTCGCGCGCTCTGGCTGGAATGTAAAGCGGTGCACATACTTCAAGCGAGAGAACCAGTCTAGGAACGAGAGGTTTTCTGTGGAAAATGCTCCTACAGGAAAGCCAACTTGCATATTTATGCAAAGTATTCGCAACTTTCACGGCCTATAGGTGGCGCGACTGTACATCCAATATGGCGGTCGTTGAGATTATCGGCCCGCTGCAGACGATTTAGGAACGTACATGTTTGGCGAAGAGTTCAGTTCTTTGCGCTTCGGCTGCACTCCGATTTATGTTTTAGTGAAAGCAGGGTTGCGGTGACATATTATAATAAGTAAACGAATGTCGAGTACGCGATTGGAACCTCATTAGGAAGATAAATATGCACACAATTGTAAATAAAGCAAACAGGCTAGTCGCGTTGCTTGCGGCGCTTAATCGCGCGTTGCAACCCCCGCTGTGTTGTTAGCACGATATGGTAGTAGGAGACTCAGTAAGGATGTCTCAGTAATATCAGAGACATTCTCGGAGACATGCTTTCTCTCATTTTTGCTTGCATTGCATTCTGCCGCGTAGCTAGCTCAGCTCCCTTCAAAGCACGAAGTAATGTAAGTAAACGAAAAAAAAATGTGTTGCCCTTCGAGACCGAAGCACAAGAACCACTTGAGGCATGTGCGATTATCGGAAATACGATTTTATTGCGCTTTCTTGGTAAAAAAAAGAAAAAAAAAAACAGCGCAATGCCACAATAGGTCGACAAGCAGCGAATGAAACAGCGGCAAGACGCAATTTTCACGTTTAAGATGTGACGTTCCTGTTATTATCCTACGCTTCCGGTGTTTATGAGAAGTGCAATAAGTAACATCGTACGGGACAGGGACGAAAAAACAGCGCCATCAGCAAGTAATACAGAACAAAAAGAGCTGGAGATGTGAAGGTCACGGAGGCACTTCACAGCCACTTCAGACGTGGAATGGTGTAATGGACGCTTTGAAAGCGGACTTTTCATTATATTCTAGAGGCGGAACGCATTCCTTATCAGTTCTGGTACTGTCTGCACAGCGACTGTGTCGAGCGGAGGAACGAAGCGCGAGAAAGGTGATATGAGGTAGTAGACATATACTCAAACACAAAATGGGATTCTGCATACATTCATGGGCCTTGCTTATTTGCTTGCGAAGTTTAACCCGCTTAACCACTCACGGCTTTTCGAGGCGCAAATCTGAAGGGGAGGCTTTTGCTTTGCCTCCCGCTGTACGCTGTGAGCACCGAGGCCCGCAGTAAAATCAGTTGCCTTTTTCTTTTATTTTCCGTTGACATTGAAGAACCGAAAGTGTCACGTATCGAGACCGTGCCCACCGTCGCAAAACGACCCCAAACGAGACAAAACAAGTGGCAACATTCGCTGACTCAAGCGGGTCCAACATTTCAATAATCTCAACAGAGCTTCCGGCGGCCACCACCCGGGGGCGCCACGGTACCTGGAAGTTGCGAATACGCTAACAATAATAATTGCTGGGGTTTTACGTCCCAGAACCACGATATGATTAGGAGTGACGCCGTAGTGGAGGGCTCCGGTAATTTCGACCACCTGGGGTTCTTTAATATGCACCTAAATCAAAGTGCAAGGGTCTCTAGCATTTTCGCCTCCACCGAAACTGCGGCCGCCGCGACCGGGATTCGATCCCGCGACCTGCGGGTCATCAGTCGAGCACCTAAAACACTAGACCACCGTGGCGGGTGAAAAGCTTACGCTAGGAGGGCGCTCACTATTTTGCAAAGTGTCAATTAATCCTATTGTCATTAAGTTTACAATCAAAAGTTGAAGTTTCGTAGGTTCATATTAGAAGCGATAATAAAGGTCAACGTTTCATCTTTGAATTTCGCGCCGAAACCGCAGCTCTCCGATATCAGTGTGACGTCACGAATCTCGGTATATTTAGTTGGTTGATAGATAATTGTTGGAGTTTTACGTCCCAAAACTACGACATCATTAAAAGACACGCCGTAGTGGAGGGCTCCGGAAATTTCGACCACCTGGGGTTCTTTAACGTGAACCTAATTCGAAGCAGACGGGCCTCTAGCACTCAGCCTCCATCGAAACGCGACCGCCACGGCCCGAACCAAACCCAAAACGATCATCGGGTCAGCAACCAAGCAGCGTAACAATTGGGTCGTTGTGGCTGCCTTTAATCTTTTTCGTATGTCCAACACGTTGGCAGAATAAAATTTCCCGAAACTTCAGAGCCCGGGAGGCGATCGCGCCCGGATGATTCCTGGAATGAGGGACCCTCCCGCCTAAGGTGACGGCGAGTGTACGCGCTCGGGCAGACTGTTTCGGGAAATTAAATGTTTATCTCATTCATAGAACGTACGAGAATTAAATGCTCTCATGAAGTTGTGCCTAACAAAGAAATACCACCCCTTAAGATTCCCCTTTCGTTCACTGATTCATTTCCACGCATGTTAGGGCTAGCAGAGGTTCCAAGGATATTCAAGCGATTTCAAGGCACTGCCGCCGGTTTTTTTCAAAAAACTAAGAAACGGCACTTTAATGACTAAATGAAGATATTCTTTTACTCTAGCAATACTTTGAAATTCGGAGTAGATTTATTACACTTATACATATACAGCTGAAACTCGACTTGACGACTCCGCTCGAATTATTTCGTTAGAAAACGGGAAGTTCCTAAGATCGAAAAACGGGTTTTATAGTCCTTCGAAAACTTAAATTCTGACACGGAGACACCAGATAGCTACTACGGCATCGCATTTCCCACTAACCAAAGCGCACAAGTGCGAAAAGCCTGCGAGGGTGGCCGGAACATGGAAGCCGTGCTCACTCGCGCCGGCGCACTGCTCCGGAAATGGAAACTTTGGCGCACCGACGCTATACTCGGCGACAACATTTCCTGGCAGCACTGTGGAAGCTACAGAACCGAAACGCATGCCCGCCGCTACCGCGCCAAAAAAAAAAAAAAAAAAAAAAAAAAAAAAAAAAAAAAAAAAAAAAAAGTACCCAAGTTTATCGGTAATTTCCGCATTTACCTTGCTGAAATAAACACTGATTCATTTATTAAGAGCCTCGAGCGTTTGCGGGAAGTCGTAGTTAAAATACAGTTATGGTTCACTTTGCAAGAATATAATAATAATAATATCTTGGGTTTAACGTCCCAAAGACTTTGCAAGAATGCTTCCCTTTTTCAATTTCTTAGACCTTTTCAGCACGCCCGTTTTCAAAATCAAACATGGCGTCCGTGACGTGAGTGGGTCAGTGTCCGGCCGCAAACGCGCTGTTTAGTTCTCCAAGAAAAATATACTCGTAATATGACACTTAAATGTACACTGCACAATCGAAATGTCTCTCCCATTCACATTTTTCGTGTATAGATGGCTTGTACGTTACTTCCATGGACGCAGCTTCTGAAAGGAACTGGGACTCCTCGATGGCGTCTTCGATGATAAACAAGTTGCGTCTATGAAAACGACGCGGCAGGAAACTGTCTCTGTGCGCGAATAATGAAAGAACTTGTGTGTGATGTTTTGATATCATTAATGTGACATCGGAAACGTCGCGTCCCCACATGCTAGTGCTCCAACACAGCGCTTTCAGTGACGTCAGTGCACGCCGTCTATATGTTTTTCTAAACGCATCAACGATGCGAGCGAGCGAAACCGAAATCAGCCGCAAGCTGCCGTACTACTTGCGGAGCAACACGAATGAGCGAAAGCCCCATGGAGGAAGGAATTAACTGAGGAGAGGCCCTGACGTCACTCGTTGTGAAGCCGTGGTGAAGCCGGAAGTCGGCCATATTGACTGGGCAAATTCTCCTCTCTTGTTTACATCCGAATGTGAAGCGAAAGGCGCGACTCTCTCTCCGGCTCGAAAAGCACGTGGGCTGCGCGGCGCGCGCGCCGGTGCTATCCGAAACCAACTGAACGGATTTTAACGCGCTGTTCTGCCGCGATACGGCTGACGAAATCTCTCCGTCTGGGTATTGTACTCTTGCACTGCCGCCGTTTACAATAAACTCCGCTAGTTGCACGTTAAGTTTTTTTTTATTTGAACAGTTTCTTGTGAAAATAAAGATGTTATGTCGGACCAGCCAATTCATTGCCGCGCAACGAACCAGGCGCCGAAATTTGTACAGCTTCTTTCAGATCGCTTTTCTTTTACGCTTCTCTTTGGGCTTTATGGAACTTTCGGCCAGGCTGTGAGCTAGGCACGGCGATACAAAAACATGTCTTCTCTGCATAAACCCGGAGGCCCGTAGTTATGCCACTAAAATCGGCGTCGGTGAAGCATGTATAAGTGTCATTAAAATGTGTTTTGCTCCTTCTGTCTTGAGTTCTAAAATAATTTGGTCACCATCGTTCGAACGGCTTTGTCCGACGCGCATTCAACGAGGTGCACCTGGTGACCTTGTGCAGGTGTGAGTAGACATTTTAACGAGTTTTGCTCTAATACAGACAATACTGCGAAAAGCGAGCATCTTAAGCGAAGCAGAACAGGTAATTTAATACGCACAAGCATGCTGTAACTGTAAAGGAACATGAAAAACAAGATTCAATTACAGTCTTGAATAAGGACCTGCGGGCCGCAAATGCATCGTCCGCTGTCATAATTACCAACACCGCATAACTGTCACTGACCTGCAAGGCATTCATTGAACAGATTCTGGAGCACAGTTGCTATCTTCTATGATGGCTCTTCAGCATGATTTTGCTGGACACTGCAAATCCAAAGTAAGTACGTATACGCGCGCTCGTTCCACGCTTTCTAGTTCAGAATTCTGGTTACAGCCACCACCGGGAGAACACCGCGTAGCTAACAATGCGGCACAAAGAATGGATGCTGTCGTACAACTGCAGCACGCCACGGTTAGGTGCGAGGCCCACGAAAACGCGCACACCGCCGCTGAACCGCCGGACCGATGCCGCACCGCACCACATCAATAACAAAACGCCGCCATTGTGCCCAATGAATATGGCCGCCATGACGTCATTTCCTCCACACTTTTCCCGCAGCGCGCCGGCTGGGCATGCCCTCTCCTCTCTTTCCTTCCTCCGTGGAAAGCCCCCTCCGTAGCCTTCGCTCCCCGCTAAAGCAACACCACCAATAGTCTAGGTGGTGTTGGCTAAAGGGGTATTCAGACGGGGGAGAAATGGGCGGGGGGTAAAGGCGGAGCCTAGTGACGTCAGCTCGCGAGGAGAAGTCTCCACAAATGCCCCCCACTCACACGGACGAGGCAAACGGAGGGGGAGACCAGTGTTACTAGACTACTCTGGTGGCTTGCACCACCCGTTTGACGAGCTGCTGACGACGAGCTGCAGACGACCATCCAGCTGCAGACTGGACACCCACTGCCGCTTTCTGCAGGAGCAAGTGCAACAATGTGGCCAAACAAGAGCCCGAAATTCCGCCACATCCCCCACCGCAGGGGGATCGTTTGTCCTTTCGGGGAAAACGTCCCCGTCTCCTCCGAGGAGGCGCGGGGGGTACACGCCCACTCGCTAATCCGTGACGTCGCGGTCACGTGATACGCAATCCCCCCGTCTCCCCTGAGCATTCCTCCCCCGTCTGAATACCCCTTAAGATAAGTTGTCGCCGAGTGTGGTCTACAGACCACAGAAAGCAGGTCGCATTGTGGACTTTTGCACTGCACTGGTTCCAAAATTCAAGGATTCTCAAGGACAGCAAGAAACTTCCACCAGGACCTTCAAGTGCCTTGAAAATCTACTTTTCAAATTCAAGGGTTTTTCAAGGACAGAAAATAATTCGAGGACCTTCAAGTGACTTGAAAATATACTTTTCAAGTTCAAGGGCTTCAAGAACCTGCACAAACTCTGGATTATGTCGCGTATCTGTCTCCCTTCGAACTCAGTGGAATTCATTCTTTGGAAGTACAAACTATGCAGCGCCACGGCAAGCTTGTGCGGGAACTGCGAGACCGCGTCAAAACTTGCATTTTACGTTCAAGCGTTTTCTGTCTAAACCAGCTAGCATACCTTGTATGCTAGCTCTTTCACAGAAAAAGTTAGCATACAAGGTATGCTAACTCTTCATACCAAAAACCGCCACTCTTTCACAGAAAGAGTGGCGGTTTTTGGTATGAACAGAAAGGAAAACGTGTTTTTCTTTATAGTGCCGCTTTCAGGTGAACGATAGTCTGTTCGAGGAATCGCAGAACGCCGGGCCACCCAAGGGAAGAAAAGAAAACTGGTCGGTACGGGACTCGACCACGACGCCTCCACCGACACCATTCGTCAATGAATGATTTTTCAAAATTGACAACCATAGGAAAACCTGTACGCTTCTGTGAGGTCCCATGATGCCGGCTCCGCCGTCGAAGCTGAAAGACGGCCCGTGACCACTCGGACGCCCGTAGTAGCACCCAGGAACAAAAGAATCGTCGCTGCTTCCAGGCGCTTTCTGTCAGTCCGAGTACACAGGTGGGGACAGTGAGGGTGGAAAGCGTGAACAACACGGTCAAAGATTCGGGGAAGAAGCCAACGTTCGTGGAAGCGAAAAAAAAAATAATAAAACGAGTAACGAGTGGGGGAAGCGTTGACCCGCGCCTATGCGAGGCGAGAATGTGAAATATGCGTGTTTCGCGAACCCGTCCCTGAACTCCCGTGACCGTTTCCCCATCTTTCCTGTACTCTTTTCTCTCCGTTGGATGGATGTGCTCCTATCACTTTTCTCTCTATTTTCCTACTATGCTTTTATTCCCTCCTTACCCCCCACCCCTACAAGGCACTGCGCCGTGTCGCCTATAGGCAGACAGAAATTAGGTGCCTTTTTCCTTTCCTTAATAACCACAGAAGAAGACGGGCACAGAAAATCGCATCAATTTAATTAATGTTAACGGGCAATACCAATGTCATTTGCATTAACTTCATTCTCTACTTAACAGAAAATTAAAACAAAAAAAAAAAACTTGTTTCTGCAACCCTTTGTGCGACAGCCGGACACATACGTCCCACTTTTCCGTCTGCAGTAAAAGTTTTCTCCCACATCACCCGCTGCAATTAGCGCAACGATAAGTCACTCATATCTTACCCAAGTCTTCGTATTTTCGAGGAAAAATCTTTGACCACACTTTTGAAGGGCGGAAGTAGCGTTACAGTGACGTTGAATTTCGATCAATTTTTCATGGCAGCTTCTGTATTTTCTGCTTCAGGTAGAAAGAACCTACCAAGAAAAAATACCGGACAATTTCCTCTTTTTCTGGCTTTTCAGACAGGTGATTTCAGTTTCCAGTCATGGCGTGTTTTTGTAAATTTGCGGAATAACATGACCGATAAATGCATCGAGACAATCCCCTGCGATATTGCCACGCTCATTCCTCAGCGTAATTGCGGATACTGGTGCGTGGAAAAATTTTTCTTGACTTCATATAGCTCTTGAAAAGTAGGAGCATAACCATGGACACCAACTGTACTCGACAATTTCGACAGCCAAAGCAAGGACAGGCAAATGGACAAAAAAAAAAATGGTTGGTGCATGCGGTGAAGTATGCTTTACAGGAACAGACCACAGCGCTATATAGGACGGCTCACAAGAGGCGCAGGTGCAGGTAGTGTTCTACTGCTGGAATGAGATCTCCACAACTTTCCTCAGGCACACCTTGAGAAGCGATACTCTGTGCCACTTGCTTCGGCCGTTTCATCCCACAAATACCCGTTGATGTAATCTCGAGATAGTGCCTTCATGAGACAGTGGGACAGTGTTCTCCCCGTTTTTGAAAACACTCATGAGTCAGTGGGACATATGTCCTACTTTTTTTCAGTAAACTATTGGCTTGGTTTTGATGAAATTTGTTTTATACAGCTTATATGACTGTACCACAGCCGGTCTTTATATGATCGTGTCAAAAATATAGTCAAACCCACAAACGAATACGTATACGAATGCTTATGATGAAATATTCCACTGAAAACAGCTAGTTGTACGTGAGGCTTAGTAACATCGATAGAACATATTACAAGAATTGTTAATACACAACACAAAGTTTCGACTCGTATAAAAAATATCAGAATGTCTACGAATGTCGGCTACGTCGTTCTCTTGCATCTTTCCTTCGTTTTTGCGAAGCCGGAGTTTGGTCCCGTTGCATGGAGGTGCATTAATTTGACCGATGTTACCCGCCACGGTGGTCTAGTCGTTATAATGCTCGAATGTTAACCCGAAGGTCGCGGGATCGAATCCCGGTCGCGGCGGACGCATTTAGATGGAGGCGAAAATGCTTGAGGCCCGTGTACTTAGATTTAGGTGCACGTTAAAAAACCCCAGGTGGTTGAAAATTTCGGAGCCCTCCACTACGGCGTCCCTCATAATCATATCGTGGTTTTGGGACGTGAAACCCCAACAATTATTATTAATTTGACCAATGTTATAGACACTGAAAGGGTTCGGCGCCGCTTCACTCGAGTGGGCGCCGTGTATTTTACGACGAGTACCGCGCACGTCAACAGGGAACCAACGACTGCACCACAAGAAATGTTACGTCAAATGACACGAGACGTGACTATTTACACAATGACTATTTACACAATGAGGTGCAGAGAATCGACCAAGATGTAGAACCTAAAGTTTTGGCTCACACCCACCCCAGGGGATTGGCCACGAATCGGGTAGCCTAGAAAAAATATTTAAAAGCTAGGAAAGAGAATAATTTAGTTTTCGTGTAACAAAAATATTATTTCATAATTACTATTTTGAAAATATAAAATGGGGGTCGAATCTATTCTTACCGAATAAGAATTCAGTTAATAATACATGCGAAAATATGATGGAGCCTACTTCGGTTAACTATCGAGCTTTGGAACCGTGGTTGTGTAAATCTATGATATCTTGAACGGCATCGCATACATCCCCACTACTGTGCCCAAGACACCTAGCGATAGTAAATTTGAAGGAGTGAAGTCTAATCCAATGACGCGAGATAGAGGAGACCACGCACACCAGACAGGCCCATCCTCTTTGTCTTCTTCTGTCGGCAGAATGCCACAATCTTGGATTGGTATGCTACGCAGCAATATTATGCCTCTAGAAAGAAGGCGAAACTATCGTGCTTGCTTACTACTGTATCAATCAATACGTTTCTCATGTCCGCGTTTACTGTCGGGGTACAGCGTTGTGCGTACACCGTCCTCATTTGTAGCTCAACAAGATACTATTAACTTGGCACTTTTAGCTCGTGTACTAGTTTTTTTATTTCCCTTCTATCCTTGCTTATATCCCCTTTCTTTATTTTTGCATCATTCCAGTACTATTTTTTACTGGAAATTATGCTTTTTTTTCTGTTTCATGCGTAACAAAAGTGTACGCTAGCTGAGGCTTAGAGCTATTTATGGGCACATCAAAAATGAATGAATGAATGAATGAATGAATGAATGAATGAATGAATGAATGAATGAATAAATGAGGGGTAGCTCATATCATTGTTGCCATTGAGGGGAAAAATGGAACTGGGCGAGATAGGGTAGATAGGATATAGTTGTAAAATGTCTTTGGTCCTGCAGTAACCATGAAATAGAATGGTACCTGTGGCACGCGGGCACGGAAAATGGCTTCCGAGGCCCTTTTCGCCTAAACATTCAATGCCACATGCGCGGCGCCGCACGGCCAAATCAAATGGCATTCGCCATTTCTGTGATCAGTTTCAACACTCTAAAAGACAGGGACAAGCTCAAGCTAACGGCACGATTGTACCCTTACTTCTACATTTCACCATCCCTGAATGCAGATTAGGGTTGTTAAAATGCGTGTTTACATTCTATTATTACCCGAAAACTGTTCCTTTCAAAAGTCCCTTTTATCAACGTCATCTGGTCAAATGCCATCAAAATTTAGACGTGTGGCAGCCCCGTCGAAATAAATGCCATTCAGGAACTTAATGTCGTTACTACAGAATGTCATTTCTTGTGCCCTTGCGGCCCGGGTATGAGGATGATGAAAACCGAATGAACCAAAACGATGCCCAACTGCTCGATTAATTGTCTCAGCTGCGAAGGGTGCGCTACCCTTGACTCGCCGTCGACACCGACACGGTCATCTCGCGCGGACCGCACACAAAGGGGGCAAGAGCAAGCACGCGAAAGGCCAACGAGACGCGTCAACCGCTGCCGTCGCCGCCGAGACAACCGGCGCGTGCGCGCGAGTGTCCGCCAAAAGGGGGCGAAGAGAAGCCCGCGTCTCGAAGAAAGAACGAAAGAAGCGTGAACGTGTGTGGGCATCATCGACGCCGTTGCTGCCAAGGTCTTCCGGTGTCTCGTCCGGACAGGAGGTGCCGCCGCCGCCGCCGCCACGACGCCTCTTCTCAGCAACCACGAACGAGAGGAAACGGCGGTGGCAGCCCATTACCAACTCAACAGCCGCGGTCGTCTCCGACCAGAAACGCCGCGGTTGAAAACGACCGTGCGAACGCAGAGCACACCCTGCCGCCCCTACGGTAGCCTCTCGCAAAAGCAGGCACAGGTGCGCGCGGATTCATGCATGTGTGCGAGCACGAGGCCGCACGTGTCAATAAAATTGTCACGGCCTTTTTTATTTATCTTCAAGGCGGCCCGTAGCCAGGAATTTTTTCCGGGGGGGGGGCACTTGCTGAAAACCTTGACTTTTTTGAGAAAAACACCTATTTTTATTATTTATTTTAGGTAAAAACACATACTTCACCAAAATTTCGCCCCCCCCCCCCCCCTGGCTATGGGCCTGCTTCAAGGGACACTAAAGTGAAACAATGACTCCGTTTAGATTGATAAATTGTACTCTGAAAACTAATGTCGTTAATTTCACCACCATAGGTTTATCGATAGAGAAAATAAAGGACAAAGCTTCATTTATGAATATCGCGCCGAAATTGACGCAGGTGACTTCACGGATTATAAGACGTATTTTTCGTATTTTGGCGACATTGGCTCAACGACATTTCCTGAAACTTGGTATGTTAGGTCTATGGCCCTCCCCAGAGGACAATGTACTTCATTTTTGGACTGCTTAGGAACTACGCAGGACCTAGAAGATGCCGCTAAAATATATGATGTCCTGACGTTTGGTGCGGAGATTTCAAGGTGCCGTCGTCACCCGCATTTTTGTTTTCTTATTTGTTTTATTTATTTATTTTGCGCGCGCTTTCTCGCTTATCAAGCGTCTTCTCGCAGCAGGCGAGGTGATTTTAGAAGTGTGAGAGAGTAATTCACTAATATAAGAAAAAAACGTTTTTATTTTCTCTTCAGTGTCCCTTTAAAAGCAATGACTTGCTGGGTTTGTTCCACACAGCTGCAGCTGCCATCGGCGTAGCACATCCAAGACCACACAACGCCAATGGCAAGTTAGTACGACTCACCAACAAGCCCAACGTGCAACCTTAGTCAACTCCAGTGACACGGTACGATCAATATTTCTGACCGGATGAAGTTATCGCATTGATCCGCATGCAACACAGTGCGCTGGCAAGCACTGGCTAACGCTACCTAGTGTAGGCTAAATCGTGACTGCTAATGGTGCCCAGTGTTGTGTATCCGCTACAACAATGCCTTCATTCAATTTCTGTCCAGTGACTTGCATTTCCTTCTTTCTGTCTCGTCGAAATTCCCGGTGACTTCGACCCACCCGCGATGTCAATGCTCAATGCCGCCCTAATCGATTAAACCAACCTCCCGAAAAGCCAAGGAACGCGCAATGCGGATGATGTGGGTTCGTGTCCCACCAGCTACCAACTATCTCTCCGTCCACGCTCTGTTCGCACTAATAAATAGCTCGATCTTTTCAGCATTTATTAGTTTGAAAAATTGTTCTTTATTCAGGCTGTGTGATAAGTGAGAAAGTTTTCGTACATTCGACATCAATAAATTGAAGTAAATGGCTGCTAACACGTAGTCTTAAAACTAATTTGCGTCTCGGATTTCCGTCTCGCGACATACGAAGTTCGTAAACTAGGCGTTGAGATTCGCATAACAGGTGTATGGAATGTTCCGTCACTCGTTTTCCTTGAATGCTTCATTTCTGTTCTGACGAAGCGTTTGCTACTGCACTTGCGTAGTCGTCGATTCTCGACATTCAATAATTTCTTCATTCAGCGGTTACGCACTCCAGTGAAAGCGCAACATGTTCTCGGCCGCCGTCTTTCGAAGCAGCAAATTAAAGGGGTACTGACACGAATATTTTCAGTTGTCGTTTTCTTGCGTCAAATGAAAGGTCAAGCCCCCAAGAGCCTAGAAAAGGTAGTGCTAAGCGTGACTGCGCCCTGGAAAAGTAATTACAGTATGTTTTTAAAAGCTAGTTTCGGTTTCTACTGTACTCTGACGTCACAACACGATATGAGCTTCTCGTCACGTGCTAGCACAATATATAGTGACGTTTCCACGGCCTCTCCGCGCCGTGGCTCCGTTGGTGACGCACAAGCGGCCATTTTGGAAGTTTTGGTACCTAACGTCATCACAGCTAGACAGACTGCTGCATGAAGTCACCGGAATTAGTACTGTAGCCTGACGTCGGGCTAGTGTCGATGTCAGTAGGTGCGCCATGGAAAAATTGACTTTATTATCAAATTAAAATATCAGCATTTGCTGAGCTTCACACTTGCTCAGAGCCGTCTCTGCATGCAGGAGGTTGGTATGACAGAGTAAACCCGCCTTTGAAAAAAGGTGTCAGTACCCCTTTAAGGGTTGACAAACGAAAAAGCGGTCGAACTGGACAACGCGTCCGGCGATCAGATGGAAATGGGCTTTGAACTAAACGGCCGCACACAGACCCGTCAGACAACTAAAGGCTTGACAATGCGAAACCCATGCCCCGTCCGCGCGCTCTCTCGGAACAGGATTACCGCCGACTAGTGGTCCCAGATAAGAAAAGCCGCCTATTTCTGCAGCCTATGTGGGTGCACGACGAAGCCTCAGTGGGGAGCGGGGTACCTGGAAGAAGAAGCCACCTTCTCGAGATACGAGCACCCCCAACACCGAGCGCCTGGTCGGGGTGCCTCTATCCCCATTGAAATAACTCGTGGGTGGCAGGCGGCACTGGGAATCGAACCCAGTACCTCCCGCATTAGAGACGCGGACGCTCTGACCACTTGACTGCACCGCTGCGGTCACAAGACGCGATGACAACCGGCGTCCGGCGACACATCCTTATCTCACATTATTTCTCTATGCTTGACTCGTGCCGCCTCGTCTCTCCCTCGTCATCAATCAATAAAGGAGCCGTCTCGGCGACAAATGAAAAAAGAAAAACGACAATCATCAGGTCGAGCACGCGTCAAGGAGGCCATTAATTAGACACGACGTAGCGGAACAACGCTACTCGAAGTGCGCAGATCGACAAGCTCGCCGAAAAACACGGAACGGTGGCTTTTCCTGGCTACTTGAGATTGATGACCGAGGCTGGTGAACAAGCGTTGCCAGATGACGAAGAAGCACGAAGAAAGGAAAACTGGCGAAGGCGATAGGTGCGGCTACCGCAAAGCGGCAAGGTGAAGCGAGTGAGAGAGAATGCGAGGGGGTGTGCCCGGCGTAAGCCGCGTGGGTTGCTCAGAAATGCGGCGACCGAGCGAGCGAGCGAGCGAACTGACACGCGAGGAAACGCGCCGCCGGTGTGGAGTCGGGGTCACGCAACACCCGTCCTAGCTCGCGCTGGCTAGTGGCTGGCGTTGTTGCCGCAAGCGGTAGCCGCAGTTGAGCCCGAGGCGGGCAGACCCGGCAGGCACGCCAGGGGAGGGAGGCCCCAGTCCCCACCGAAGCGTCGCTCAACGAACGAGAAGGGAAGGATCAGAGATGAAGAGGAGGAGGCAGCGAATAAGTGAGGGGAGGAAAAATTAAAAAAAGAAAAGGACCTCGCCAACCTCGTTTCCGCCTCGAAGCGGAGCCAAGGTACACACACACACACCGCTGATCGCTCAGCGCAGCTACGCGCAGGGCAGGGCATGCACTCCGCGCGAGTGCGTAGGTAGACGCAGGGAAGCACAGTGGTACCTGCGCACGTACGCGAAACGCCGCTGAGGAAAGCAAAAGAGATCAAAGCGGGTCGCAATGATCACAGACGATACGTGCAGGGGGAAATCGACTGCTACAACGTAAGCTCCCCTCCTCGCTCCTTTACAGGGGAGAAGAGAGAGATAGGACGAAGTCTAAGAGAAATAAAAATATGAATCGCAAGCGGTGAAGGACGCAAGCCTGAATGCGCCGGTTCCGAACTTCGTGTCCCAGGGCGCTGCTGCTCGGCGGGATGAATGAAAACTCGCACGTAGTATACACGCATAGAGGAAGGAGGAGGAGGAGGGAAAGAGGGGAGGCCAAGGCCGAGCGCGCTCGCTTGCAGTGACGGGCACCGAACGAACGGCGTTCTCGCGAGTGAAAAATGGGAGTGCTTTTTGCGAAACTCGTTCTCACTGCGCACGAGGCCGCGGTACACGGTTTTTTTGTAGGGAACGAAGGCAGAGGTAAGAACTGACGGATGTCGGCATCGGGCTTGTCTAGGAAAGAGCGAAGGAGCTGGAGAGTGATTCAGCTACAGATTCGGTATTACATACGCCGGACTCGTGTAGCTGCAACTACGAGAGCTTTCCTGTTTGACGGGGATTTGTAGCATTCTGCGCGATAAGTTCAATGACTTCACAGCGAGGCTGCATACGGCTAGGCGAAAGCAAAATTCGTCTGTCCTATGTACACAAAAAGTCCCAGCGCGCATGCGCCACAGATATCGGGCAAACCCCTCTACTCACAGCTGGTCCATTAAAAATGAAGGGAACGCACGGGTGGCCAATAACAGTTGAGATTTCTCGACAGACGTAACCGATAATTGAGAGAGACCTTATAGTGAACCGTCGGGATTAACTCAGCCTTACTAAAAGTGATGGGAACACACAGGCGGCAAAAACCAATTACGACTTCCGGACAGACGTAACTAATAACAGAGAAAGAGAGTGAAGAACGATCGGGATTAACTCGCTGACAAACACCGGGGCTGCATGTTTCAAGTTCGCTGGTTAATGATTTATAGGAAGGGCTCGGCCGGTGATTTTTGAAGGCCTTCGACGTATTAAGGTATATTCGACAAAGCGTTTTAGCCCTTTAATGATCAAAACAGTTCCATGTCACCTGAAACGTAACTTGGCCACCATTATTTCTGGCCACGAAGAGCAGGTTCGAAATAAACTTACTCGCGTAAAAACATTATTAGTGCGCTAATAATTATAGTAAGCGGGCAAGTGAACAAGAAATCGCTCCACCGCGTCCGAAACGGAGCTAGAGGCTACGCGTTAACTCTCCTGCGCTTCAATGTGATTTTTGAGGTAACGTACGTCGTAACAAGTAATTGGTACGCAAATGATAAAAGAAAAATCTTGGCGGGAAAATCGTCATTACCAGCCTTATTGGTCCCACCAACCCCTACGTGCTCCTAACCGGGTTGATTTTATGGAATCCAAGGGATTTCAAACACTTGTTTTAGTATGACATTAAGGAAAAGTACATGTCAACATAGAGAGAAAAGGAGAGAATAGAACTTAATGTCCTTAACCAGGCTGTTTATACAATTAAAAACAAGGCTTTCGTAATAACGAAGTGTTCGCAACAAGAACGTAGCTTTTGTTAGCGATAAAACTACTGAATAAAAAAAAACTGCAACGGCGCCTCCTAATTTTATGAACAACAGAAAGTCTTCAGTCGCGTCAGCACTCGATGAATCGCAAGGAGCGCCACAGAGGGAAATCACCTCTGGGTTACGGGATTAGGTCACCATGGCGACGGCGATTCAAATTCAGCAGCGGTACCTTCTATGGCGATTTGCAAGGCAACGGACATCTATACAGGCACAAATAAAATGCGAGAAAGATAATCTACTTCTAGCTTAGTCCTTTTCCAGCGCGTCCATAAACCTTCAATGTCTTCCAAAGTCACCGGGTTCCCTCCGCTAACGCTAAGAAGATCAACCCGAGTCGTTCCTTACTCACTCGCGGCTCACAGCTTTGTATGTTGATTGATAGTTAAGCCACTTGAATCACTCCTAACTCCCTCAATCTACTTCAATTTGATTTCCTCTTGATTCACATTAAAGGGACACTAAAGAGAAACAGTGAATTGGTTTAGATTGATAAAGTGTGCCTGGAGAACTCTTGTGTAGTTTATTTCACCACTATAGGTTTATTATTAGAGGAGAAAACCAAGTTCAAAGTTTCATTTTTAAATTTCGCGCCGAACTTTGTAATTCGTGACGTAAAAGGTTTCAAAGAGCATTTAACGTATTTTGGCGCCTCTGGCTCGACGAAATTTCCACAAACTCGTTATGTCAAGTCTCTGGCCCCCTCAAATGACAATGTACTTCGATTTAACCGATTAGGAACTACGTAGGCCCAAGCAGGCGCCGTCAAAAATATGTGACGTCACGGCAAATGGTGCGGGAATTCCAAGGTGGCGTCGCCACCTGTATTTTCTTTTTGCGCGTTTTCTCGCTTGTTAAGCGTCTTCTCGCAGCAAGCGTGGTGTTTTTGGTATCGTGGAAGACTACTTTACTAATGCGAGAAAAATCGTTTTGCTCTTTAGTGTCCCTTTAATGTAGGTAATGGACACTCGAGTCCCTTCATTAATTCTTGATTAACCCAAATCACTTCATATTAATGTACGTTTATTCGTCTCTGAATCACTTTAAATTCACACTGAAGACACTTTAATTAGTTTTCCTAATCATTTGGTATCACTACATCTGGTGGTACCACCTGCGTTCACGACGACGACGCCGGATTTTTCGACCGCGATGGGCCATACGAGGCGTTCGCCTTATTAATTTCATTTCGATATCCGCGCGATTTCAAGGACAGGCAACGAATTCTGTTTACACCGCACTGAAGGATGGACCGTGAAGTGGTGAAAGGGAGTGAACGGTGACTTCATCACGCTTTCCGAGCGCTCCCTGCGCGAGCCAGTATCTCGCTTCGGATGACCAAGCGCGATTACACGCAAATCCAAAACTCCCCAAGGACGACCGAGCGGTGGTGAACGCTGCCTAACAGCGCGCGTGCATATAATTATGACCGCCATCGAACGAAGCTGAGATGGAACGTCCATGGCTTCGCGTGGGCGCTATGTTAGCGTTGACGACCCGAAACAGATGGTGTAGTCTGAGTTTAATTACACACCGTACATCGCCAAATAATGACAAGAGAATGTTGAAAAGAAATAACAGCATGCGTAAATTGTTATCGAACGAAAACCTAAAACACACGTAACTTCACATCTCCAAAGAGAGGACGTACAGAGAAACTCTGAATAATTACGATAAGAAGAAACAACGTTTATGTTTGCTCGGTAGTGCGAATTTTCACTAATGAAACCAATCTGTTACCCTACTAAACAAGGAACTCTTTTACCCTCGAGCAGGAGTGAAATAACTTCTTTTTGTTAACGTTCTGCTCTCCTGCAAGGCGCCAGATTAAAATAGAATGATCTATAGAACAGATGAAATTCTCCTACTATCCAGGCCGCGTTTAGAGCAAGCACACGTATAATCTTCACCCCAGTTATCGCTTGTCGATGCGGCGAGCACGTGGACTGCAGTATTGGTTACGTCACAGCTAGTGGCGATTAAAAACTAGCGGTAAGATGCGATAAGCACAGGCGGAGCGTTATCGTGGTCGCTCAATCCGGCTAACCCCGACAAAAACTGCCGCCCTCAACAAACAATAAAAATCCCGGGGCCGTATTCCGAGACGGTTACGTCTGGGGACATCGCTTTCTGAGCGCACCAATAAACTGGCTTAGGAAAAGCGGGCAAGCAGTCGCTTCAATCATTGGACAGGCGGGGTTATATGCCACGAAAAGCGAACAATCACTGGGCGTGCACGATTATACGTCACGAAAGGGGACATTACAGGGTGCTTAAGCAGTGACGGTAATACCACACGGTAACTACGGAAATACTGTACCGTCTTTGTCGGCACGCTGTTTTCCTACAAGACCTCTATTAGCCACTTCGATCATCTGATCATGTTACCGTACGCAATAAGCAACTCGCGCGGCCAAGAATTTTTTTTTTAATTAAAAAAGTATGCGTGCCTCTCACGATGGTACGGTTTTTCCGTACTTACCGCACTGCAAACCGGTGCTGATAAAAACCCTCTATCGTCGCCGAAATCAACAGTCTCAGAATGCGAAACTATCAGTTCTTAGTCGGCGTTTGTGGTGTCGACTTCCCTCCTGTGTCCGTGTTTGCACGACCTACCAACTAGCTTAGCTCTCGGTTATTCTAGGCGACCCCTGGTCTATATTCTCCTGAGGATACACACATGCTAGCCTGGTCTGCTGCACCTGCACGAGCCCGCTGAGCGGAAGGACACCTCGGTGCTTCGGGATACCACGCAATCGTGAACCTGCGGACGGAAACGCGGCGGTGCAAGTCCGGCACGGAGCGACGACCGGGGCTCCCTCCAAAAGAAACCGCGCGCCAACGTTGCTGTTTGCACGGGCCGCTGCGGGCGGACGTCCGCTTCCAGAGGCGGGGGCCATTCACAGTCGTTGCACAACTTTGTGGTGTTTGAGGCGGCGGTTTACACGAAAAGGGTATACTGTCTGCGCCATTTCGCATTCGCCTCGTTTTTTACCGCCTCCGCCAGGTAGAAATACGCTCGGTATAACATTACGATGATCCTACGAGGAAACGGACCCGAACCGACTAGCTAAACTTTCCGTTATACCTTGATTCCGTGCGAGCTTCACCAACGTCTGTAAACAGCTGAAGTTATTACGTCTAGCTGCTGAGTAACGGTTAACTAACCAACGTCAATTTATGCTGTATTTTAATCTCTGCCTGTCAATTTTTCTCGCTCCCTTCTGCAGTGCCTAAACGTTCCTGAAAAAAAATAACGAAATAAGCGCACTACAACCAAAAATGTGTCCTCTCCACGCAGTAAAAACATGCACCCCCGAAAGAAGGCGACGATAAAAGTGATCGCTCGCCTTCGCGTCGTGATCTCACCTAAATGGGAGCGTTACAGGCCTTCTACAAAACTTTCTTAAATAATTATTGTTGGGGCTTTACGTTCCAAAATCACGATACCATTATGAGTCACGCCGTAGTGGGGGACCCCGGAAATTTCCACGACTTGGGGTTCTTCAACGTGCGTCTGGAACTAGGTACATCTCAGCATTTCGCCTCCATCGCAATGAGACCGTCGCGGCCGGAGTCGAACCCGCATCTTTCGGGGTCAGCAGCCGCGCACTGTAACCACTGCCCCACCGCGGTGACTACGCGAATTTTTGCTGATCACGATGTCTTGTATCCACACCGTGTCCGTTCTTTCCTTTTCGTGTCAATCGTCGTGCTCCCAATCAAAGGTGTGTCCTGCGCAATTATGCCGACGACGATGATTCGTGACCGAATTCAATTACTGCATTTACTGGCGCCCTGCCAGCACTGGCTAATCAATGTTCGCAAAATATAGACGAATGTCGGCTAACGTTATCTGGCTATCCGCTGTTGTAGCACCTGCACTGGCTTACGTCAACGGCAATAAAACGATTGCGTACGGTACTTTTCCTTCCAGTTTATTCATTTTCGCCCCTGTATCCGTATACAGCGTAAAAAAAGACAAAAAAAAAGGAAGAAAAAAAGAAAAGTACAGGTGGATGATTCCAGGTCCACTGGAATGCTCAAAAGGTCCCGACGCTATAAGGAATGTTTCAAACGGCGCTGGACTCCGTATCTTTGAACTCATTTCTTTCCGATCCTTTCCCGCTGCATCTTGGGAAGAATTACGCGGCCGCTGTGGCCGAGATTCGAACCAGCGACCTCGCCGTACTCGGCAATGGAACACGCCAACGCAATCGTTTTGTCTCCGCTGAAAAATGAGCGTCGAGACAAAAGACCGAGCATTGCATCCGCGTAGGAGGTGAAGAAAGAAAGAAAGAAAGAAAGAAAGAAAGAAAGAAAGAAAGAAAGAAAGAAAGAAAGAAAGAAAGAAAGAAAGAAAGAAAGAAAAAAAAAGAAATCGGCCAACTATGCGCGCATTGCCGGTCGCGCACCGTCGTCCATCCCCGCCAGCGGCCCCTCCCACGCCGACGGTACAAGAGCAAACCTTCAGCCAAGCAAGCGCAGTCACGCGCACGCACAACACAGGAAGGCGTCTTACATTCCTCCGAGGTCTTCAGTCACGCGATCCCACGGCCCGCAGGACAAGCAATATAGCACGCGCGATACGGCAACAACGACGTGCGCAATCCGGGTTGCTAGGCCCGCTGCTCTCTCTCTTCGGTAGCCGCTGTATATAATCGCCTTGCCCACGAACGGTCGCGCTTTATTTTGTTGGTTGTATTCCTCTTCGTTAGCTCGCCTCGTCCAGCCAGGCCAGTCGACATCACACATTCACACCTGAGCGCGCACGGCACTCCGAGGGTGTGTGATTTGTAGCCTCACGCCGCAGCCTTTCTCCACCAACGCGAAAGAAGGCACGAACCACGAACGCGGATCTCTACTACACTTCGGTGAGGACCGCGGTCGCTGTCCTTTATCGCCCCAGTTATTATGTCTCAAGTAACAACGACCAACTTCTGCGCGTCTACACTAGAAAAGAAAGGGAACGAAGACCCTATCATCTAAAGGGGGCGCACCAATTCTGTTCCACACATGTACTCTGTCGGACCTGTTATGTCATTGTCTAATATGTGTAGGGTTATGGCCATGCATGGTTTTTTTTTTAATTTTTACTGTAACGCCCCCGAGGGCCCCTTTCCTGATCTTGCATTACAAGAATTGTTTTCTGCCCACTTTTATCCAGTAAGCTGGGGACCAATGAAAGACCGTTGTGAGAAGTACGTCAGTGCTTCATTTTCATTGTTGCATTCATTGCGGGGCTTGTTTCCTTTAGGACACAATAAAAAAGGGGGGGGGGTGAAAGTTGGCCCCCCTTAATGGGGAACCCTGCGCACGCCCATGACGACGATGCATAAGGACAATGATCAGATATACGCAGTCACTGTCCGCGAAAAAAAAAATAGTTTAAAGTTTATAGTACCACCGTGCACGCTTTGCTTTATCCGCGCGAATCGGGACACCGCAAAGCAGCGACACTCCTAACCGTAGCGGCAGCTGCTGGCGCGCGCGTGCCGTGCCAATTCGGTAGCCGAGTGCCCGCAGATCCCCCGCCTCGTTTACCCCAGTAAGATATACGGCCGATGATCGGAATCGACGGCGGATATATCTTAAACGTCCCCGAAAGTAACTTCTCGAGAGAGCGCATCAAGATTTGGCCGCGCGCCCGCCACCTTTCACGCCACCTCCGAAGCGTAATTCGTTTCCAAGGATTCGAGAATGACGACGCTTCGCCGCCGCTTCCGAACGCAACGATGTGGCGGGAGATACCTCGCGCTAAGGTATATACCGTGGGCTTCTCCTTCTCGCACGCAGCTGTCCTAGGTCGTATTCCGCGCTGCTAGCTCGTCAGAGATGCGCGTGCTTCCGTTAGGGTCCTCCAACTCGAGGCCTCCGATTATTTAACTACAGCACACTCGCTGCGTTTTTTGAGACAGAGCGCCACCGATTCGAGGCAATACGTATAGTTGTGAGCCGCTCTTCTGAGTTCGTAGAACACAGCATCAACCTCCATGAAACATCGCAACGGCGGACAACGTACAAAGAAGGGTATAAAGACAAGCGCTCTCCCTGTTTTGTACATTGTCCGCTGTTGCGATGTTTCTTGCAAATTAAAGGGACACTAAAGGCAAATATTAAGTCGACGTTGATTGCTGAAATAGCGGTCCAGAAACCTCGTAGCGCTGCTTTTGTGCCAAGGAAGTGCTTATTTTGAAATAAAATCACGTTTTTAGTGGTCCGCATCGCGTTAGCGCGCTTCAAATCTCCCGCCTGAAAATACGACTCTCTCACGTCACTGCTGCCGTGCCCAACGTTGCCCGCTTTTACTGCGCGGCCGCCGACACTAGTAGCAGCCGAGCGGAAGTAGCGGGACCCACAGTAGCAACAACGGGCGCCGCGGCAAAGACTTGCTCGGATGGGCACATTGAAAGCCGTCACCAAGTTGCGGTTGGTCTCGTAATCCTCAGTACGAAAGTGCAGCGAGCACACACGCAGACTGTTTAGCACACTGGCGCAATGGCATGACACTAAGCCACTTCGAGCGTAAGGGTTCATTCCGCGGCACCCAGTGAAAAGACACACCGGTTTCCTTGCTGCAGCACTGGCGTTGTGCACCATTCGGGCATCCGGCAATATCACATGCATGCGGCATTTTGTCGAACTTTCTGTCAGAGCGACTTTCACGAGCGCGCAAAACACGCACGGCAGTACGCGATCCCGAAACTACCACTGAGACGGGCGAGGCACAGTTCGGCGAAAACGGAACCTTTGAACCACGCGCGCCGTTCCCCATGGCAACGCCACGGAGGTTTTGTTTTCCATGAATCAAGCGGAAACGAACAAACAGCATTTTATTACGTCTTTTGATGCTCGGAATGTTTTTTTACTGCTGCTAGTTTGATTACTAGTGATTTATTGTAGGCCGACTTCCCTACGTCATCGGGATCACTTCGAAAATGTCCCACTCGTGGCGCTCATCATGTGATACATTTAGCTTAATTTCTCGGTAAGTAGGGCACTGCTGTTGATAATATTGCCGTTTTAGAAGTTGTCATACATTGGGCTTTCACTCTGACATAAATTGTTATTTGCCTTTAGTGTCCCTTTAAGTACCAACTAGCCCAGTCTCCCACCTTGGTTTTGATAGTATCATATCATGCGCAGTGGCGACAGCAAACCTACTGTAATCAATGCGAGAAGGATCAAAAGAGATTGACTGATGCCGTTTATATGTCTGTATTGGGCCCTTGGCGTGACAATATACGTTCATTTGCCAGGTCACCCTGGCCTTGGAAAAGCACGGGCATGGACTACATACAAGTATACAACTGGCTGTCATACGTTTTGCCTCTCCACTACGTTGTCACCGTCACCCATTATGTCTTTCACCCGGCTTCTGGAACATTTTTTTTCTGTGCTGAATACATAGACAATGTGCTTTATGTGGAGTTCCAAATGTTTTTTTTTTTGTACCTCAAACATTTTCTCCCTCTCTGCGGAATAGCGGCCTCCACCTTGAGCATCGTGTCCTTAGGGTCACGATCACTAATATGATGCTGTGTCCGTACAATCACCGAGATAATGTCGCTTTTCTACTTAGTTTATACCGCGTTCGATTGAATGTCTGCTGAGACGCTATTTACTATCAAGCACTATATCTGCAAGGGTATATTTGCTATGTTTAACGAGACCCAATATAGCTTTTTCTTTCCTCTCTCCCCCCCCCCCCCCGGTCAAATAAATAAAAAAAAACCCGACGATCCGTCACACTGAAGGGGGTCGTGTCTGCGAATCGAGGATCAAGGGCAGTCAGTCGATCCGATTCCCCGCCGGCGGGAAGGTGCGCGAACCCTTGACCTCCGGCGTCGCCCCTCCGCGAGGTCGGTCAGGCCCGCAACTTCGGCCGAAGGTGTAGCACGTAACAACCACCACCACCACCAGCCCCAGGGGCGCCGATGGGCGAGCAGCAGCAGCTGCCGTGTCGGATCGCGCAGGGGCCAGCTGTTCTCCGGCAGCAGAGGAGGGGTGTCGGTAGATAGATCTACAAGGCCGCCGCTGGCGAAGCAGCCAGCGCTGCCACACATATCGGTGCGACCCCCTCCTCGAAGCTGATGCGGGCCCGCGACTACTTGTCGACCGGTTGTTGAGCGAGAAATTTTATGGCTCAACGGAAGGCACGCGAACGGCATGTGTCCGCGCGTATTACAGAGAAAGAGAGGGAAGGAGGGGGAAGGGGGCAGTACACTATACAGTTCGAAGGCCGACCACGCCGGGCACGCGGAGCTCATATTCTGGGGATAATCGTACGAACGCGACTTCGAAAACAGGCTCTCTAAGTTCGTCTCGCGTTTCCACTCAAATGACACTACGAAGACTACCGAAGTAGTACAAATAGCAACGAAGATTGTGTACAGTTGATTAAAGTGACGAGTTGTGCGTGCTGGTACATGCGGCGCTAAAAACAGACAAGGACTAAGCAAGGCGACAAGGACGAGCGCTGACTTTCTCCCAACAGTACACAGCGTGACCCTTTCCAGTGACGACCGGGATATGTGGGCCCCGACCGACTTGCCAACACCTATGCGGTCATCCCGTTCTCAGCCTTTGTGAATGGCGGCAATATACAGCGTCTTGCGTACACACCCCTCACAAACCGAAGAATAATAATAATAATAAAAAAAAGAAAATCGGGCGCGCGCCAGAGAACAGCCGATCTTTACTACAGCCCTTTATAATGCGGCACGTTTGCTTCTCTTCGTGTACGGGGCTCATCCGTAGCACAGTTAGATTAGGACAACAGAAACTTACTGATGATGAAGACTATAATATCAGGAAAGGCTTCTCGTAAATCGAGAAGGTCACCTTCACTTTAACAATTGCGCCTAGGAAATACTCGACGATGACGCAGTACGTCATCACGAGCTCGTACACGCATGATCACGAGACCTTCGTCGTCACAATTACAGTCGTCCCTACACAACACCGCGTTCAGAGCTGAAATACGCCAACCGTCAAGCTAAACGCGTAGACGACTTCAGTCCATGGTCGTTGCACGCAACTTCTTGTCACTTCACACTTGAGCACAGGCATCCAAAAGGGGGCACGGGCATAAAAAAAAAAGGAATTGCAGGCAAGAAAATGAGAAATCGAAATGCCACCCGGTTCGTTAGCCTATCCCCAAATGGTGATGGGTGCGTGCTAGCAGTAATAAGGAATCATTGTCATCACTCACGCTGCGCTTCAAGGACAGTGAACAGGTCATGCCCTTAACAAAAAAAGAAAAAAAGAAAATCAAGATTTGGAGCAACGCAATGTTGCTCAAAAGAGTGCCACGGTGCGAGAGAGCGGTCTATGGTACACAAATGCAATTATGCAAGCTCACTGCGCTGCCCCAACGGTGGTCAGCATTTGATGCGGCTGAAGCTATCGGAAACAGCGGACGCAGTGCAAGAAAGACGCTCCTCAAACTACCGTAAATTACTTCGTTATATCCGATATTCGTTGCAACAGTAGGGATAAGAATCGGCTCTAACAAATCGGCAGTGTGGCTCGCGCAAATATCCCGAGACACAGAAACGCATTATTCTAAGCTGCAAACCCACCACAAACGAGGCAATCCTTGCCTGTATCTGTGGCACTTCAAACTTCGGTTCGTACGATGGCGCAACCAATCAAACGCGATTTATTTATTTATTTATTTATTTATTTATTTTTGCACTGGATGACCAAAATTTCCGCCGCTTTTTGAAAACCATTATAAAAATATGGTTTCGAATCGTCTTTCAATATTTATTTTGGTTTTTATGCTACCTTTCGAGTGTTTGAGCCTCCCGCGAAACAAACATTCGTTACACCCGATATCGTGGCGCCTCTCGCGTGTCCGGCTTCGCCACAAAGCAAACGGATGTCACTGAAATGAAACGTGACCAACCAAAGTTCGTACTTAGTTTGCTATAACCGATATTTCGCTATATCAGTGTTCGTTCTAACGAGGTTTAGCGCACGCCACAAGCTTATCAACCTCTTAACTACTCCGCAGGCTGGTGCCACACAGGAACGCAGTCGCGCACGGCAATGCCGAATCAGCGCTAACTCACGAGCTTTTTTTTTTTCACGTGCGTCGCGCATCACGTTCTAGGCACGCTTTCAACGCAGGCACTAGGAAATCCGCGGTCGTGCGACACAACGTGTGTCCTGAACGGTGTCAACATCAGCCCTATAGTCGACTACAACCGAAGAAAAAGAACGTCAGCTTCCACCCAAAACCATAGCTGTCCCCTCCCACGGAAAATTTGAATTTGCATAATTTGCATCCAACAGTGGTTACACACGTTCGACGTACAGCACTTCTCCAGCGTTTCAGATAGTTGGCTTTCCCATACAGACACACGTTTGTGCCGCTGGCATTAGGTCGGAAACTTTGAAGGGACAATAAAAAGTGAAACAACCAGTCGGTTTAGATTGACAAATTATACTCTGAAAACACAAATGCCGTTAATTTCACCATCATATGTTTATTATTAGAGACGAAAATCAAGGCCAAACTTTCACTTTTAAATCTCGCGCCGAAATCTCCGCGCGTGACGTCACGGATTCCAAAGTAAGCTTTCCGTAATTTGGCGACACTGGCTCAACGAAATTCATTGAAACTTGGTATGTTAAGCCTCTGGCCCGCTCAAAGGACAATGTACTTCATTTTTAGCGATTGGGAACTACGTAAGCCCTAGTAGACGTTAAAATATTTCACATCACGCATTGGTGCGCGGATCTCAAGGTGGCGTCGCCACCCGCATTTTCTTTTCGCGCACTTCTCGCTGACAAAGCGTCTTCTCGCGGCAAGCGTGGTGAATATGGTATTGTGAAAGAGTAATTTAGCTACACGAGAAAAAAAAGTATTTTTTCTCTTTAGTGTCCCTTTAACGTCTTGGTAAATTTTATCAGATTCTGACACCACTGCTCAGCCAAACGTACTGTTTTAGGTTGTAACGATGAACCTTGAACTCTTATTATGCATAGTATTTACATTAGCCAAGAAAAAGTACTCGTGGTTCGAGCAGAAACCATCTAGCACGATTGTCTTTCACAGGTCGGCAACCGCATCGCGGTTGCGACCGAGTATGTCTACTATATATATATATATAAGTCGAAGTAGAACGGGAGAAGCCATGCAGTTCCATGCAGCGACTCACCCAATGGACGTCCAAATCTTCTGGCTCTATGACCTGTCCACAAAACAAAGGGCACACCGGTCAGACAGCGGTACCCCGCAAAAGGCACAGGGGGGGGACGTGAAGCAAAGGGTATCTTTTGCCACAGGTAACCAGAAAATGGCTTATGTGAACAGAGCGACTCTCAGAGTATATTCAGAAACATGTTCCGTTTGCTTGAATTAACCTGCGGAATATTGGTGAAGTGCGGTGGTGACTGGTGGTGTACGGTGACCTCGCCCGTGAAATACAGCCAGAGAAAAAGACACATGCAGCCTCACTGAAGAAACAGTGGGGCATTAAAACCATACAAAACTAGAAACAATTACCCTCAAAATAAACCAGGCTTACTTCTTTGCTGCGCACGACAGTGATGCTGAATGTTATGCTGCGACTGCTCCAGGCAACACTGAAGCTTTGGGGAAGGTGGAGACCTGAGGTAACGAGAAATCACTGAACAGGGAACGTTTCCAGAGCTAACGCCCTGATCAAGCCAAGTCCTCTTGATGGAGCATTGACTCCAGCAACATTTCCCTGCTCAACATTTCTCATCACGTGCTTATGAGTGAATGTCACATGCTCGTGTTATGGCTTGCTGTGCTGAAAGTTAGCATATATCAGGCTGGCGCTCGGGCCAGACTGCTCCTCCTAGACTGGCTCAAATAATTTCTCCCAGTACAGCATAGCGAACCCTATGTAAGTGCTATTCTGAGTGAGTTTTGTCCAGTGAATGGTGTTACACCTGGCTATTTTTTTTTTTATGAATATGGAATAATGACTGCAAGAAGCTGTTTGCCTTTGTGTGGTCCACACTTGATTTATAATCTTGTGTGTGGCCTTCCTACACTTATTCTGATTGTATGTTGTGCTGTGTTGCTCCTGCCAGTAGCTTCTAATGTCAAGGCATAGTGCACACCTTTATCGTTTACTTCCCAACAGCAAGTATAAATTTTTTCGTTTATATTAAACTTAAAACACCACACTGCCTTACAGCACTGTTGGTATGAACAAAATAAAAGGGAGGAGGGGGAAAATTTCCCCTCCTAAACGTCCAGAGCAGCACCCTCCGCTTCGCCGAGCAGGTTTAATAGAATGTGAAAGGACAAGATGAATATACCACACAGCGTAATGCTTGACAGTGAAAACTCATTAAAAAAAGGTGGGTATCCTAACATGGCAAAACGATGCACAGCAGCAAGGTTGTTTTTCTTCCGTGTTCGTTTCCACTGTTGCTTTCTTTTCCTTTTTTTTTCTTCAAGAGATTGACAGACGTTTACTATCTCCTAAATTAAAAAGATGTCAACTTAATGAAAAGAACACCTTTTTCCATTTTTCATTGCATTAGTGACTGGCGGTTGGTTATGCGGCTTACTTGAATTAATCTTTTTTTTTTTTTTTGCACTGAATGTATGTGACACTGACGAACAAAGTATCCAGGAATACAGTGCTACCAGTGACATCTTTTGAGCAGCACAAAAACCACAACGTTTTAATTCTGCAGACATGACAAGACATGGGGGAGAGGTGAAAGGAGGCATTCTACTAAAGGAAATATATTGCCCACTCTTTCCGTCTTCCATTTACATTTTTTTTTTATCACAAAGGAGAGCTTACTGCACTGGTAATGTGGAAAACTTCGTAGAGCACTTTTAATCGGAACTTTCTGATCTGAGGATGTGATTAGGTTTAAGAATTATTAAAACGGAAACAGTGAGGAGTTAGTGTGGTAGTGAAATAAATAAGCTCTTGCTTATCAAGCTGATGCAGCTCATGCTACCTGAACAACCAAATTGTTTCAGAAATAACAGTTACGCTCTTTCGCAGTTTCTTGCCTAACTGCTACGGTCATATGCAACTAAATGCAAGTTGCAGATAAGCTGAGCTTTAGAACACAGTTAGCTGCATTGTTATGCACAATTTGCTCTTTGGAAGCACGTAGGTCGATAGAAAACACAAGCAAGTTGAAGTAAAATCTTTTGCTTGAATGTGCAATCATAACTTACCAATATACTTTCAAGCATGCAAATGTGCGTAATGCCTTCAATAATGAGAAATGTTAGACGACTCTGTTGTACTCGTTGCCACTTACACAGTACTACTCTCAAGCGCAAACTTGCTTTAAACTGCAATATGCATAGAATAACGCACATATACCTGAAGTTAAATAATGCACTTTTAAGCAATCCATATGGATACCTTAACAGGGGCACTGCAACACTTTTCCATGTAATTGTCGAATGGCTTCATTAAAAGAGCCTATTGCCTCACGAATTGACTGCCGCAAGAAATTTTAGAATCCATCAAGTACGAGTGGAGTTACAGTGATTTGTCGCACGCTTCAAGCACTCTCTCCTCTCGTACCAGAGCGCGTGGAAAGCTACGCAGGGAGGATGATGACAAGGGGGCAAGAAGGTTCATCCCTTCATCAGTGCACATCATGACCTTCAGCACATTTTTTTTTTCTTCGAACGCACAGCTTACGTTCAGTATGATCGCGTGCGGGCAGGTGGCGCCATCCTGTGGCGGCCACAGTAACTATGCAGCTCACGATGACCAAACCAGCCAAAGTCCGCGACCTTTGTGCTCATAATGAACCCCGACTACCGATCAGCAGCGTTTTCTGACCATGCTGAAAATGTGTTGCAGGGCCCCTTTAACACCACCCTACTTATGTAAACTGATTCACAGTCACGTAGGTAATGATGCAGCGTTGGTGCGAATGTTACAATGTAAAGTATCACAATATGCCATTCCTTGCAATTTGTCTTCTGTGCAAATGAAAAACAATTGCTACTTGTACTGCAAAACGCATGTTCTATTCTGTCACTATGAATCATGCATTTGCTGCTGAAATTTCTTGCTAGGTTCAGGAGGGTTGTTGGTCCCTCTTAATTAATGTTTGTGCTGAGCACACATCTTATGTAGGATACACACTAACATTAGCATTTTGCTTAAAGGGGCCCTGCAACACTTTTCGAGCATGCTCAAAAATCGCTGCCGATCGGTAGTCGAGGCTCCCGAGAACACACGAGCCAAATATTATAGCGATGCGCACGGCCTGGAATTTACAATAAATTCTCAAAGTCAGCTGAAAATCGCTCCCTCTTCTCTCGACAAATGACGTATTAGTCCGCAAAATATGACGCGATTGTCGGCAGTTCCACCATTGGCTGATGTTATAATCACGATAACAGCCTCATTATTACTTTCGTTATTAATTTTGAGTTCCATAAGTAGATAATATCTATGTTTATATTCTGTTATCGCGTTAAAAACACCGAACAAACATTAATATTAGCACTTCCGGTCTCACCGACAGCTCGTCTGCTCGTAGTTGCGTGGTTCCGTTTTCTTCGCCATGCACAGTGCCGAAAACGTGAATATTTCTGTGCTTTTGACCATCGCTGGTTGCTGTTGAGAGTGGCAGCCGTTCGAGTGTTGCCTCGTCAGCTGGGAACTGCATTGTCGGCACGTTCTCACGACCGACCGAGGCAGCCGTGCAGCATGTCTCCGATAACAATGCTGGCGTCCGGTAATGGCGGTGCTTCGGGGTCGTCTGCCAGTGCCGTCTTACGAGGCGGTGTATCGGAGTATGGGCCGAAACCGATCTCAGCTGTCATTCATTCCAAACGAGCGCGCAGGTTTGCTTCCATGGTTGGCAAAGCGATGAAAACACTACGGCGTTCGAGGTGCACACCCAACATTACCAAACCGACGCGCAGTTTTCAAGCACGCGCGATACGGCTCCGCTCGACGAGAACGACGCAAGCCGACCGGAAGCGGCAGCACAGACCACGTGGTTGCGCCCAGACGTCAGAGAGAAAAAAATGAAGAAAAAATTTCCGCCGGCGCTCTTGGGCGGAGCCTCGCTCGTCTGCGCTCCCTCCCTCGACTCGCTGCCTAGCTCTCCGCGCGCTCGCTGCGTTGAGTTGAGGGAGAAAGCTGCGGAACGTGATCTCTATAATTTGGTAACACCACTTAGACTTCACGGATTCGAAAAATTTTTGCGGCATATGACTCGTTAAGAGTCATACGTCAATAATGAGACTATTCCAATATAACTAAGAAAGGTGTTGCAGGGCCCCTTTAAGGGGAAATGCTACTCGAAGACAATATTTCTTTAATATTCATCCTAGAGGAATGAAACTTGAGCTGCTTATAGAACTTTTTATGCTGATTTCAAATATATAATTAGTTTTCTTGCAAGTTGCATACTTTTAGTTCTGCAACATGACAAAGTGAAAAACTGAAGCCTTTTGCCCCCCCCCCCCCTTTTCAGACCTAAACGTCAATAATTTTTTACAATTGATAGTTCATAATGTTTCAAATAAAGTGTGGAATGCAAATAACTAATTAGGAAGTCCATACAAAATATGTACTAGACGTGAAAAATTTTAACGTGGGAAGTTCATATTTCTCCTACCCTAGTAAAAGTTTACATAACTTTTCTTTATTATATAATAAGAATATCGAAACTTAAACAAGATAATTGCATTTCTCGTACTTTGGAAAAAATTTGGGAAAAATTTCATGCAGATCTGAGCACCAGAAGTACCCGAAAAAGGAGGGGCACATTGACAAAAATGGCAAAATTTGTGTTTTGAGAAAAAAGAGTTTTAAAGTCAAAATTGCATGTTTATTTATCAAAGATGTCATTGAATGCGACGAAATTTGTACACAAAGAACAATCCTCCTTGTAGTGGCCACTGCCATTAAAATGCGCCAGCACCATAGGTTTGGCCCTCACGGCTCTTTCGAGCTGACTCCTCGACAAGAGATTTTTTCTTCAGCGCACGCTGACGAGCCCTTGCTTCTCCTGTTAGTTTTTGAGACATTTTTTTCTGGCGTGTGCTGTCCCATGATGTGCCAAGAGCAACCAGATCATGAGGCGGGAGCACGCCAAGCTCTTCCAGAACACGTTCAAAACTGGAGTGCCCTCGATTAAACCAACATGTTCAGTGCTGTCATATCAGCAATGAACGAAGACTCGTCGTCCTGCGATTTTTCGTCTTCGAAGAGTCCGATCTTTTTCTGGGAGGCACTCACATATTCGAATGCCGCGGCAAACTCATCGGACGCATCGGCGTCACTGCCACTACGCCTTGCGGCAGCAGACAATCTTTTCGTGGTTTGAGTGTTCGGCTTTGATTTGCGCCGGCGTCCTCGAAATTTGAGCGTCGCGTTAAACTTCACAGGCCGGTGAACGCGCTTCCTATGGCTTTCTTCATCCATAACGGATAAGCACTCGAGAAAAGCGTTGTTCAGCTGCGCTGCTCGACAAGACACGGATCCTGCAAGTAGGCTTCACAGCACACACAGGCGCGCAGCGGCCAATGGCGGCTCCCGAAGAAGGCGGCAAAAGCGTGCTTCTCTTTATTATTTCTTGCGCTGCAGCAGCGCGGGAAACCGTCGTTATTTGAAGAGTGACGCTCGGCTCTTCGCCTCATGCGGTTGACAATGGTGAGCGGCGGTGCATTATCAGCGGCAAGGTGCTCGAAGATGACACACTTTCGGCCTTTTGACAGCCACCTTGTGCTCTTTAGACGCAATTTTAAAGCATTTCCAGTTGAGTCTCAACATTGATTTTTTTTTTTTTTCAGAACAGTAGAGGTACTAATCTTAACAAAACAGGCGAAAACAAAAAATCGATATTTTTTTAGAAACCTCGTGTTTTTCGACCCGCATCTCCCCTTAAGGTTGTAGGAAACACAATCTTTAGATCACAGGAATTTTAAAAAGGTTTTAAAGGGGTCATGAACCACTTTTCCAAGTAATGATCTAATGGCCTCAGTATCGGAGTGTACTGCCTCCCGAATCGATTGCCGCAAAAATTTCTCGAATCCGTCAAGAATCAGCGGAGTTACGGGGGTTTGGCACACGCTCCCAGCGCTTTCTCTCTTTTCTCGTGCCGGCGAGCGCACTGGAAGCTAGACAGGGAGGGATGGCATGGGGGAAAGAAGTTACGCCAGCGCGCGTCATGAAATGCGATCGCTCTCCCGCTGTGATTCGCTTGCGCGAGTGCGGCTACCGTGTACTGAGGGGTGCGGCGCCGGCAAGTGGCGGCACCCCGCGGCAAGAAGCGCATCTGATCCGAACGCCGCTCTCAATTTACGTCGGCTATCGGCCAATAAGCATGCTATGTCTCTTGCGACGTACAGCGGACAGACGCCCCGCCCACGGACGAGAGTGAGAACCGGCCTCTGTTTGAAAAGAGGGTGCCTGGGGAAACGGCAACTTCGCGCTCCGCTTGTGGCCATTACGCGGCGCGCACGACTGTAATATTTGGCAGAGCAGTTCATAGCCGTGTCAGCTTTCCGCGGGATGTGTTTTTTCAATCAGCCCAAGGGGTGCTTCATGACCCCTTTAATCGTTCTAAAACGTTCTTTGTGAACTGACCCTATTTTTCTTTAATGTTGACAACATCCACAATGTCATAAGGTAAGCTCGAATGTGTAAACATTAAGACAAATAAAGAAAACTTGGCAGTTACTTACTGACCACAGCAGACACTTCAATGAATGTAAAAGGTAATGACATGAGCTCAGCAGAAACTGCAGTGCGAACTACAGCGTGAAAGTGTTGCTATACGGCAGCCTGCCAGAACAACCTTGTGGAAGTTTGGAGCTTAATTTCTTAGTCCCTGCCAGAATATGTCCCCCTTTGTAAGTGCTGTGTTCTGATAAATGATCGGGTACAGCTACATGAATTTCTCAGTTTTTCACTTCACCGATGAGTGTGCCTACAGCCTTCATTTAAATGTATTCAAGTCAAAAGCAATTTGATTGTGCAATATTGTAGCAGTAACTTTGCTTGCTTGCATTTGTAACATTGGCTTAATTCATTGCATTTGCAACAATACCAAATGGCTAAGGGATGACAGCAATTCTGTGCAGCCATGTGTAACAAGTGCTCGGGGCTTTTTTTTTTTTTTCCTGTTCATGTCTTCTTTATGTGCTGATGACATGTGCACTGAAACAATGATAGTGCTGATTTCATTTGATGGAGAGATCCTATATTAATGAACAACTGCAAGAGAATTTAATTTCGGCCAAATGTGTTATGAACAAGCATACAGGATGTTTCAAGAAATGTGTCCGAAAATGCTCAAAAATAAGGGAAATGGAATATTTGCTTGCTGACTTCATAATAACTTTTTCTGTAGTGGCAGACACCTAAAGATGACTAGAGACAACAATTATGACAGTAATTAAATAAATTACATTGATTAACATTTTAATTATTGAAGACAGGCAGTTGGGTCAAATGGGAGAATGAAAGCCCTTCCCGTGAAAAGCCAAATGCTGTTTTGACATTTCGAAAAAGTGGGCTCTGGTAATCGTTGCAAAGTAAGGAAATTCGGCCAAGTTAACCAATGAAGCTGAAACTAAGTGCTGATCAGTGCAACTAGCAGACGGCCACTGTTCATAAACTACTGAAGTAGTGTTAGTTCTACGTTCATCAATGTGCGCACGCCTGCATGCTATAATACCAAGCACAGCCAGTACGCATATGAAGCCAAGTGGAGCGATGGCTGTTGTAACAACCCTCGCCCATTCTTGGTGCCTTGGAAGACTACAGCAGTGGCGCTCTTCCGCGCTTCAGTTTCCGTATCGCCGCTGACACTGGTCAGATTTCAACACTCCGCTAAAATTAATAGTGGCCACTTTTTAGTAATGTCGAAGTGGCTATGGGCTCTATGCAGGAAGGGCTCCGATTCTCCTATTTGACCTGATCGCTTGTCTCCATCACTTAAAAAGTTAATTTAAAATCTTTAATTCCTGCTGTAATTGATGTCTGTAGCCATCTTAAGATGCCTACCACTACAGAAAGAGTAATTCTGAAGGTAGCGAGCAAATATTCCATTTCCCCTTATTTTCGAAGATTTTCGGACACGTTTCTTGAAACACGCAATCTCACAATGCTGCAGTGCTGGTACTTGCACAGTTTTCTTGTTAAATGAACACTAATGTAAAACAATCAGTCAGCTTAAACAGGCATATTATTCATTGACCACATTATTGCAGTTCACTATTAAAAGAAAAAAAGAAGGTGTATGTCTTGCCTTCAAAATCAGCACTTCCACATGAATGTTAGTGTAACGTCAACAATTTCAGAATGGTTTTTCCCATTTTAGCCACAATTGTTCAACAAAACTTGCTGAAACTTAATGTGCTAAGTCTCTGGCTCATTTAGGAGACAACATACTTCATCCTTCATCATTTAAGAACTATGCAGACCCAGGTTCTAGTAGGCATAAATGCTGTAAAAATCGATGACGTCATGACGAGTAGGTGTGGGAACTGCAGGTGGAGTCACCACCTGTATTTTATAATATACAAGTGTAGCAAACACTACTTCCTTTCGCACGTTTTATGGCTTACGAAGCATCTTCTTGTGGCAAGACTTGTGCATTCGGTATTGTGAAAGGGTAATTTACCAACATGACACTAATCATTTCCCTGTTTAGTGCCCCTTTAACTCTCTAGACGACCTTAGCTGACAACACGAGCACCCAGTGACCATTGCTCTGGCTAACGACCCGGCATGCCAACTCCTAGGATGTTAGGGGGACTCCATGATGCACATTCGAAGTGATGACCTCATCAAGCTTCACTCCTGGCCAAATAGTAAGGGAGGAGTGCTTTCCAGTTATAGTACCAGAGACAATTGTTTCTTGTAAGCTATTCCCAACGTTTTCATTCGTATTTCAAAAGTTAAAGTTTGTATGTGCACTATTTTATATCTAAACCATTTAAAACTGATGATTTTTAAGGGCTCGTTTATCTTTGTTAGACACAATATTAATGAGAACTAACAGACAATAACGCCAAGGAAAGTATAGGGGGTGTTATCTGTAGCATTTAGAATATAAATGTGAAGTAAAGTGGACGAAAAGATGACTTGCCGCCGGCAGGGACCGAACCTGCGACCTTCGGATAGCGCGTCCGATGCTCTACCACTGAGCTAAGCCGCCGTAGCTCAGTGGTTTTTAGCAGTGCAAAGTATTGTTGCAGTTGGTCTTGCATGTTTACCCACCGTTAATGAGTGCTAAATGCTAATTGCACTGATAAATAAAGTTAGGCAGAATTCTCCAGCAAGGATCTTTAATTTATATTATATATCTCCCTGGAGGTTGATACTGTTTTGAGGATTATATAATCCCTGTGAAAGAAAGATTGATAATATTATTATTTAAGTTCTACTACTGTGAATGACTTGAGCAAAGTAAAAAAATACCTGCTGGTTACAAAGCACTTACCAAGTAGCCTTTTATTAATGCGATCCGATGGTGTTATGTATGAATAATGAATAATGGACTCTGTTTTTACGTTCCTTCATGGACTGTTTTATGCTTAGACAACCCTGTTCCAAATGAAGTTTAGTTCCCAATGTTGAAAGCTGTACAGCAACAGTACAATGACATCAACAATTTGAAAACTCTCTCACCAAACAACTTCAGGTGGCCTTAACAGTGTGTCTCAGTGTTGTGCCTCTGCCACATCTGCTGAAGTTTGAAGTTTGTGGGAAGACACGGACACTATGTGGAAGTGCCCCCTCACAAACTTCAATCTTCAGAAAATTGATAAGATGCAATGAATCATTGACTTTCACGCCTCCCGTCAATAACGCTAGATAAACTTGCATGCACCCATAATTAAAAATGTATGGTTCCACAAGCGCACTATTTTTTATGATCATGATGGTGTATTCAATTGGTCTTGAGTGAGTCGCTTTTCCCAACCCGATTGATGACAGACCAAGGTAAAGCAGGCACAGTTTGTGTGAGTAAATTAAAGTATTGCACGACATCATTTTGATTCTTCAATGCACTAGTACTTAGCTACTTTAATTGTGTAGGAACATTAGCCCCCTCTTGTTGAATTTTGATGAGGCAGCAGACAATATTTCAAAAGGATTAAAAAAAATGCAACACTGTCGTCATTCTACTGCTGTCCAGTGATGCACTTGTTTATAAATTTGTTTACGCAATAGGAGGCGGTTCAAGGGAATCTCTATTATCAGTCCTCTACTGCAAAGCTCTGCATTCCACTTGGCTTGAAGATGCTACATTTTCGTCTATGCGTGTTTTTCTAATATTTGTGCAGTGTGTTGGCTTTCACAACAGATACATTTAGTACAGTAAAACCCCGTTAATTTGGACTTCACGGGACCAGAGAGAATGTCCGAATTAACCGAGGGTTCGAATTATCGCGAGTACGATCAAAACACTAGAAAAATGTTTCCGCCACCACCAGACTTTTTTCTTAAAGAAGTCGGTGATCGCGGTTTGCTTCGCGGAGGCAACGTGCAAGGAAACCACAATTTTGCTAAGTTCCTGAAGGTCCGCGCACACTGTGCCGCAAAGCGGCGGTCTAGCTGACGCAGCCAGGTCATCCAAGCCTTTCTATTAAAGCGGTTGTCGACAGGCAGCTGCTTAATGTTCTTCAAACATCTTGGCTTCGCAGCCTTTCTTATCACCAGCAGCGGCAACTACTCTGTGCCGGTCATGCTCGTAGCCAGAAGAACCGTCACCCGCTCTTTTCTCCGTTTCCCGCCGACGCACGGGTCCCCCTTAAACACGATCGTCTTGTCAGGCGCTGTCTCGTCAGTGTTGAAAATGTTGCACGGCTCGTACGTAGAAAGGAGTGCGGAAAGTCCGGAACGCCAGGCCTGCACAACGCTTCACCGCGCACGTTGCGGAACACCAGGGGTGCTATCGCGGAACGATGCCTTATGCCATATTCTATGCTATTCTTATCATCCACCACTCATGGCTGGCTGATCGCGTTGATACAGTGGCTAGTACGGTTTGATATTCTAGGGACCGTAACTGTAGCGTTGATAACGCGGACGGACCGTCGCCATGTTGCCTGTTGCTGATGACAGTAGCGATGCACTGCCTTTCATTGTGTATGTGCCTCCGAGATGCAAAGCTCGTTTTAAATCTCGGAGGCCATAATCCGATCTCGTTACCTCGTTTTAAATCTCGGAGGCCATGATCCGATCTCGAAATTGTTCAGATGCGCCGTCGATTTCGGCTGCGAATCCGAATTATATCCGAACCGCGGCCGTGGCGGTATCCGCTGCTGCTTCCCCGTCTCGACCCGACCTCGGTCGGGAGTTCGAATTAACCGAAGCGCGGTCGAATCTGTCCGAATTAATGAGAGTTCTCAGCCATAGAACAATGCACATTTTGGACGGGACCAGACGCCGCGTCCGAATTAACCGAAATTCCGAATTAACGGGGGTCGAATTAACGAGATTTTACTGTAATTACAAACTCGATGACAAGAGTTCCGGCACGCACTAAAGCTTATTGAAACATTCTGTATGTCATTCAAAAAATTTAGATCCTTTCTGTATAGTCCAAGAATACTTACAGATTGTGTACAAATTATGTGTAATTGCCGTAATGACCAAATGGAAATGTAATGGCATTACTGGACAGTATACGGCATGTTTCAATGGAGTTAATTAAAAACAATAACAACTTGCAGTGCACCATTTCTGACACTTATTGATAGGAGTGGTAACTGGTTGGGTAAGTGGTTGGAAAGAACTCTTTTCAAGAATGCGAAGCACAACTGAATGATACCGTATTTTTCCAGTGTATTATCCCAAAGTTTGGTACGATTTCTCAAAACCAAAGATGATAGTGCAATAATGGGATTGTTGTAAATGGAGCGAACATTTGTCTACCCCATGCTCAACTCCGTGTGCACACCTGGCAAGAATAGAATAAAGATAGTGCACAGTTTAAACAAACTGCCAAGTGCCATCTCTACTAGAAGCCATTGGAATGCTTTTGGATAAAAGATACAAACATTCTGGAATGCCAAAGCAGCAGCACCATTTAAAACAACATGCAAGTGAGATGCAGGCAATGTTTCAGGTCTGCACTGAGCATGCTACACAGTAGTGACAGCAAACAGCCGCAAACTCCCTAGAAATCCTGAGTAAATTGCCCTGTACGGCATTTCAAAACTGCACACATGCGTGTCAATCAGGAGACCTCAAAATTGAAAATCCTGAGCAAGCGCCCTCCTCCCTTTTTCAGGTGATTTGAAATATGCACCAATGACTAAGCAAGCGCATTACCCCTCCCGCCATTTTCACTTTTTTTTTTTCATTCACTGTTTTTTTTCGCCCGACGAAAGCGAATAACGACAGTGAATGCATGCATATTCGATAAAGCATTTCACTGAATTCACGCATGGCTCTTCCGCCAGCTGCTTGATTTTTGATCAGTCACCGAACAATCGCCCACCCTCCAAATTTTGTCAGATTACCTTACAAGGGGGGGGGGGGGCATTTGCTTGGGATTTTACGGTAGGTTCGTCGAGTAAGAAAGGGAAAAAGAAAGACGCAACAAACATGCGTAAAATGCACAATTTTCGTTCAGTTTCCTTCTCTCTCACCTCTTCTAGCGCCACATCAGACATCTAGGCAATTTTATTCGTATGGCATGAGTGTGTGTATAATGAAAGAACAAAATGCGCTATGTTCCGCAACAGTGGCACCCCTTCCACTCTCAATGTGTGTCAATGCATGACATTGCAATGAATCAAGAAAAACGCTCATCACGAAATACACATTATACCTTTACCTATGTGCACTCCTGAACTCATATAATCCGAAGCACGTCAAGTTAAATGTACATAAAAGTGGTTTAGATTTAAACCTGAATTTGCAGCTACATACCCTAGCATATATCGCAATTAGGACTTGCTGCATTCCAAAGCTTTTTTTTTTTACTTATTATTATTATTACTTAGACTTTTTCACAATGGGGTTAGGGCTCTTTTTCAGAAGATTTCAGAAGGTTGGTCAGAATTCAAGAATATCCAGTACAAATCACGCAGACAGCGCTTTGGGAGTAACACTGTTGTGGAGGGCTACAGGTTAACCTTGAATATACGAGATGAATTAATAAGCACTCAAATCTAAAGTAAACAAACGCTATTGCATTTTGCAACCATAATTATGTGGCCACAGAAACCAGCAACAAAAGCTTTCTTTCGAGTTAACGAATATGGTACCTCCCACTGAAGTGCTCTGTCTTCCCTTGAAGCAGCTGTCACTGCTTTTGGAGCATCTCAGAAGTTTTCACACAGCAAATGCTCATGAAATCTTTCATAGTGATTTTGTAAATGAAAAATAAGCAACCTACATTTTAGGCTATCCAATTAGAAGCAGTGCTCTTGCTCAAAGTTTGATTATCACCTTTTGCCGGACTGACCGGGAGGTCATCAATCTGCTTCAAATGTTTTTAAAGGGGCCCTGCAGCTGAGTTATAATGGAATAGTCCCACTATTAGCGCATGACGCTTCACGAATTCCAGGCCGTGTGCTGCACTATAATGCTTGGCTCGCATGTTCTCGGGAGCCTCAGACTACCGATCAGCAGCGTTTTCTGACCATGCTCACAAAGTGTTGCAGGGCCCCTTTAAACAAGGCCTGCCTTAATACTGAGGCTCTTTGAACTCAAGAGGATATGGTAAGGCCACAGTGCTACTTGTTAAGTACTAGTCCTTTTAGACACATATCGCGTTACAATAATGTCACATTTAAAATCATATGCGTATTCAAAGTTTATTTCAATATATTAACTAACATAATTTTATTACCTATACATTTTGAAGCACTCGTTTTAGGCCAGTATATAGCCATATCACAAGATCCTTTAGAATTCACTGCACCAATGAAACACAATGACCTGGTCAGATCTGGCCTTTGCACCATTAAACACCCCATTTCATCACTAAGCCTGGATTTCCTACACAGCAAAAGCACAACATGCATAGCCTGCAGTTCCTGTTCATTTTTATTTATGCACAATGTTCTTTAATCTCCTTAAGAGCAATCTGTAAATAGCTTATAGTTTAGGTTTTGCCTTCCTTTGTATTTTATGCTAATTTGCTTAGCGTTGGTGTATTCTTGTTGATCGGTGCTGTCTTTGTTTTCTGCATAGGTTTTGTATTTCTTGAATTTTGCTGAATGTGAATATTGCTTTCCTTCGTGTATTTAATCAGGCTTCAAAACTCCTCTTGTTAAAGCCCCTCCATCCCAACATAAATATATACACTTCAATAGAACTGTAAAACGTTTATGTTTAGAATAACCAGCAAGTCATGGTCAAGCAGATACAGCTGGCACTAGCACAAGACTCAAATTTACAGCTTGGCACCCTTTCTCACAACAGTTATGGCATGCACGAAACCATCCAAGACCTCAAAACCTAGCGGCCCTGGTCCCCAATTCTCCACTTACAATGAATAAACAGAAAGATACTCACGTCTCTTTTCCTTTTGTTCGTGATACCTGCAAGATAGAAGCAGAGAAACTGAACTCAGGTATTGCACAGGACCATATTTAGTAATGCTGATGGCTGCATGCACTCAACAAGACAGTGACAGAGAGAACACAACCAAATAAGTTGTGGTGCATGGATTATAACTGATGCAAAAGAATGAGGCAGTCTCAACCATTTGTGTTTTTTTTTTAACTCCTTTAAGGTTTCTGACGCCCTCATCTGGTCATGAGCAATTAGCAGTTTCTGTACTGACAAGTTGGTCTTGTCATGGGTGTGTCATAACGTTGTAAATGGATTTCGATGGGCAATGGTCGTCAAAGGGCGTTTTTTTTTTACATGTTGTACATAGATGACATTAACAGTCTGGTTCACGGAGTGTTTATTTCAATTGTTTGTTTGTTTTCCACACTACATGGCAGCATGTGTTCCATGTCAGCCAAGTTTTCTCTCTTCTTGTGAGATTTTTCCCACCTTTTTAAGCAGGTATGGCATCATCTGTACAGTGCTTTAGTGTGGTTGGTTGTAATCCGTGTACTGATCACTGCAAAAGCGACAAGGACATTGGCTTTTGTGTTTCATTCCTCAAGTCAAGAAGACTGTAACGACACTTTGAACAACAGCGAGTCCAAAGACGAAGAAAGTGGTGATAAAACAGTCGCCAACTCCTGAAAATTGAGTTTTTAGCTAAAGTTTAGCACCCTAAACACATTACTGAAATGTTTTGTGCCATAAAAGAAAAAAGAATTGGGACAGAGAGACACCAGGGGTATGATAAAAGGAGGCCTTTGAAGGAAGGGTCAAATTCACTTTTGCAAAATTACATGTAAATAAGTAGGTCATACCATTCAAGCAACCTTGGCACAAATACAACGCTGGCAAATAATGAAGTCAAACACTGGATGACCTTCAATTCCCAATTTCTTGTTCCTATTACGCACTGTAATTCATTACCATGGAGTACAACCAGTGTGTCGGAACGGAACGAAAACGAAAAAAAAAAAAAAAATGATATTTTTGATAGGAAGGAAAACGTAACTGAGGCTTTAGCTATTATTTCGTTCAGGAGTGAAACCGAAATTTTTTCAATCGTTTTTCGGTTCACGGGAGAACTTGGCCATCCGGAACAACCGAGCTCATGCAACTTGAGCACTAAGGCATATCTCAGGGCAGAGTACTAGCGTATACCTCAGCCAGGAATTCCAAAGTAAAGATGCGTTCAAATCGTTGAAAAAAAAAAAAAAAAACAGTGGCCACCAGAGGCAAGTGGACTTTCGTGTGTCTGTCAGGCCAACGTGGAGAGGGCATCCTTGGTGTTGAAGTTTGTTTTATCAGAACAGCGCTCTCGCACATCAGAGAGTACACTCGATGACATGCTGCTTCCGAGATCGTGCTCACTCTCTTGACACACAGCATTGTGCCTGCTCAAATTATTTGTAATTGACTTTTGAGAAAATAATTACTATGACTTTGAAGGGTGCTGGTTTGTGCTAGTTGGTAGGAATTCGTGGTATTGTTTATTCCGTTCTGAAGACTGTGGGAAGAATATGTTTTACCCCTGTCCCACTTTCTTAAGAGGAGGGCAAGTCCCTATACCACAAATCCAGTGTTTTGTATCGTTACTTTAACTCAAAATTTTTGCATACAAATAAAAACCGTTATGAACCGTTACGGAACATTTTCTTCCGCTCCGGAATAAACGGAACGGAACTTTTTGCGGTGGAATGAAACTAAAACCGGAACGAAAAACATTTTTTTCTAACACCCTGAGTACAACATGCACTTAAATCGCATGACCGCAATCACCCATGGTTACCTATTGTGAATACCATCACAACTATTTTGTTTCACTCGGCTATTTCAATTCACTCTTTAGATAATGAAGTCATCCTTTCAGGTGAGAACTTAGATAAGAAAAGAATTCTGTTTACATGATATTTATGCGCTTCAGCAAGAAAACAGATTCTACAGACCCCTGTATAGTTCTGGTTTTAGGTTCACAGCCACCTTAGCAAAAAAGTTAAAAAAGAAAGCTATGCAAACGATTTTAAGAAATTTTTCAAGGCCCGGAAAAATCATTTTTGAGAACTTAAAGAAACAGTACGCTTGACAGCTCCAAAACTGTCTGCGGTAAAATATGCCAAAACTTTTCTATCATCACTAACAAACAAGATAGCAAAGAAGGCATTTGCTATCAAAACAAGTTTAGTTAATTACTAAATCACCCTTCTCCAACATTACCATGAGAGGAGGGTTGATAGTATTATAAAAAAGGAAACGAAAATGAAAGACGAGTGGAAATGACCCCTTTGAAGTCTCCACACTATCTTCTAACGACATCACCGGTTTTTGACAGTGTCTACTGGTGTACAGTTGGTTTTTAAACACTAAAGATAGAACGTTCTACAAGACTGAGCTTGAGAGTTGTGCAGGCCTTCACGGAGACACGATAAACACACGATAACCTCATCCACAATGTCAAGCTGACATACAGGTGGATCCATAGTTGAAAACAGCGCAAAGTAGACACTGACAAGAATGCGCATAGGACTAGCACTAGTCGGTGCGCATTCTTGTCCGTGTCTACTTCACGCCGTTTTTAACTATGGACTAGCTTTGCCTTTGTTTTCTGTTCTACTGTTCAATGCTCTTATCTAAAAATTAATTATGCTTTTGAAATACAGTCGATCCCGGATATATCGAACTCAAAGGGGACCGCGAAATAGCTCGATATATCGATAATTCGAAATACGAAATATGCGTATTTAAGGCTTTAATTAAAGCACTGCGGGCCTCGACACAGTTTTCTGAAATTGTAGAAAGCGCGAACATGACGATTCGCTCACATATGCTAAAGAACAAGGCGAGAACTTCTTTTGCAAGTAAGCGCACTTTATTTCGCATGAAAAAAAGTTCGTCAACTAGACTTGCTTTTTGCGCGCCGTGAATTCATCAAGTCATCGTCAATATCATTGAAGCTTTCCAAATAAGTAAATTCAGCACATTCCGCCACAACAGCGGTGATCGACGCTGAACGCTGATGAGAGCTCTGTAGCGCGGTAAAGGGTTTAGCGGTGGCAGCGGCGGCTGGGATCTTCAAACCGTACAGGTCCATTTCCGCAGTACCGGCAACGTCAGCTATGATCTCGGCATCGTTGCAGTCAGAAACAGCTACGTCGTTACCTGCACCGATGAAATCACTCGCTGTGCTTCCGTCCGATACGGCGCCCGGAAAAGCTAAGTCGCAAAATTCACTGTATGCCGTAGTCGGCGGTCATGACGCGCCTTAAGTCGTCACCTGGCACCCAGGCCCGTAAGGAAACAGTACACGACGGTGCTTTACTTGATGTCGTTCCAAGCACCGGTCATCGTTTTTATCGCTACGAGCGGGACATTGTTTAGTTAGACTCCTGAATGATGATTTATCAAGAATGAAGCGCGAAGTGATTGATTGTGTGATTAGAGGAAGAATAAGACGCCTAATTTCTGCAGCCTTATAGGGAGCACGGCGCAGCGTCCAGCGCGACGTACACATTCCGCAAGAGACAACGCTGCACGAAGAAACATTTCTCCACCGTCGACATGTTGGCGATACCGATGGCACTTGTGGCTTTGCAGAAGGTAGCCGCTACTTTGGCGAGAAATGCGAAAAAAAGCGCAGCCTCTGAGATCTGCATTTTAAAACCGAAAACACTAAAAATACGTCACGAGGTTGCGGATCTCGAAGGCCATGCTTTGCGGGCCCGCATGCCATCGTGTGCGAACAGACAAGGAAGGGAATGCAAACATTACAACAAGGCTGCCAAGTCACTTCGAGTTCTCATTTTGGTGCCCTCGGCAATCAGCCTCTTTGAAAAACACTAGCCCATGCGTTAAAACCTGCGGACCGCGCGTCAAATATACCGGTGAACTGACAAGCGCTGCGCAACGAACTAGAGCAACGCGATTTCGTCACCTGCGCGCGAGGAGGGATTGGAACGTATAAGAACGCGGCTGAAAAATGATCAATAGTTGTTAGGAAAAATGCACTTTCTGGGCGTCGGCGCGGGGCAGCGTTCAATATAGCGGATGTTTCGCTGTGCGGGAGTTCGATATACGTGTACACCAGCCCCATACTTTTGCATGGGAAATTCAAGGGGATTTCTCAACTGTTCGATATAGCCAATAATTCGATATATCCGAGTTCGATATATCCGGGATCGACTGTAGTTCATCATTCTAAAGAGATTTGGCATTTCTATTAGCATGCCTTTGATGCAAGCACTAAAACCCCCATCAGATTGATTTCTCTTTCCATCATAGAATGGCTTAACTAACAAACAACTGCAATAACACTCAATAATATAATTTACGGGGTTTTACGTGCCAAAACCCCAATATGAGTATGAGGCATGGCGTAGTGGAGGGCTCAGAGTTAATTTTGACCATCTGCGGTTCTTTAACGCACGCCTAAATCTAATTACACAGGCGTTTATGCATTTGGCCCCCAATGAAATGTGGCCACCATGGCCGGGAATCAAACCCACACCCTCGAGGTTACCAGTATATAGCATCTTAGCCGCTAGGCTACCGTGGGGAATTGCAATAAGGCGTCACTTTGGCTGAACTAGTTATAAATTAGAAGTACCATTTGCAAAGCTGAAGGACTGGTAACTGCCCGATTTCCTCATCAACAGCCCTCAAGTGCCTAAGCAGACACGGGCATATTGAGCACACAAGATGGTAATGTTGGACAGAGGAATCTTGGGATTTTACGCCTAGGCGGTACGTTGGCTCTCAATCTGTGTGACATGTCCCCTTTGGCCACTGATGAGAGTTGCCAGTTCCACCTACAATAAGGGTATTTGAGCTTCTTTCTGTTACAAAATCACTTGTAGAATTTTGAAGTCGCTTGTTGCATTTTTACTGCAATTGTAGTTAATTTAGTGCTCGCCATGTCCACCAATAGTGCGTTTGTCAATGATTTCGTGTAGTTCAGCATTGAAATCAAGCATACATTGGGGGAGTCAACAATTAACATTAATTATGCACTGGTGAACCCATAATGAGCAGAGTGCAGAGTACCCTGCAAACTACACTAAAAAGTAGATATGTGCTTTCAAACATTATTTCAAAGTATTATTTCATGTTATTCTTCCACCTTCGCTTCGTATTTAGACATCTTATTTTATTATAATTAAAAACATTTTCAAGAATGAGAAAATTCACTAATCTCAAGCTTTTTTTGGGCTTCTCCGCAGAAGTTGCACCGGATTTTTTGGTCTTCTTTTAGAATGATTATTTGCTTGTTAGCTTGGAGGTATGTGGTAACTCTGCCACTGATAATGGCGGTATTTTTTTTCAGTGTTTGTATCAAAAATGTCTAGTGTACATGTCACTTCAAAAACACCACTTTGTGCAGAGCCTGCTCTTTATCTACACAATATAAAACTAGGTTCTTGCACTAAGTCCAAAATTCCGCTGCAGTTAACACTCAACAAACTTCTCTTGGGAATAGTAGGCGTTAACACCATCGACAGCTTTCTATGTATACAACCATAATGTTTTTCAATTAATATACAATGCTGTGAAGTGCCAAGTTCAGTGCACAATGTGGGCAGAGTGCCAGCTGTAAGGGGGAAACCAAATTTAAAGGGGAGCCACATCAACCTGAAAGATGTAATTCACCCCAGAAAACCATGATAGGATAACCAAGAAATTTTTACCCTTTATTTCTGGCTGCACGAGTTGACCAACCTAATGTCTGCGTGAATGTGTGTGAAAAGATAAATAATGTAGTAATTAACAAGTAATTCGTTTCATGAACTATCCCGAACATAAAACTCACTCTGAAGTATCGATAACGTTGTTGTGGACTTTACATACAGTTTCAGTAAGTCTTAATTTGCACTCAAACTTGAATGCTACAGTGCCATGTAGACGATTTTCCACAGAGGCACACAGGTGCAGCCATGTTTGATCATGTGACCGTGACTGGGCTTAGGCCAGCGAAGCGGCCGTACCACACAAGCTGGTTGCAGCAGGATGGAAGCAAGTCGCTTGCGCAGCAAAACATAGTTTTAAACGTAACCTAGCAAAGTGCATGTTTCAGGGGTGGAAGCGTGCTTCAGTCTTTTGGAGCAGCTCAGGGAGCAGTGATAATGCTGTTTTGGAGCAGCTTTGGAGTGGTAAAAGGGGAATTTCGGAGCAGCTTTGGAGCACCAAAAGGTGTGTTTTTGAGCAATGCAAGTTAGTTTTGGAGCACATTTCTATTTCTGGTAAACACAAAAAATTCAAATGGTTGAATATTGATGAACCGACCATACTTGCCACAAATTAATATGTTTCCGTGAAAGCATCACAGCTTGCGCAGCAGTAACTAAGATAAAACAAGAGATAAGCGATGCTTTGAATAGCTACACTTGACTACCATAAAATTTCGAGCAAGCGCCGTTTCAAATTTCGCTGCCAATTTCATATTTTCACGCCGTTCCGGGAGATCGCAGCCTCCCCCTCCGCCCTTCGTACCCAGATTGTGTACGCGTCAATGCAACAGTAGCCTCATTGAATCCCATCCAATCTTGCTTAGCAGCGCAATCTAAGCGCCTGCGGGTGAAATTTCTTGTAAAGATTTGATTCTTTGTTGTCCCAAATAATGATCGCACGCCGCACTTAGCGCAAGACACCCATGACGATTTTCAGGGTTCCGTGAGCAAAAGCATGGCCTTCGAGATCTGTATTCCAAGATCGTAACTATGATGATGTAGTCAGCTAATGTAAGGCCCTCGAGACCGGTGTTTGCTGCTTAGCACTGCTGCGTTGGCACATCATCAGAGGTGCTTCCATGTCACGCTTCCCGTGGTTTGATCGCGTTGCCATTGCACTTGTGCTTGAGGGCCATTGTTATGCGTCATGCCACGAAGGAAAGCAAGAAGACTTGCAAGTATAGTACAGTAAAAGCTCGTTAATTCGGATTTCTAGGGACCGGAAAAAATGTCCAGATTAACCAAATATCCGAATTATCGAATGGTCGAAATAAACACAATAAATGCAAGTGTTTTTTCAACATACCTTTACTTTACAAAGTAATCGCGGATGCGTTTCTGTTTTCGAGCAGAAATTCGCGCGGACACAATTTTTCTGAGCCCTTCAAGGTGCTCAGCAGCTCGCATGCTGTCTGCAGTGCCAAAACAAAATTCTTCAAGGACGACGAGGGCCTCCGCGACTTCCTTCACAGTGCGAGGGGGCCCGTGTGGCTCATGGTGTGGCTGCTCCTCTTCAGGCTCTTCGTTCTCGAAATCGTTGCCATGCATCACTTCCTTGACGATTCGCTCATCAGTCAGACAGCCAGCAGTGGCAACGCCATCATCAATGCCGATATAATCCTCTAGTGTCACTGCATCAGGCATAACACTTCCGAAATCCTGCCCATCGTCGGCACCGTCGTCCGGCGACACTTCGGCATCGCTGGAGTCGGGTACAACAAAGCCACTGTGCCTGGAACAGTTGGCAATGGCGTGCGCAGGCGTGTTCTGCCACACATACGCAAGAATGCTAACTGCGCTCAGGAGACTCACGTCGTATTGTTTGCTGACGTCATGGCACAGGAGCAACTTCTTGTCGGCAGAGCCCATTTTTCAGGGCACGCAAAATTTCTACTTTGGTGGTGAAGTCCTTCACTTTGTACTTGGGCTGCTTCGCCGGCGTTGCCGTCGGCGGAGAGTGCATTCACACGAAAAGTCAGCACAAAAGCTCCAGCAACAATCAAGCTAAAGGAGCCGTACTGAATCGTTCCTCGATAAAACGACGTTCAACGATGCAGCACACCAACGGGAACAAAGCAATAAAATAGCACCGCCAACAACAACACACGCAAAGAAAAGGCGTTCAACCAGTCTCAAGTCAAGCCAAGTCGACAATTGATGTCCATGGCGATGCTGCGTTTGAGCTTCACTTCTGTTCCGAAATGTTCTTTTTTCGTTTTCGAGCCTCGCCAGCGGCCCGAAAGTCGCCGAATTATCCGATTTGCGGTCAAATCTGTCCGAAATAACGAGCGCCCAGTCTCATAGAGTGATGCGTATATTTACAGGGACCAGATGACGTGTCCGAATTAACCGATTTTCCGAATTAACGAGAGTCGAATTAACGAGCTTTTACTGTAGTTCACTATACTTGTGAGGAAGTCGGCATGCATTTTTTCTTTCTTTTTCGGAGCAAAATTTGCCACCGCCATCTTGAATTTACGTGCCATTCCAGGAACTTTGCTGGTGTTTTGGATTGTTGGGGGGGGGGGGGGACGCTTGCTCTGAATTTTACGGTAGACCTCGCACGAATGAAAAACGTTCAGGTTCCGCAGCTGACATGAACAACCACAGATTTAAGCTAATAAAGGTTGCCTTTATTCTAAACACAATGAGGCTCGACAAAAATAACTTTAAAAAGCCAATGCACTTAAAGCCCCAGAGCCGAGGTGAGAACCCAGAGGAAAATAAAGATAAGCAATGCATTAAGTAGCTAAACCTGACTGCACTTCCAAGAATTTTTTTTATGTTCATATTAACGAAACACCAGCTGAAATGTACAAATGAGAAGACGAGAGAACTGAAATCTTCACAAAATTTCATCACCGCCGGTGTGACAAAGGCAAAGTGACTGAGCAGCTACTTTCCAATAGCTAGCTCTCTCCTGCCCTTTAACGTTCGCTAGATTTTTCGTGGCGTCACAAATGTCATGGAGAACGCGCCAGGTTGATACGAGCTCGCTCGGGCGCGCCACGCCGAGAATGAAAGCGGCACAGGAAGGCACCAAAGGCCGCCTGGGAGCAGTTTCAGCGCAATAATGCATTTTTGAGCACTGCCGCAGCAGAAGCAGATTGGCGCAGCGTGGCGCAAATGGTGCAGCACTTCCAACCCTGATGTTTGGGCTAGTTGGTAATCCATTGATACTTCTTAAGCACAAGCTTCAGAGACAAGGGATGAAAAAACTGCATCACACACAAGCACTCCACACAATACACACAAGACCTTGTGTGTGTCACGACACACAATACACACAAGCGCTTGTGTGTGTCACTACACACAATACACACAAGAGCTTGTGTGTGTTGCAATTTTTTCGCCCCTTGTCTCTGAAGTTTGCGCTAAGGAAGTATATGTAACAGCCTAAAAGTTCACAAGGTTGACATATCTGCATTTGTGCACAATGACATGGCAAGGATGAAGACATATTGAGCAGCGCTGCTTAAGGCCACGTTCCAGGGACTACAAGGCCACAGTGCCGGTGGCCCCATCTGATTTTAACTGCACAAACCAGCTGCGTAAAATCATCTATAAAAGCCATTAATAAAAAATGTCCAACAAATAACCATCACTGTGTCTATGTAAAGATTGCTTCAATAGTATATACAACCGAGAAAACACAGGTGGCCATAACAGACACGAGTTAATCCCGACTGCCTGGCTTCCTCCTTCGGCAGACACGTAAAACACTGTATGTAAGCTGTTTCGGTTCCCAACACAACGCAGCCACCGATGTTTTGAGTCATACGTCCATCCTTTTGCTCTACTGTGGGCAATGGCTTCAGGGTCATCACAGCAGGCGATCTCCAAGAAGGTTTCAGGAGTCCTTTAGACGACATGCGCTTGGTGTCTCATCTTGCCTGTGGCCGTGTCACGTAAGGATCTCCACACCGCGATGATGACATTGTAACGGCAGAAGACCTCGTCGTTCATGTTGGCCAGGCTCACGCAGCATCAGAGCACAAGCACAGTAATCAACAACAGAACCAAAATTATTCCAGGAAAACGCGAAGGCAAAGCGTGCCACTTCTGCTGGCAGGTCTTCACTCTTCTATAGGCGCAGATGAAGCTCACAATCTTCTCACTAGTATTTGAGAGATGCGAGCACTTCTCTTTTTGTAACAAGTGTACCTTGTGTGCACTCACGAAGGTTACCATGCAGAAAAGAGTTCGTCACCACCACCTCCACCACCCTTTGCAGTCTGGCCACGATGATCACACCAGCTTCACGTGTTCCTGTTCTCCGGCGCATCTCGTATAACCAAAGCGCAGTTTTCTCCTGGCGGTGCATCAGTTCTGCAGGTTGCTGCAGCGATGCTCCGTTGTTTCTTCTTGCACTTCACACGGTTCGTATGACACCTGTTAAGCTTACGGGCATGGTTTAAGAAGCTGCTTCCACCCATGCCTCAATGAGGAGGGCTACGCTATCACCCTACTCATACGCAGGGACTGAACACAACTGCAACAGATACGTTAAGGTCACCGTACCTCTGCTGGTGTCCGGTGGTAGTAACCGTTGCTGAGCTGCATTGCCATATTGGAAGTAGGCTGGATCATTCGATGCTAATGGCTCTGCGCCGGGAAAGTTGCCCAGGCCGTCCTGCGAAACCAAAAGAAGGAAGGATTTTTACATGCTTCGGTGAAAGTAAATAAGTTCCAATGCAGAATGGTAGTGGTTAAAAAAATCCACTGAACAAGAAGCACAATTTGAAAAGAAAGCTGCAAGTGTAATCGAACCCCTATATAAGGTCCACAAATATAACGAATTGCAGGATAAAACGAAGTAAATCTATCGTGTAGCTTGCCGACATAACGACATATCACATATATCCTTATAGCAAAAGTACATTTCTGTGTCAAACGTGACAGACAACCTTATAAAATGTGGTTTGGCTGTGCCTTCACACCCAGTGGCCAAGAGCCACCATGAACAATGTGACTTGTAATAACAAATAACACACTCCATAGTGGGCTTTGCATAACTACAGGCACTGAGAAGGCTACAATTTCAGCATTTCTCCCATTTACCAATACGAAGTTGATGTTCAAGCATGCTGGTATCTACATTTCTCTTCTCCACTCGATGACTGTCATCTCTTAAGGTGCCCAGGGCCACATTTACCCTGCTGGTGACTGGTATCATGCTTCTTTATTTATCCTTGCTTCACTTTCAGACCGTTAAAACTGAAAGTTGGGCTGCACTTCCGTGGTAATTATGCTTCAAGACAAGACGGCTCCTTTGAATTGACTTGCGCAGACACACCCTTATTATAAATGATGCCGTAAACCACAGAACTGACAATGATGTCAAATTGTTGAGAAACAGCACAACACTTTCCTTTCTCAAGGCAAATGCCCAAGTTAGTCTGTAGAGGAACGTAGCAAATTATGGAATATAATGAACTAAATCTGACATGTATTTTGCCTATATAAGGACGTAACGAAAACAACATGTTCATAACAAAAGTATATTTTTTGTGCCAAATGTGATGCTCTTATAAGACAAGGTCTGGCTTCAGCGAAAGAGTTTAAAAGTGTCGACTGAATGAGAAAGCAGTGACAAAACGTAGCAGCTCATCATTAACCGAAGTTACACACACAATGCAAGATGGATGGCAGTGACATTTTTTTTAGCCTCTGAAGTTCCCTCCAAGACCTTTTTTAATTCTGCAAGCAAGTGTGCTTCTCTGCACTGCAGATCGGCCCAGCTAATGGTTCGTCTCATAAGCAAAACAGACCCACAAACACCGAATGCAAGATAATGACTGCAGTGCTACAAAGCTCGACAAACTGCTTAGTTGAAAAGCTGACCCTAAAATAGTGAACCATCCCAACCCTGAATTCTATTCCCAGTGCTGTGAAGATGGCTTAAATGTGATCATATCCAAGTTACTGTCACCAAGCATTACCGACATACGAGAAAACAAATACAACAGCTTCTTTCCTATCCTATTCGATATTCCTCTAAAATTTGTTTCAAGTTGAATCTCTGCAATGATATACAACAAAACACCTTTCTACAACCACAAAACCCAATTAGACAGACTTGTTTCTACTGCTCACAGTAGCACTTCTGTAGTTACAGCCTTTTCGCGCCTTGTTCACGAGTTGGGAACTCCTCACCACGATAACAGCACATGAATCGTGAAAACGTGCAACTATCTTCATGCATGGAGCTTTCAGTGCATGTTAAGGATGTTCAAAGATTCCTAGTTTATTTGACATCTTCAATACAGCCCTTCTCATTGCCTGTGCATTGCTTCGGGAGATCACATCTCATTAATTAACGTGTCTTCAAACTGGGGCAATCGAGGCAAGCAATGAATAAAAGCCATCCCAAGACGTGCAAGCAAAGCATTAAGAAAGACGTGCAGGCCGATGTAATAAGCAGGCGACACTAAAAACAAAGCATTAGAATAACAATTGTTGACACATGTGTTCATGGAATGTTGGGGTAACAACACATGTGGGAATTAACGCAGCATGTTACCGATCCACATTCAAGCATTGCTTTCTTCATGTTCTGCCCTCATCAATCAACAGCCTGCTCTTTTATACTCGACGATAGAAGGAGAGGCCTTGGCATTTTAGTGGCGTTGCCCCTTTATATTTGCAACGACTAACCCAGTAATAAAAGCAAAGGAGGCTTCTTCGAACACAGAAAGAGGGCAAACAAGCCTTTCTATAAATATCAATAACTTCTGTCTGAACATAACCCTGTCATCCAAGACGTAAAGGCAGGTGGTCGCAGTGTCATGTGCTTTGTGAGCTTCGGGCTGAAAGCTTGTGCAATGTTTCCTTTCAACAATAAAAAATAATAATAATAAGAGCCCCAGGAAGTTAGGTCATGTGTACATCACTTCCTGAACATTTCGTACGCCTGCAACATTCATGGCAGCCAAAAAAAGTTGGCTGTTGTCTGCAAGCATCTCTACCATAATAAGTAACGAGTATTCCAAACAGGCAACACAAATATACACCACACCAGCTACCTCTCTTACGTTAAATGCCTTCATGCACTTGCAACAATTCCAAATACATTAGGCGCTACTCTTTTCTAGTGTGACAGCGCAAAAAGAAAGTAAAAAAGCAGCTAGTAACAAAGCTGCTGAGAACTCACTATGCTAAAGTTAACTTTGTTTCCAATGCAACACTCAAAATTTCATTGAGCACGGCGTAATAGGGAGCGAGTTATTGCATATGAAACGCCACGGGACCGAGCATTACGCAAAGCTGTCAAGTGACCCTTTGTGAAAGTGATTCTTTAAGACTTCGGTAGTGGAAACATCAGAAAGTCTTGCGTATCGTCAGCTTCCAAGGATGGCAAGAAGCTGAATTCATCGACGATGTTTTGCCGCGTCGCTACAAGTCGAAGCTAAAGTTACGACACAGAAAAACAAAGCGAAAGTGAATACTTACAGATTGTAGTGCATCTTCCCCTTGACTGGAGTAAGGCATTCCATAAGGCATTTCTCGACTTTTTTCTGAAACGGCAAACAAATCACGCATTCTAAGCGGTTCCACCAGATACGTCGAACAAGTGACACATAAGCACGACTGCAGAAGGGGCCGGACACACAAAACCAAATGCGTTGAACGTGTCTACTCCTTAACAAAATGCGCGTCCAAGCGTAAGGAGCGTAAAAATGCGCGCTCGCTTTAGCAGTACGCATGGCATAAAGCACGCGGCGCGACTCGGAAGCGTACGCAGGCGTTTTTAAGTTTACAGACAGGACGGAAGTCATGCTCTCAGGTAAAGTAAGTTTGCAACACACGAGAAATAACTTGGAGGGTAGCACGAAGACGCGACAGTCTATCCGCGGCCAAGGCTGTACGGCGAGACCGGACAGAAAAGTCTCTCGGCTGTCAAGTGTAAACAAGGCAGAAACATACTCGCCTGCGCGTGTAATGCGTAACATAAACTAGCGCGTTGAAGCCGAGAGGAAAAGCTACAAGGCATTTTCGTGGGTACGACCGAAGCTCAACACACAAGCCGGTGCGAAATATCTGCCCGAAGAAGAAGAAAAAAAAAAGTTTCGCTATCCACTGTCTCCTCCAAGCGGCGTTGGGAGAACGGGACACACAAGCGCCGCACGGAGCTCGCCTACTCCGGGACAACGTCACCCCATGAACAGTTCCCCAGCTAAAGTTTGCATTCCGAGACAAAATGCTCGCTAAGCCAACGGGCCGCGACGCTTTGCAGCGTCAATTAACGCTTTTTCCTCGCCTAATACGTTCGTTAAGCCTCACTGGTGATGCTTTTGTCCGCAAAGAGCGTCTTCCGTGCATGCCCTATCCGTGCGGCCTCTGAGAGGCGGTCGCGCGAAACCGCTAGCCGCGCGATAGGAACAAAGACCGCTGGCCTACTCACCTGGCTGTTTATTCGCTATCTTATTGAAACAATTTTGAAACACTTCATACAAATGCATCGGCTCATCGTCGTTTGTCGCCATGATAACACCAACATTGACACTCTCGACCTAAACAAGTGCGAGGATCGGAGTAGAGGTCGCTGCTGATCGAAAAAACGTCCAAGATGGCGGCCCAAAATTTTGTCTGTTTCGTTTTTATCCGAAATTGGCGCTGCTTTATTATTATTTGTTGCTCGAGCTTCTTCAAATGAAGCTTGTAGTTCATTAAACACCGTAAGCATTTCGCCTTTACGCTTTTGAATAAACTTTTTATTTGAATGATTTCCTAAATAATGTATCACACTCAATTCAAGAACATCGCACAACGCGGCTGTCAAACGGGCACTTTCGATAGCGATTGAGCCCCGATTAGCATTGAACTCCTGCCGTTATCGGCTACATTCCGCATATCGCGCAAATTAGCCAATCACTATCGAGACACTCCATCCCGATCTAGCTTCATTGCGATCGAAATTGCACTATTTCTCACTGATACAATATTTTATGCAAGCTGAAAATATAAGATATCAACCGCACAACTACAGTTTCTTATTACTTTTATACACTTTCACGTCATTGGAGTGATTTGAAATGCACCAGGAAATGCACATACCTTAATAATACCTACTCGGCGGCGCTAGTCACCACACCAACTATAGTTGATACGGCATACAGCTACTTCATTGCTAAGTCTAGATGGTCGGTGAAAGCTGCTGGCTGCTTGCTGCTTCGGTCGGGCAAGCTGAATTTGTGCCCTCTGTGCGCGCTACTTTTGCATCTGTGCGGTCTTCGGGATGCCTTTTACCGATGGATATCAATTTCCAAGTGACAGCGAGTTAAATGTTGAAGAAGTCAACATCTCGACGCCCGCACTCCGTGCGGGAGCGTATTATTTTGGGAAGGTCTGCGAGGAACCGAGCAAGGTAGTGTGTGGACGAAACAACTCGTGTGCGGTCCTTGATAGCCCGGCTTTTCGTGATACTAGCCGTCTAATGATAGGCGTGCACACGAACTGAATCGAATGTAACGTTAAGCTTTGCAACTACGACCGTGTAATGTGCACTGGCGCTCTGTATCTCTTCGAAGAACCCGAAACTGCCTAGTGTGACCTTCCGCTCTCTGTAAAGGCCGAAACCGGCATGCTGAATTTGTATCGATGTTTTACACGATGGGACCGGTAGTGACTGCATCTGGCCGGATGAAACAGGGCGTAGAAAAATCACGCGAAATATGGCTTGAAATATCTGGTAAAATATCTTGTCGCGTCACCAGGCAATGGTTGCACGTTTCATTTTAGCAAGCGAAGCGAAAGCCTCGTACTAAGAAGACGAGCATTGGCGAGAACGCTCAAGTAAATTTCGTTCAACATCCGCGTTCAACGCCTTATAAAATAGTGTCTGTTGTCTATAATTAAGAAAGCTGTTTTTTTCATAGCAACGGTGAAGACGTGGTATGCCGCTCCGGAATCAACCAGAAGGCAAAACAACCTGGCCGGAATCTACGTTTCGGCACCTTTAGACCATGTGTGCGCAACTCTCTGAGAAAAATTGCTTGATTATTCGCAATCCTTAAACTGCTCTGGGCATCAGTTTGTTTGGTGCCGTGCCGCATGGGACAGCGTAATCGGATTCACCCGAATGTATCGGTTGAAGGAACTGCCCATGTTGCCGGCAGAGTAGGCTGCACAAAATTTTGCCGGCGTTATGCCACCATTGGCTGGCAGCGTTCATGTGACCACCCTGTCGGCGTTTGTTTTGAACGAGGGTCGACAGTGCCGGCACAACACCACTGATGCGAAAATGCCGGCAGTTTGTTGACGTGACCGCAGCCAGCCAATGAGGGCGAAGTGCCGGCAGTAATCCATGCAGCCTACTCTACCGGCAACGCCAACAGTACCTAAGTTAAATGGCACCAAACTTATTACTTATTACGCTCTATTTGGAGAATGTCTATCCAAAGTGTAATTCAAGCTTCACCTAAATGTTTTTGAGAAAAGCTTTAATTTTGTGCAGAAAAAGAAGGGAGCCACTTTCACTGAAAGCTTTGTATAAATAGGGCAATGAGCTAGTACTTTCGATCCCGCACTAACCAATATTCTTCGTAGTGTAGTTGCACTACTAAGCTCGAGGACGAGGGTTCAATTCTGACCATGGCAGCTGCATTTGGGTGAGGATGAAATACAAAAACACTCACGGGCTCGGGTTTAGATTGACTTTAAATAATCCCAGGTGGTAAAAATAAATGCAGGGTTCCCCACCACGGTGTGCCTCACAATCATATGGTGCTTTCGGCATTTGAAACTTCAGAATTTATTTGAAATTTAACACATCGACTGGCATTTTAATGATATGTAAAGTGGAGCTATAGTTCACAGCGGCAAAAATATTGCATGTGGAACATGGGGTATCATGAAAAAGCTATCTTTTATTGCACCAACACTTGAAAGTGCAAAACTGGCTTGGTATAATGTAGGAATTCCTTTTGCTTGACTCCATAACTTTTTTACAGCGAAAGCTGTTATGAGATCAAACAACGGCTATTTTTGGCGCTGTAGTTGTCCGTAACCGCTGTCGTGCGAAATATGACAAAATATGCAGGATGGAACGGGGTTCGAACCTGGGCTCCCTGCACGGCAGCCCAGTATTCTACCACAGAGCCATGCCGGTGCTTGAAAGTCCTTTGCAAAAAGACCCTATACCAGCTGCATGTCGGGAAGGAACCACATCAACATATGTAACATAGCGTGATAGAAAAGTAAAATAACAACCAGGCGTCACACAATACGAATTGTGCAGCGAGTAGGTTGTTGAATGCTTCCAACCCATTACAAAGGGATCAGCCATAATTCTTCATCGTCATCAGCCGCCGCATCAACAAAATGTGCATAATGCCTTACAGATGTGTAGCGAGTACCTCGCTTCTCCGCAGAATGACAAATAATGGCGTAGTAGGTGCTTCCCACTTCACAAAAATTATGATTTATGGCGTAGTGGGTACCTTGCTAGTGTACTTGTATTAGTAGCCCGAGAGAGTTTACAATGGGCTCTAAAAATGCCGCTCTTCCAGCTTTCGCGGTGACCGTGCTGCGCTTTCCGCTCAGGCCTGGCGTTTTTTCATACACCATTCACAACCAGTAAATGCTGGCGATAGTGCAGGCAAAGAGCCATTAAGCACACTGACAAAGCTGGAAGATAGAAATTGTTAGATTAAAATTGCTACATTATCATTGCCCTTGCATTGCAGTGTCCATACTTTTCACTTTTGCATCATGCCATTTTTAATGTTGTGTCATAAGGCTGCCTTCTCATCATCAACTTCATGTTCACTGTGCCGCAACAAAAAAGCAAAACATTGCCCACCACCATCACTGAGGATTGAACTTTGGTGCCCCAGCAGTAGTCTGCGGTTGACAGCCACTGTGCTAACAGATCGGCTGTCGTGATGCAACAGCATTTGTCAAATGGACCAATTTTACCATGCCCAGAATGCATGTTGCTCATCCAGTACTGTAACAGCTCATCCAGTTACAGTAATTACGTACTGTAATGACTGTATTTCCATGACTGTATTTCCTGTATATCCAGTGCTGTAATGACGGTTGTCCTTGCTGCTTTCGTGACATGCTCAAATATTTTATGACATAGCATGTCATGGTAGCCTAGCAGTTGTAGTCTCATATTCCTAAACTCAAAGACACCAACTCAATTCCTGGTTTGGGGTGGAATACAAAAACGCCTCTGTACATTGATTAAGGCAGACAATAAAAAACCCGAGGTGGTCAAATTTAATCCGAAGTTTTGCCATTAAAACACACCAGAATTCAATTATTTTTTTTCTAGTCAACATAGAGAGGAAGGCTAGAGGAAGGTTAGGTCTGTCCTACATTTTGCCAGTGTGTTTTAGTGGTACCAGCTTGCATCAAAACCAAGGACGACACAGAAACGCAAGAAGGGATAAAAAATGCAAGTGCTGAACGTAAGCGCTGAAAAAAGTTAGGATAGTTAATCACGTCAACCCTTGTTTTCTACTCTAGCATTCTTTAATTCTAATGTCTCATAAAATTGATGTTTCAGGCTAAGTAAGTTTGTAAATGCAAAAATGGAGGAGGTTTCAGAATGGTTGCATGGGAGGCTATTCCCCCAAACTTAATGGGGCACTGCAACGCTTTTTGAACATAATCAGAAAATGCTGCTGATATGTAGTCAAAGCTCCTGAAAACACGCGAGCCAAATATTATAGTGCAGTACACGGCCTGGAATTTAGAATTAATTCTCAAAGTAAGCTAGAAATTGCTCCCTCTTCTCCCTACAAATGCCATATACCCAAGTACACAGCCATTGGCTGATTTGAGTATCGTGAGCTGCATAGTTACTGGGGCTGCCATGGGATGCCGCCACATGCCCGCTCACGATCACACTGAAAGTAAGCCGCGCGTTCCAAGGAAAAAGAGAAAAGAAAGTGCTCAAGGTCATGACACACGCTGACGAAGGGACGCATCTTCTTGCCCCCTTGTCATCCCCCTACCCTGCGTAGCTCTCAGAGCGCTCGCTCGTACGAAAGGAGAGAGAAAGCGTTTGAAGCGTGCGATGAATCCCTGTAACTCCGCTCATACTTAAAGGATTCTAAAAATTTTTGCGGCATGCGATTCGTGAAGTGTCATGCACTAATAGTGAGACTATTCCATTATAACTCAGAAAAGTGTTGCAGGGCCCCTTTAAGCCAGACTACAGCCATTTAGAACCGCAACACATGTTCTCCACACTTAATGCTTCTCTTGTGGTCTGTGACGTATACCTAAATAAATAAAGGGGCATTTAAGAATGTTTACATGTAGTAGAGAATTGGAAAGTGCTGTGTTCGCACTCAATGCAGCTTTAGGAGGGCCAGTTTTGCTCTACAGATCTTGCTCAACATTATCTTTTGGGTCACTGGTTTTACAATGAAACCTGCACTTTACAGATCATCATGTCGGTACACTGCCAGATGTAGTAAGTGCGTCATATTGTGGTACTTGGCAAGTTTATTCAGGCTGGTTCATGAATCAGGCCAAATAGACTGTAGAGTAATGTCGCTGAAAATGTCAGTGCAGTCTAAAAACAAACTCCCAGGTGTTCCTGTTTGCAATGCTTTTCGAAGTTCTAAAGCTAGCCGGTTGTGGTCCGTGCGTAATGGACGGGCTCCCCAATGCCACCAGAGTTATAGTTGGCTCGAACGCTCACGGCAGCATTGTTTACAGATCATGAGTTTTGTCTTGCCACGTTTCAAAGAGGTAGTACGGACATGTCATTCCCAACTTGTATGAAGGTCTTCAACCTCAAAACCAGAAAAAAACATATAACACCCCGAGTACCCTGAATAAGTTACCGCAATAGCTTTTCTATGAAGCAGTTTTATTTCCCAGGTGCTGTGTATATATATGTAGGGCTCCGTGTTTTTAGAAAAAAATACGATAACACTCGCCAGTATGACAATTCAGATTTATCCGCTAAGCTCCGATTTGAATGGCCAATATGACCTGGTTTCGTTCTTTATCGAAAGGGCATGTTCTAAGCGGTCATTGATACATCGGCTATTTTGGCCGATATAAACTTTACCTCACGTAAACAGTATCTCGTAGACCGCAACCATCGCGCATTTAAGTAAGGGTTTGTCGCACACGGTGTGAGAGACGTCAACATATGTAGGGCCCCCGGGAGTGGAAGACAACATCTTGATATATGGTCCCCTGGCAGCACTGGGGCACGCCAGATGACATCGAATATACGGACCTCGTAAAGTATGCTTGAGTCTATTACAACAAGCTTCGAGGTTGTATGTGTACAAATATAGGTGTTTTGTATTCAAGTATCTGTGCTTGCGCGTATGTGCGTTTGTGTATTCAAACCCTCCAGACAACTAAAATATGCTTCATGTGTTCTAATGCTTTTATGTTCAGATATCATTTAGAACATTTTGTTCAGAACATTTAGAACAATTCAAAATTAAACTCTGAATACTGGAGAATTATTATGAAAAATGAACTCCAGTAAATGCCGAATGTCCGCCAATAAATAAACACCGAGAAACACCCACCGAATTTCAAGAAAAATAAGCTCCGTGAACATGGAGCCCCTGTCTTGTCTGATGACACCAAGGGTGGTCGCGGGGGGCAGTGAAACTTCAGGTTATTTCTGTGCTCTGAAATGGTGTGTCCAGTTGTTTATCACGCTACTGCGTTGGGCTGCATATTGAGCAGCAGCATAGCTGATGACCTATCAAGCCACAGCAGTGGCTGAAACGTCATTCTCACTGAGTTGTCCTCCTCCCCTCTGACCAGCACCTATGTGACACTGTCACAACATGTGCCCAGGAAACTACGCTGAAATAAATTAACAGACAAGGAAATATAGTAAATATTTTTTCCAGTATTTTCTGTGGAGCTTCAAGGTCAAACACCTTCATTTCAGGCAAGCATAAATGAAGTAAAATTCAAATTCCATCATGTCAGTCCTTCCTTAGGTGTAATGACCTAACTCACCCACGAACAAGTTGTTCGAATGACACGGTAATGATGGTGTGTGTGATGGACTTTTCTGTGCTAGCGCATGCCTGCATGATTTCTGATTTGCAGAATTTGCATGCCTTAGCAAGAGCATACATGACTTGTGAAAGAGTGGTGGTGTTGAGGCCTACTTTATTTACTCGCATACTGCGCGCACTGGTTAGCACTGGCTGATTACGGCTAATGCCTGCTATCCTCTAAAGACACCCTTTGGGGTGTATTTGTGATGCACAAGAATAACCATAATCTATCGTAAACCTCTTTCGTTGTTTTCATGCCACCCAATTAATACTACAAGATCACGAATGATGTGCGTGCTCCCAGCGTAATGCAGCGTTCATGATAGTGAAGTCAGATGACAGTTGTTCTTTTGACAGAGAGATGCCCCAAAGAGTGCAACTATTCACAGACCGTACTGTTGGCTAATGATGGTTTACGATGGCTACTGCTGGTTAAAGTGGGCTAGATTATGGCCGATGTCAGTTAGTGCTGACTAAACATTGCTTAGTGTGGACAATTGTTTGCTAATGTCAGCTAATGCAGGTCATTTGCTGCTATAACAACAAAGTTGTCATCATTCAATGGATTATGCTTTCATATACACACAAGCAACTGCCTTAGTTGACTCTGCCTGAATTTATCTTATTCTCTTCAGGAGTTTATGCTTTGCCGGAGTGAGGAGAGGGACCCACGCAAGTGTCTCGCCGAGGGCAGGGAGGTGACCAAGTGCGCCTTGGACTTCTTCCGCAAGGCCAAGAAGGCCTGCCGAAAGCAGTTTGACGAGTACGCCACCTGCCTGGAGTGGAGCAGCTCCGAAATGGATTACTACCAGTGAGTACCTTAACCGAAATATACTTACAGGCCTGTGGCATCGCTAGGGTCAGCTGCATCTGGAATGGTGGCACACCACAACACCCTGTGTACCTGTCATGGTAGCTTAGTGGCTGAGGTTATCATAATCAGCATGTTCTGTGTCTTCTGCAGGACAAAGGCCTCTCCCGATTATCTGCAATTTTCCCTGTCTTGTGCAAGCTGATTCCATATCATTCCTGCAAATTTTTTAGCTTCATCATCCCACCTAACTTTTTGCCAGCCTTGATTGTTTCCCATCCCTTCGCATCCACTTCGGCGTTCTCACTGACCATCCCCCCTACACAGTAGGTGACCCACCCGTGTCCACTTTTTTCTCTTTATGTCAACAAGAACGTCAGCCCCTCCTGTTTGTTCTTTGATGCATTCTGCTCTGTTCCCATCTCTCAATTTTACGCCTATCATTTTTTGTTCCACCACATGCTGCGTGGTCCTTAATTTCTGCTCGAATTTTTTTTATCCTTCAAGTTTCTGCCCTGTTCGTTATGGCTGGGAAAAATGCTGTGGTTGTACACATCCTGCATTAAGTGGCTAAGCTGTTGTGCGACTGAGCACAAGTGCGTTGATACGTCTCGATTTCCCTGCCATGGTGGCCGCATTTCAGTGCAGGCAAAATGCAAGAACACCCGTGCGCTGAAAGAGAGTTGCAGGTTAAAGAACACCTAGTGGCCAAAATGAATCCAGCATCCAGCAAACGTAGCTGCGTGCACTTTGTAGTCGTCATTGTCGCTACCCACACAAACTGCGCCAGTACGGCCAACATTGGTTGTGTCAAACTACACGTGGTTGCTAACCATTGCCGCCGCGCTCGCCAGTTAAACCAAAACTAAAGCAAATACGGAGAATGTGACGTTTAAAAGTCGCTCTCGTACTGCACCTACTCCGCTTTTCAGGCGAGAGCACTACAAACTGCTCCTGGCTGCTCTCGGTGCCGCAAAAGCGCTCTCGCTCTACCACTGGATGACAGTGCTCCTACTACTGTTCGACCATTGAAACACGCTGGCTCTGAAGAGAGCACTTTCAGCGTGCTTTTGAGTGCTCCTGTTCTCCCAATGGAATTCGCCATTATTTCCGTCTTGTGTCTCAGTAGTTGCGTAGTGGTTCATCGTGCATCATCAACTCACCAAATTTTTACGTTGCTATGCTTCCATCAGCTCTCTTGCGCTTTGGACTTCGCTGTTGCCGAGAATCACAACTCACACTAAGCATGGCACGTGTAAGCCTTAGGCCTTATAACATGCAGGAAGGCGAGCATTTTCACTTTTTTCAATAGTGTTAGCGTATTTCATTAGTTGATTATTGATACGGCATTCTTTCGCACAATGAAGGTCCTGCTGCAGCTCATGGGGATTGCGTATACACAATGCGCGCAAAGTTGGGCACGCTTCTGCTGGCATCACGAGTGACATAAGGGCACAGATGTGCCAACTTGCTCCGAATCGGGAAAAATAATGGAGATTCCATACATGGTAGCCACCATGGGGTTGTGGTTCACATGGTGCATGTAAGGCACTACCTACCTCTGGTTTTTCACACTCCCATTTTTTTGAGTACGGGTTCACACACACAGCACTTGTTTCCAGCTTCTACGGCAGGAACTCGATCGCATAAGTCGAGACCAACCAAAGGAAGCCAGCTTTAAAGAACTTGGGAGGTGCTTGAGCATCACCTTCAAGAGCATGATTGGGCCTCATTTGTTTGTCACAAGGAAAGGAACGTGTGTGCACGTAACATTGGCCATTTTAAACTCTCCTAGAATGCCTTCTGCAAGTACAGTTTCAGAGTGCCTCCTATGTCATATTTCATCATTTTTCGAATTAATTAAGTACCTAATGCACATCAGTGAAGCTATACACGCATCTAAGCACCTGCATACTTGTTGATGCTATGGCTGACGATGATGATCAATTATGCCTGAGCACCTTGCAATGGCTAGGCCTTTAAAGCATCCGCTTGCTGTGCAGGTCATGTGATGTGATGCCTGGCGCAATTTTATGCACTGGCATGGCTCTGCACTAGAATGCCTGACTGCCACACATAATGCCTGGGTTCAGTTCTGACTCGAACCCCTGATCTTTATTCTTTCTATCCATGGTGCTTTTTCACTCACATACAATGCCAATTTCTCGCTCACAACCTACGCCGCTGACACCGGCGCTAATACCGACAACGGAATTTCTGTGACATGGGCTCTTTAAAGCTATTGCTATAAAAGTCTGCTAATCTGATTGCCAAAGTTTACCTACATCATTATGTATATGTATGTGACTTGTGCAGAGGTCGTTGCAGGCAAAGCCAAGCACTGTTACACTTTACAGTCCTGGATTGCGCTCATACTGTAGCTACTGTGAGACAACGTTCAAGTCACAAGACTCTTCTTTATTGACCCTAGAGCCTGAGCCCCACTGCTCAGACCCAAGTAGTGATGATGAGTATTTAGAGGTGAGAAAATGAAGAGTACGAATAATGCTCACAATAATTTCCCCGTGCGCCGAAGTGGCCAGCCTGGCCGTGACTTAGACTGGGCAGAGACGTCGAACGAAGGGCTTCAGACACGAAACGTGAACTATCTCTGAACCACGGCAGCGACGATCGGAAGGAACCTCAACTGGGGTGACACGATAGTTTACAATGGATGTTTGTTCATTAATTATGTAGGGTGCAATGAATCATGACTGGAACTTTCCACACAATCTGGGAACGCGAGTAGGCATCCAAAAGAGCACTTTGTCACCAGGATGGAAAGAGACGCCACGATGGGAACTGTCATACCGCTGCTTGCGATCGTGTTGAGTGGCTCCTGTACTGAGCCAAGCAAGTTGCCAACATTTTCCAAGTCTTGATACGAACTGCTCGGTTAGGGTTGTAGAATTGTCACTTGAAGTGCGTAAGAATGAAGCGTCAATCGTGAATGTCGCCGAACGGCCATAAACGAGGTAGAACAGTGAACACCCAATAGTGCATTGGACGGCAGTATTGTGAGCAAACATCACAAATGGCAATATTGCGTCTCAGTTGTCGTGAGCTGGTCCGATATACATGGATATCATATCAATTAGTGTGCGGCGGAATCGCTCTGTTATGCCATTGGTTTGAAGGTGGTATGTTGATATTGTCTTGTGAACTGTGCCACAATTTTTAAGCATTTCTTCTATAACTGTGGATAGAAAACTCTTGCCGTGATAGCTTAATAGGACATGGCGCGCCATGACGCAAGACTGGCTTCGAGGAAGAAGTCAAGAACTGGAGCGTAGAGGAGCAGCCTCTGCGTACCGCGTCAGATGGTCAACCGCAGTCATGATCCAGCGATATCCTGCAGGCGTTACGGGAAGAGGTCAGACTAGGTCCATTCAAACAATCGCGAAAGGTTTCTCGGGACGTATGATTGGTTGTAGCAAACCAGAAGGAGGGGAAGTATGCCACTTGCACCGTTGACATAGTGTGCAAGAAGAGACGTACTTTGCAACGCGAAAGGTTTCTCGGGACATATGATTGGTTGTAGCAAACCAGAAGGAGGGGAAGTATGCCACTTGCACCGTTGACATAGTGTGCAAGAAGAGACGTACTTTGCAACAGAAGTGGAGAAGCCAGGCCAGAAGAAGCGGCTTCTAATGCGGCTGTATGTTTTGCGGGATCCCAAATGGCCAGCAGATGGGTCGTCGTGAAAGGTCTCAAGGACCTGCACATTAAGCGAACGTGGAAAAACGGGAACCCACCGGTGTCCATCGTCATTGTAAACGTATCAGTGCAGCATGTTGTTTTCAAGATTGAATTGCCTGAGTCGTCGGCAGAACCTGGCATTAGGTGCCAGATTGTGCCATTAGGTGACTTTCTGCAGTGGTGTTGAGCAATGCGAAGGCAGTATGGATCTTGCTGTTGACAGGAGGCCAACTGAGTGTAGCGATTGGAAGACAGCGTGCCAGCGACTGCTAGTGCCGATAACATACCTGCCAAGTCTCCCGGATTACCCGGGAGACTCCCGGATTTTGAACGTTTCTCCCGGTTGTACGGGTCATAGGAAAATCTCCCGGAAATCCAGTTTTGCCCCGCAAGTCCAGTGCATTGCGCGCCCCGTGCGTCACGGTGACGCGAGGTGGGACGTTTCGCGTACAGATGCGCTACACGCAATTTAAAAAATTATCCTAAATGTGTTATAGGTTATATAAGCCGTTAATATTTCGTAGATGATGCGTTTGTTTACACACAAAATCTATCCCACAAGTTATCTCCGATGGAGGCGAAAATGTCTGAGGCCCGTGTACTTAGATTTAGGTGCACGTTAAAGAACCCCAGGTGGTCGAAATTTCCGGAGCCCTCCACTACGGCGTCTCTCATAATCATATCGTGGTTTTGGGACGTTAAACCCCAGATATTATTATTATTATTACAAGTTATCTCGTCTTCAAAATTTTTGTGTCACTACTGCTTTAAGTGGAGAGCCCAGCACTTAAAAGGGTAGCCGTTACCGATGTCTGACGAGATAGCGTGTTCGCCAGCGCTTGCGACCGTCCCCATCTCAACGGCGCCCGTCCCTTGCCCGACGAAATAACTGGTAAGCAAGCGACGACAGGCCTCGCACGCGGAGCGATGTTATCGCATGTGTCCTTCGCGCGACGGTGATGGCCGGGTCGTTTCATCTCTGCTTCAACCGCGTTCGTCCCTAGCGCTAGCGCGCATTTACTCGCACGTGAAACAGACGATGCGTAAGCAATGTTATCGGTTTGGACTCTGTACAGATCAGCGGCGACCGCAAAATCCCGCTGACAGTGTCCATATAATTGCTATCGCAGTACACCCCCCCCCCCCCCCCGCGGTCGGCATACTTCATACCCCCCCCCCCTGTTGAGTAGATCTCCCGGATTCCGTTTCTCCAAACTTGGCAGGTATGCGATAACGTAAGTGGATGTGTAGCCTCATCATCATGGGATGAGCAGTGAAGAGGCTTGCTCAGAGAAGATGGTAGTGGGAGATGGCAACGAGAGAGGGCGTCGGCATCTTGTTGTTTTTTCCCAGATTTATAAAGAATGTCAAATGTGTACTCTTGCAGCCGGAGCATCCAGCGGCCGAGGCATCTGGACAAATTCTTTAGTGATGACAACCAGCATAATGCGTGATGGTCTGCAAGTACAGTAAAATGCAGGGGCGTAGCCAAGGGGGGGGGGTTCAATCCCCCCCCCCCCGAAATTTTTCAGTTTTGCTTGCGTATATATACACGCACACATACAAACGCACGCACAAACATACATAAAGTATGGTTGAACCCCCCCCCCCCCCCCCCCCCGAAAAAAAATTTCTGGCTACGCCCCTCGTAAAATGGTGTCCGTAAAGATATGGGCAGCATTTTTGTACAGATCAAATTACAGCCAAGCATTCCTGTTCTTTGATCAAGTAGTTTTGTTCAGCATTCGTGAGCGCGCGGTTGCCATGGGCGACGACTCTCTCTTGACCTGTTTTATCACGCTGTAGGAGGATGGCGCCAATGCCATGGCGGCTAGCGTCGGTGTGCAGACAAGTAGGGGCATGCTCATCGAAGTGACTGAGGATGGGGGCAGATGTCAGCACTGCCTTGAGGGTGTCAATAGCGATGTTGCAACCATTTGTCCAAGTGAAGGTTGTGCCCGACCTCGGCACCTTGTGCAGTGGTGACTTGATGGAGGCGAAGTCACAGATAAAGTAGCGAAAATAAGACGCTAGGCCCAGAAAACGGCGTAATTGCTTTTGATTTGCAGGGCGAGGAGAGCGTGTCATAGCAGTCACCTTGTCAGGATCCAGTCGAACGCCATCTTTATGAACAAGGTGGCCTAACACTATGATGTTCTTTCTCGTGAAATGGAATTTTTTTTGTATTAAGTTGAAGCTCAACGTTAAAAAATGCATGTCAAAACTTCATCCAGCCGCTCAAGATGCTGACAGAAAGTGGAAGAAAAAACGCCAGGCCTGCGCTGAAACCGCAGCACAGTCACAGCGAGAGCTGGAATAGCGGCGTTTCTAGAGCCGGTTGGAAGCTCTCTTGGGGCTACTAATACAAGTACCCACTACGCCATAAATACAAGCAAGGTACCCACTACGCCATAAATCACAATTTTTGTGAAGTTGGGAAGCACCTACTAAGCCGTTATTCGTCATTCTGCGGAGAAGCGAGGCACCAGGTGCAAGTCTGCAAGACATTATCTGCACTTTGTTGTCGCGACGACTGATGACGATGAAGAATTATGGCTCAGACCTTTGTAATGAATTGGAAGCTTTAAACGGCCCACCAGTCACGCAAATTGCATTTGGTGACGCCCGGTCGTTATTTCCCTCTCCCGCCATGCTGTTTAACATACGTTGACGTGGGAGCGTGAGGTGGGGGGCGAAGAACTTTACTGAGACACCGAGGAAATGGATCATGCGCTTGTAGGCTTCCTTGGCAACCAATACAAGTGCACTTGCGAGGAACCCACTATGCTATAAATCAATGTAATTTTTGAGAAGTAGGGAAGCAGGCACTATACCATTTTTCGTCATTCTACGAAGAGCCGTGGTAAATGCTAAACGCATGTAAGACATTATGCGCTTTGTTGATGCTGTGCCTGATGACGATGAAGCATTATGGCGGAGCCCTTTGTAATGGGTTAGAAGCATTCAACAACCTACTCGTTGCGCAATTCGCATTGTGTGACGCCTGGTTACAGAATTCGCGTTGTGCGACGCTTGGTGCTCATTTTACTCTTCTACCACGCTATGTTGCATATGTTAATGTGGTCCCTTCCCGACATATTTACATGGCAGCTGTGATGTCAAGCCACGCCGTTTGGGAAGGAATAGTTCCCGTGTGTATAAACTATTTCTATCATATATATAACTGCAGCAATGCCTGCAATTCCCATAAAGGTGCTCAATCAAAACTTCATGACATTTCACATATGTTACTTCTCCTCGGCCTGCCCGCTGCGGTGATGTAGCGGTTTCGGCGCTCGCCTGCTGATCCGAAGGTCGCGTGTTCGGCCCCGGCCGCGGCGGTCGCAATTCGATAGAGGTTAAATGCTAGAGGCCCCGCGTACTATGCGATGTCAGTGCACGTTAAAGAACACCAGATGGTCAAAATTGCCGGAGCCCTACACTATGGTGTGCCTCGTAATCATATCGCGGTTTTGGCTCTTAAAACCAGATGTATTATTATCTCCTTTGCCTGCCCAATGACGTGTGCTCGCAGTACGCCGTTCTGGGACGTTTGGCCTGTGCGGTGCAGCTTGCACCCATTGTCGTATGCATGACGCTTGTATGTTAAGTGAATATAAATGAAGTTATTAAACCAATAAATGAAGATTTAAAACCAGTATGCTAAAACCAACAACATTAACCCACTCATTCTATTGAAGTGTCGAATTTCAAACGGACATCTTCAGCGGCTGCAGGTCGATTGAAGATCCCACTCAATGAGCATACCTTTCTGAAACATGTTTTTATTGCCGTACTTTTATGCAATGCGAGATATTTTGCAAAAGTACAACACATGTGATATATGCCATTTGTAGCGTTTTGAAACTTATGCGCTAAATGTGTGACGCGATAATTCATGATGACACGCAGGCGGATGAGCTGCGGTCCGCTCAACTAAAGCCCCGCTCATGTTCCGAATTTGCAGAAAGTTCTGACTGTCACCCAGAAGTGTTTTGCCAAATTAGACAATATGATGGAGGAGCTGCACGTAAATGCACGGCTTCCGATAAATTCTGCGCGCTAGGTTCTTTTTTTTTTTTTTGCTATCGCACTTTCATTCCGACACTCGCTCTGTCTTCACCCTTCCATCCGCAGATCCCAGTGAAAGGTTAGTAGAATGTGTGGAACACAACCTAGGGTTGCAGTGCACGACACTCATTCTTTCAGAGTTAACATACAGAAAAACCTCGTTAATTCAAAGTCACTGGGACTGTGAAAAACTTTCTTGATTTAAGCGGGTTTTCGAATTAACGAAACATACAAAAAGCGGTATACAAGGAACCTTCAATTACTGAAAGTAATCGGAGGTGGTCGTTTGACCTTCTAGTTTGCGGCTCCAAGCGTTGTTTTCCACCAATACCCGGTCCCATTTTCCCGCAAACACAGGAAAACGGCGGGCCTTGCTGCTGTCAGCGCAAAAAAAAAAAATCTCGTGATCAGGTGAAATGCGCGCCTGTGGAAAAGAAAGCGTGCTTCACTGCGGCACAGTGGTGACACGTGGGCAGCATGTCACCTGCTCCACGCAGCGTCAGTGCGTCATGATGCGACCATTCGCCCATTCTTTCAGGTAAAATAAATATGATAATGGCCAGTGTAACGGAATCCGCATTGTGTTCTGGCTGGGAAACATGACCATTGAAATTTTCGAACTGAGTTTTCGAAGTAAGCGTTACAGGCAAGAACTCCGCTAGCAGTGCAAGTGCACAAATTGCCGGAGCAACCGCCAATCGGAGGTTCGCATACATCGCGAATTCCGTCAGACCATCCTTTCTTATCTTTTCTTTTCCCAAAAGGAATGGGTAAATATTGACGCAATGAGGGAAAAACTAGATGCCAAAACACCGAAAGAAGGACGAAGAAGCACGAGGAAAGAGCGTCTTTGTCCTTCTTTCGGTGTTTTGGCATCTAGTTTTTCCCTCATTACGATGAACCAACTAGCCCAGCAACAAGGACTTCTAAATCATGACGTGCTGACGTTGCGAGAAGCATGCGTCATGCCACCTGCGTGTCACCGCTGTGTTGCAGTGAAGCACGTTTTTTCCGCAGGTGCATGCTTTAGCTGATGACGAGACAGGGCTTACAGTCTCCCTTTGTTGGAGGGGGGGAGGGGGGGCTCAGAGGGCCGCGTCCTATATACATAAATACAGACGTGCATACCGCCCCTCCTTAAGAAATCGGGGGGGGGGGGAGGGGCTGAGCCCCCCTTTGACTTTAAGCTCTGCCACGAGACCGTGTGTTCTTTTTTTTCTTTATTATTATTATTTTTGCGCAGCAGCAGCGAGGCTGGGTTGTTTCAACTGTCACTCATTAATATCGCTCTACTGCATTGTCCTGTGGCTGCTAAGGGCTGTCGCTTCCGCGGATTTGCGGCGAAATCGGGATAGAGAATTGGCACATGGCACCCAAAGTTTTCGCATTAACCGGGCTGGCACTGACCGCCAGTTCAAATTATCCACTCAGATTTACGTTGCAAACTACGGCACCGCAGAAACCCTTCGAATTAAGCGGGATTTCGAATTCGAAATAACCGAGTTCGAATTAATGAGGTTTTACTGTATGTGAGGTTTTACGTGCCAAAACCGCGATATGATTATGAGGCATGCCGTAGTTGAGGGCTTTGGAAATTTCGGCCACCTGGTGTTCAAGACAGTCACTACTCGAGCAAGTGACTGTCTTGGTGCATGACAAATTACACAAAATTTCGCGTGACATTAAGTAAGTAATACACCACATATGTCACACGGCAAAGCAAGACGCCTGTCAAGAGTTAGAACGCATGAGCACATACCTCACAAAGCCGCGCCGATCTCGGCTCGAAGTTTGCTCGACCTACTCTGTGGAGCCAGACTTTGCGACGACCTGCATTCTCTTTTCCGCAAGGAATGGCAGAAAATTTTTTCCCTTGGGTGTCACGGTTATGGTAGCCAAACGCACAGCAACCCGGCATCGCGACAAAACGAGTGAGACGCACATGTGAACTTCACATGGGGCGAACACACAGCACATGGCACGTTGGAGCGTTCAACATGGCGCCGAAAGGCGAAGGAAACAAAATATCGAGAAAGAGGGCGCGCGCTACCACGTGACCGCAGCTGCCCTATCAGAGGCGTGGAGAGAAGGAAGCGGCTTAGATCAAGAGAAAGCTGTACTTTTCCGAAGGTATAGGGGCTTTAAGCACAACAGGCGACGACCAAGAACTGGATGATGGCTCTGTGATGTCGCATTTCAGCATGTCAATGACGTTGTCCTCGATGATCTTGCGCTCTGTGGAAGACATGCGGTATGGTCAGCGGCGTACAATCGAATTGTTCTCTGTTTCGATGCGGTGCACTCTGACAGAAGTGCGCCCCAGAAGCTTGGTGTGGACGTCGAAAGAACCACTGTGTTTTCGAAGTAGCGCTAAGAGATCTTCCTTTTGCACCGCAGGGAGATCAGGATTGATGGTGGCAGTTAAAGCTGTGGTCATTGCATGGTCATCATTAGCAGTAGATGACAGTGGTGCATCTGCATTAAAAGGCATGAGGGCAAGAGGTTCGGTGTCAGCAATGCAGGCCACAACGGTACCTTGGGACAGAACAAGTGGCCGAGATGTAGTGTGGTGTGCAGTGACCAACGCTCAGCTGTCATGAAAGGCCAGTGAACACCGGTGGATCCTTTTAAAAGGTGGTGACCAAGAAGCAAGAAGGGGTTCCCGTCGGGGCAGGCGTCGTGGATGCGCCATGGTTGAAGCTCTCGTCTTGTGTCATTGTCGAGGTCTGTTGGTGGAGACGGTGACGTCAACGGAGTTCCAAGGGTGTATTGTAGTGAAAGTCGACCGGTAGAGCGAGAGGACTGGGGGACCGGACAGCACAATCCAGCGCGAGGTAAAGATAGGTGTTCCGGTACGAGTTAAGCCTGTTAAGCGTGTGTCCCCTTAGGAAAAGGAAAGCATTCCTGTTCTAAGCAGCCAGAACTACCTTGAGAGCAGCTCGACAACAGAGCAAGAGGGGTGAGAAACAAGAGCCCTCACTGGGTGCCAGTTGTGGTATTGTGTGCGCGCGGCAAAACTTCTGTGATGTCGACAATACTTGCTTTACTCGTGGATCATCACACAGGGGCTCGATCTACGTCATACCAGTGGCGATGTCGCAAGGTGCTGCCAACTCAGAGGAGCACTCATGCTCACTTTAAAACCAAACAAAAATATCCTAAAGGTAACATTTGTCACTAATAATTGGTCAGAAATTCCCACGTGTATAGTACAGTCAAACAACACAAACATCTCGAGGTTTCAATTTTGATGTCAGGGGTCCTTTAAAAGATAGCATCCCAGTCCTTGAAAAACTAAAATTACAGCCATTTAGTGAAATCAGCAAAAAAAGGTTGGCTCTATACGTTGTGGGAGGAGGGCGCATCTCTGTAGTCCCAACCTGCAGCCTCGGTCTTCAGTTCCACCAAGGCAACTGCACCTGCCATGCCCAGGAGCAGCCAGCAGTAAAGCACCGGCCACCAGCACCAAAGCCTTGCACAACACACGCACTTGAGCGTCTGCTATCTTTTCGTGGCATTCCTCTTGTGGCCATCACGGCCATTCCCATATTGTGTCATGAACGAGGACAGTACATTTATACACACAGTTGAGACAGAATAGCAACACGCCAAATTACAACTGTACCGTCAGAATAACGTCCATAGCATTCACCTGACACATAAAAGGTAAAGGTCCTGAAAAGCTACGTGTTTTGCAATTAAGCACACGGTGTGGACGTGCAGCACACGTATTGTCCAGTCACTCGCAGTACAATCAGTCGTCGTCGTCGGATGTCTCGTGTTTGCTGACGGCTGCCGGTGGAGCAGCTCCTCCAAAGGCGGTCGGACTGCCAGCCGAGCATGCCAGGAGACCAACCAGACTTTGCAGCAGGCTCCAGCTGTGGCCTCAACACGTGGCCCAGTGGACCAGTCACCACCGATTCACCCCCAAGACCAGGTTGTGACGCATGGTTGTGACCAGGAAGCCTCCTGAGCACATCAAGGGCCCATCCAGGACACAGGGACGAGTGCCATGACAGATCAGTAGCCGCTGTGGTCTCTGACAACCTCTTCTTCCATCTGCTTCTTTTTGTTACAGTTAATGGCGACGAGAGGGTCAGGGAGTCGTGTAAGCACATCAAGGGTTCAGCCGAGGACGCAAGTGTGGGCGTCACCTCAGGCCGATAACATCCGTTGTCTTCCATGACCTCTTCTTCTGCCTGCCCTCACCGGTCAAACATTGCCTTTTTTTTTTCTCGCGCTCCTGACACGCGGTGCCGCTGTGCATCATCACAGCCACTTCGTTGTTTTCGTAGTCTGTTCCACTCAGACGAAAACTGCCCCAACTCATTACACCTCCTACTATGCAAGTGAGGGGCTTCCGACAAATAGCGACTCTGTGACTCCTTGCCCCCAACAGTCCAAGTAGTCGGGAACACTCTCCCAGCTTTGTTGATGAATGGACACCAGAGCGGAGCAGTGTGACACTTCAACTGCGTGAATGGAGATTGACCTAGTAGAACAGCAGGAGTATTTTGTTCACTGGAGAGAGCTTTTGAAGACGTCAGACAATGTAAATGGTCCCAGAATCATATGGAAACAATTGTAGCAAATACAGATGCCCAAGCTTTAAATCAACGGGATACCCACATCTAGAGATGCAGCACTTGTGGTGGTTGGTCTCTTCAATAGCAAGGAACGTCGGACGTATTCTGGGAGCCCATGCTGTGGAATAATTATCGAATGTGCGTCACCATAGGTAATTAATTACCTTGCATACACCTCACACAGATCAATACCTTCTTTGCATAGTTTCTCTTTTTTTTCTTTTGTTTTTGCCAGTAGTTTATAATCTTATCCCGTGTCATGATTCCACATTAGAGGTCAGCTAGGTGTTCATACTGCTGCTGTGGTAAAAAGCAGTCAGCAACACAAAGTGGTGGGATATGGACTAGTTCGTTATACGTTGTGGGCAAAAACAGCACGAAGACGGACGGGACGAAGAAAAGGATACACAGAACAGCAGCGTCCCGTCCATCTGCGTTGCGCGCTGTTTTTGCCCATTATGTATCACCAACTAGCGCAACTTTCAGTCTTGCTGTCGTTATACATTGTCTTGGATAATTACACTGTAACGTATAAGGATGGGATCTATGTAGCTGAACACAGAACAACACGAAGCAGGGCAAAGAATTCGTGAACAAGAGGTGTCGCTGGAGCCAACGTTTCGACAAGCGCTCGTGTCTTCATCAAGTCTGCAACTTCCACTGCACCTGAACAAATCTAGGCGGCAGGGCAGCCTGCATGGGAGTGTAAAAACAACCACATGGCAATTGCATTGGGGATAACTTATATGTGGAATTGGTGATGGATCATCACTAACAACAACCAGTAAACAGAGTACTTTTGAAGGGTACGAGAATTCATTAGTCCATTCATTTTCATTAGTGTATCAGCTTCTCAGATTGACATCCATCTGTGAAGGATTGTTTTTCTCAGTGTGCTAGAGGTAGCTCTTAGTGCTCTGCATGCCACAATGCAATCCAGAAATGGCAAAGAAACAGTGGTGGGACGTATGGGACGCGTATCAACTGCCACCTATCAATTTCCTACCTCTGCATGGGTATGCGCATATATACAAACATTTTCATGTCAATTATTTGTGTCCAGTGGCTGGTGTTTATGGGTCATCCGGTCTGCCAACATTATCACTGACCGTAGGGCAAGAAAAATGACTTTGCAAGTGTATACCAATCTCAGCGCCATATAGTAGATCAAAGACAGTGAAGTTTTATGACAAAGTTCTCACAAGAAATACTAGAGTTGTGTTTCTTGATTGTTCAAAAAGATGATTAATCCCTAATTGCTTGGTTATATGTCCGCTTCAAGGCTCTCATGTGCAGTTAGCATTGCTGGACTGTGCCATCAGCTTTTGCTTCTGCAGCAGTACAAACTTTCAGCTGAGCCGGTTAAATTGCATTTGTTTGGAACATCATCTGGTCTTTCCCCTTCCTTCACCCTGGCATTCAAACATGTGCAGTTTTCCTTGTGTACTGATTAAGTTTAACATATACACCAATTTCACAAGGAGGCTGCCATTTTTAAAGCACTTCGCCGCAGCGCCGTCTAGCGTCTGCGGTGTTTCGCCGCCCTTCCGGTGTGTGGGATTCCGCGGCAGTGTATGCAGCGTAACGCTCAGTGCAGTGGCGTAGCCAGGTGGGGGGGGGGGAGGGGGTCGGGGGGGTTCAAACCTCCCCCGAAATTTTTCAGTTTTGCTTGAGTATATATACACGTACACATACAAACGCATGCACGAACATACATAAAATGGTCGAACCCCCCCCCCCCCCCCCCCCCGAAAAAAATTTCTGGCTACGCCCCTGGCTCAGTTCCCAAGGTATTGATGATCTTCGCGGTACACGGGCAAAACACAGCAACGTTTCGAAGTGTAAAGGCGCTGGTGAGTAATCGCTAAGCTGTCAGCTTCAACATTGCTGAAACGGCAAGCAGCGGCGGCCCACTAGACGTTCCCGCAGCAGCGCCGACGATGAGTAGAATGTCAATGCAGTTCTCAAGCAGTACGTGTAAATTGGTAATTGCTTTGTATGTTTTGTTATAGCTGGCTGGAATATGCACTATAAAATAGCGTTAACTTCTAGGACAACTCTCGAAGTAGTCGCTGAAACGTAAATGGAGACGAGCGAACACGTAGCCCATACCATGCACGCTAGGTGCGTGCACTAGTGACTCTCGGGTTTCTTTGCCGTGATTATTCAAGTTCAACGTAACTCTAATCCCTAACAGACCATTTGGTTCCGCTTGGCACGTTGCAATACAAAGTTCATAGAACGAAGGGAGCACAAACACCGATGCCTGTGTTGATTCGTGTCGTCGTCGTAGTTAAAAGCTTGTGACCTCTGATCGTTGCGCAGGATAAGAAACAGATGTACGATGGGTGAGCTCACAATTGGGCGTAGAAACAACACGATGATGAAATTAAAATAAGCATGTTGCACACCTGGAAGCATGGCATGGCGTAAGTTCGCTTCGGCGCGAGCAGCCGCCACTAGCGATATGCCCAAATGGCGCCCGTTTTTGGCAACATTATTTTCAGTTTGTTTTTTGGCAAGTATTTGAGAAGCGTTACGAGGAGAACACGTGTTCAGGTAACGACCTGGCTTTAAAGAACATGTGTCGATTATTCACGACACCCAGGTTGCCGCACGGAAAAAAATAAAAAAAAGTACGGATGTCATAACGCTACCCCAGTGATCGTCACCAAATTGACAAGTCAAGAAAGGACATGCTCACGACGAAGCGTTAGAGGCGCGTATCTGCGCCAAAGAACACATGTCATGCGGGCCTTTCTGTCATGTCGATTGGAAAGTGCTAATTCGATAATCTCTGAATTACACGCGCTAAGATGGAACATTTTCTAGCCGCAGGCATTGTAAATCATGTGCTGTAGCATAGAAATCAGAGATGTTAATGTTATGAGAGAATAAGTAATCGCTAAGCTGTCAGCTTCAATATTGCTGAAACGGCAAGCAGCGGCGGCTTACTAGACGTTCCCGCAGCAGCACCGACGATGAGTAGAATGCCATGTCCAAACATTTTGTGTATTAATCGTCAACTTTGACATTGGTTGTCTTTGGTGCAGAATATAAAGTGTACTAGCACAATCACAAGCTGGTGTATGACGCGAAGAAATGGCCATAAGTGGCCACACTGTTTGATGGAGAGGGCGTTTGATGAAGAGAAGCGAAGTCATTTAAAAGCATGGTACACTTCGCACGCCTCGGCTGCCAGTCTTTTACGCTTCCGATAGCTGTTGTCGCAGCCAAACACAGCGCAGTGGTGGCGTGTCGACCTTTTATCGCCCAACATTTCGATTTTCGGCAGCCCAATTGCTTTAGCACGTCGAAAAGTCGAAACACACTGACCTTTCACGCACCACGCAATGCAAAACGCGGGGAACCGCACACACCAGCGGCAGTGGCCGGACCAACACCTTCTAGACTACGTTGGCCGGACGGTCGGACACGCGGTGGAGAGAGAGAGGGAGTGGTGAAAATGCACTGGTGAAAAATGCACCGGTTCGAGGCTACGCTCTTCCTACATGGCTTGCACGTGACGCCACAGACAGGTTCTCTGTAAAGTCCCTAGATTTTTCCTTTTTACTGAAAGAACAGGGAAAAATCTAGGGACTTTAGTTCTCTGCGCTGGTTCACAAGCATGGCGGCCACCGTGACTTTTTTTATCTCATTAGGGTGTCATTTCAGCGGAGGGTCATTCCTTCCTCGCGCGTTCTTTTGTGCTCTCCCCGCTTTCTTCTGTTTGTATAGAAAAGCTGTAGGACGTTACAATTTATGCCTTACTCAATCTTTTAAAAATCCGATAAAGCTTCCGGTCTGACGCGTTAATAGCGAGAGAGACGGTACGATTTTCCATGCGATGTGCCGGCCGACGCGGCGGTGGGGGAGAGGAAATAGTGGCTGTCCGATGCTATGAAAGGTCACCACTGAAAGGTCACCGGCCGTCGCATCGCATGGAAAATCGTACGGTCTGTCTCGGCCTTTATTCGAAGGTCGCAGGTTCGGTCCCTGCCCGCGGCAAGTTATCTTTTCGTCCACTTTTCTTTCTTCACATTTACCTTACATTTACTACTAATAACATCCTCTATACTTTCCTAGGCATGAGTGTCTGTTAGGGCTCATAGGTAAAGCACACGTAATTTGAGATATTCATAATTTAAATTCAGGGCTCCGATCATGGCAGTATCGAAACTGACCACGCCGGGCACGAAGGAAATGCTACAGCTGTGTTACGTCAGACCGGAAAGCTCACGTGACGAACTTTGAAAACAATCGCATCAGCAGAATCTGGTCACAAAAAACGGCAAGTCGTCCTAAACTGCTCAATTGGACCGCTTATTCTTCGCACTTGATGGCATTTTTCCCGTGTTATCTTTGGCACATGCCTTTGCAATGCATTGACTCTAACTTCAGTGTTCATTCGCAGCTGCCGGAAAACCCAGGCAGCGTTGGATTCCTGCATGCTCGACAAACTGGGCATTGAACGGCCTCACCTTGGGTATTTTGCGATGCCTCGCGTTCACCACACGGAGCGGCCAAGACCGGAAAAGGGCTACCGCGACGACTACCCGGCGACGCCGAAAGTGGAAGACGACTTTCCCAGGAGGCCTGCGAGGTTCGGGACGCGTTCCTTGGCACCATAGTCTTCGGAAGTACGTCGTGGCGCACCTGCAATAGATTTTCAGCGGTATCACCTGCAGATAGTTGTAGGAGGTGTGGATATAAAGTTTCTTTAAGACTGAAGGGGTGTGTCTACTTTAATTTTGCTCTTATTCTGTAGATGCACCTGCCAGTACACCTTCAGCAGTGTTAGTAAATTCCAGCTAGCTTTGGATAGGATAGGCATAAAACTTTCTGGGTTTTTTTTTTTTGTCGCCTAATAAATTTAGCTGATACGCACAAGGGATGATCAGCTATGGTCGACTACTTAAAACAGTGTGGAAAGGCATCATCTTTCAGGTAACTGGATAGTAACTAGTACGAGTACGTTCAAAAATGTAATTGGAAAGAGAGAAGGCTGATTTACGGAGAAGCTCCAAGCAAGCTATGCAATAAAATGCCGTCGTGATTGTTGACAAGGGGCTGCACCTGCTTCTCCGTACAAGTGGTGGGTTCAAACATGCAACTTTTGCGTTTGTACGTGTGCATTAACATAAGGATAGATGCATGTAGGTGCTGATAGCTTTTAGAGAAACGCAAGGCCTGCGCGGAACACTCAGCACAGGCACTGCGTAAGCTCGAGGAGTGGCCTTTCTAGAGCCAGCCGTAAACTTTTTTAGGGTGACTGCTTCAGCACATTCGCGAGGTACCCACTATGCCATAATCGCCATCATTTGGCGAAGTAGGGAAGAACCCACTGCACTATAATTCATTGTCTCGCGAAGTAGTGAGGTACCCATTGCACGTCTAAGGCAGGGGCGGATCCAGGGACCTTCCTTTTTTTTGGGGGGGGGGGGGGGGGGGAGGGTTACTGCACAGCTCGCAGTAACTGAAGGGAAGGGGGCAAGAAGGCGAAGACAGATCTCTTCGCATTAGGTCTGCATTTTTCAAGTTATTGCAGCCGCCTTCTCTGATGCTGCGCGATGAAGTGCTCGCTTGAAACGCGAGAGAAAGGAACCAGTGTTCATTAAAAAGGACTGTGGTGAAAAGTATTTGCACGTGCAGTAAATGTTCGGAAACGGGAAAATAATACACTAAAGATCTTGCTGTAGTTGCGATCGCAGGTTTCAAGTACCCGACCCAATACGAGCGAGCTAGAACGATCGCGCTTGCATTGTTATCAAAACCGTCCGAGAAAACGGAGCCACTAATGTCACGTTGATTTTTGTTTCGTTCAACTTCAACATCTGTATCAAGTAATATGAAGCCTCAGCTTAATCTAAAAGACTTCGCAAATCATGTGCACACGAAACCAATTCACTAATGACCGACTTACGTTGTAAAACCTCCCTCGGTGGCAGAGTTCGTTCTCCCGATACGACGCAGCCATCTACCTCACCGTTTGACGTGGTGGTGGTGGTGGTAGTGGTTTGAAGAGGAAAAGGCGCCTGATTTCTGCAGTCCGGTCGGGAGCACGGCGCAGCGCCTTGTTTGACGTGTTCTTCTTTTCCTCGTGGAACAACAAAAGGCTTCTCTCCTTTTTCAACGTCGTTTGAGCAGCCAATAGCACCGCAAGTCGGCATCGCGCTGCAGCTATTCCCACCTTGCTAAAGGTAAGGGGCCTACACTGGTAGCGCAAATGTTTCCACGCTCCCCCATGGTGTCGTTTTTCGGCGAATGAAATTCACGGCGGTCATCGGACGGAGGGGAGGATGGTCACGCATGTTTACAGCATTCCAGAGGGGACTGTGACGGTGCCCAAGAAACCTTTCATAAACACTGTTGGCAGTGGCGCCCTGTGTGTGCGTGTCTCTCACTTCTTGTCTGTCGTCTTCGCGCCTATTATCTTGGATATTCCAAGAAGCCTTCGTTGGAAATGTGCATAGAAAATGGCAAAAGATATGTGGAGAGAGAGAGCACGGGGAGGAGATTCTCCTTTTGCCCTTATCACAATTATTGTCGGCTCTTTCGTAGAAAAAAATACAGACCTTACTTCGCAGCTCGTGAGGGCATATAACCCTTCCTCAAACAAAGCATAGGAATGCTCCACCTATTGAAAATTCAAAAGGACGGACCTCGCACACTATTTCCTCGTATTGACACTTTTTTCTTTTCCTGAACGTCCCTCACTCCTCTGGTCACAATAAAATCTCCCTTGTACTCACTTGCAAGAAGGTGCCTCCAAGGTCATTTAACCCCAACTGCGCCATTGGATGTACCGAGTGCGGGGGATCGAGTGCCAAACTTTCCTGAAAGCCCTCACTGCACTGTCAGTAGTCGCGTTCCGGCCAGGAGCCTTCGAGGCAGCAGTGAGAAAGACGTACGACGATGTTGGGAGATCAAAGTAAAGAGATGTTTACTTGATTACGTAATGGTGGCGGATGCCTCTTCCAGCGGGCCGAAGCCCGGCTTAAATGTCTCGGACGATTGCTAGGGAAAATATTGTTCACTTCATTTGTCCAATAAGATAACAGTCTCCACACCACGCCCCGAAGGGGAAGAACGTGTGGGACCACCTCCGTTTCACCCCCGGGGAAACGCGAGGCGGTCCCGTCAGAGTTAATCAGATCCTCCAAAAAGCCGCCACATAACTGCACCAAGAAGTTCCAGGCGAATTACTCGATAACGACGATGCGATATCGCCGAGGTCATCCCAGACGCATGGTGACCGATCCCTGCACCTGCAGACGTATTCCAAGAAAGGGCTGAGTGTGTCATCAGTAACTGTATTCCCTCCACACTAAATAAATATAAACTATGCGACGAAAACATACGTTATGTTCCTAAAAACGCATTGCTTCAACTAATATTATGACTGTCAACCTTGGTTTTGTGTTTTCTTGAAAATGTGTGTTTCAGTGGGAATTCTTGTCTTGTTCCTCTGACTTCGCTTCAGCTCAGTCACAAAGCTTTTCTGTTAATATTTTGGAAGGATTTTTGTATTATGTAGCCACTGGTGGTGACCTGTGTTGCCCTTTTGGACCATGTGTCTCTGACAAAAGAAAAAAAAAGAAGGGAAGGCTCCTTTCTTGCTGCCGCTGTAATGGCCACACTTATTTCAGCGACCTTTTAGTAGACTAACGGTTTGGCCTTGTTGATTTTCCAGCTTTGCTAAAATGACATAGCGCGAAGCAGTATGGGGAACACATCAACAACGAAGACGAGCGCTTACTTCCAAATGAAGATTTAGTGCTTCCTACAGACACAGGAAAATCAGAAAGAATAATGAACAAAGCAAGGAATGCAAAATGCAACAGAAAAAGACTCCATCCGATCGCCGTGTGGCCGCGCTGGCGTCTTCCAGAATTGCTAACTCCCTTATGGGACAAGCGTATGATACCCCTGACTGACACATGAGCACACACACACACACACACAAAAATGGCACTCCTCCTTAAATTGGCGGTGGAGAACATATTTTTAAAACCACTCTGTCGGTTAGCACCCATTGTGCAGACTACAATGCACCACACTATCGGTTCAATTAACTACATCGTAGCCAGAAATTTTTTTCGGGGGGGGGGGGGGGGGGTTCAACCATACTTCATGTATTTTCATGCGTGCTTCATGTATTTCATGTGTGCGTTATATATACGCAAGCAAAACTAAAAATTTTCGGGTGGAGGGGGAGGGGGTTGAACCCCCCCCAACACCCCCCTTGGCTACGCCCCTGAGCTACATTATTTACGCGGATGATACCAGTTTATTTCAGGAACCAAGGATGGCGAACTTATACATTTGGCAAGTGAAGTACGAAGAAAAATATATAGTTGGTCGGTAAAAAACTCACTTCAGCTAAATTGCTCTAAGACAAAAGCAGTGCTTTTTAGAGCGAAATCCATGTCTTGCGATCTTACGAAGTCTCTTACGCTGAATGACTCCAAAGTAGAACTCTCCGCGTCAGCCAAAACATTGGGTGTTATTTTTCACGAACTGATGAAATGGGACCACCATACCGATTACTTAAAATCTAAGCTTTGCAAAGCCTTAAGCATGTTGCGCAGATGCCAGAGACTGCTACCAATACAACAGAAACTCATGATATATAATGCACTATTTGCTTCGCATCTGCGCTATTGTCACTTCGTTTGGTCAAACAGCTCGAAACAATCATTAGGTCATCTGGTCAGACAGCAGAAGCAAGCCTTACGGGCTATTGTTGATGTACCCCACAATGAACATACGCGTGATCTGTTTCTGAAGTTTAAAATTATCCGAGTAGATCATCTATATGAGTATCAGCTTATGTGTTCTTTTAAACGTGAAACGACTAAGTGAAACGACGTGAAACGTGAAACGACTCATATGAGGAACATCGCGAACTTGTTAACCAACCAATCATCTCGCTTAAACCGACACACTGAGCATTGGGCAGTTTCGCGACCACGCACAAACTATGGTCTTCAAACACTTTCCTACTGTATTCCCTCCACACTAAACAGATATAAACTATGCGATGAAAACATACGTTATGTTCCTAAAAACGCACTGCTTCAACTAATATTATGACTGTCAACCTTGGTTTTGTGTTTTCTTGAAAATGTGTGTTTCAGTGGGAATTCTTGTCATGTTGCTGTCATAGGCGTATCTACCGGGGTGGCAAGGGGGGCGCTAGCCCCCCTCCCCCCCACTGAGAAATGTTGGGGGGGCGGAGCCCCCCGCACTTTCGAGAGTGGTTATTGTCGGCTGCAGACTGGGAAGCTAAGAAATAAGTCCGGCAAAGTTTTACTTGAACACAGCAATAACGTAATTTCGTAATAAAACTTGTCCTACGATTCTGCTGTGACGACTGTCCTCCGTGTGTCATGACCACGCACTGCAGGCTACCTGCGGTGCGGGCTGCCTATTCCACGCTTGTGCGTCTTGCGCTCGAGCATTGCAGAGGAGGCTATCGCTCAGCAGGGACTCTATAACATTACATCAATCTGTCATGATTTTATTTTGTCCCGCCTGGCCTGAAATTTAAGTAATCCGCGACGCATATATGGGCGGGAACCAGTAAACATTTTATAGCCCGATCAAACGCTTTCCTCTTTCAGAAAATTCAGTTTCTTTCTTTGAAAACGAAGAGCATCGACACTGCTCCATATTCAAGCTGCCGTGAGTTATGAGTGTGCAGAAGTGCCCAGTATTTTAGTTGTGCCTAGCCAGGACAGCTAAAATAGATTCCCACTTTAGTCTCCCATAACCCTGCTTCACTTGGCTTATCATATTGTAGCCTGCAGGCATCGTGGTGGCTTGTAACAAGGCAGTGGACTCGAGCACATTGAGAAGCCCAGCTTTCAAGTTTGCCCCGTTACTTGATACCAGATGGTTAGCGCCGACGGTTTTCTGGACTAAGGAGGCTGCTTATTTGCGAAGGATTGTGTCTGTTCCTGACAATGTTTATTTCTCTCTCTACCTCTTTCTCAGCAACGATGAGTTCACAGAGAGTTGTACACGCGCAAAAACAGCTCAACATCGTTATACTACTACTGAAAGTATCTATTATGCATATATGAATCCATCTCGCCAGCTGCTATATGTAGCCGCTGGCAATGTGATTGCCAAGCAGCTTTCTTAAATTACGTTCAGAAAGAGACGCTGTCTGGCTATTCCAAGAAAAAAAAAGAGTTATTGCTCAGCACAGTAATGTGCTGCTTATTCTGCACACTTAATTTTAACGCCGCGAGTTTTCGCAGACTCATGACGTCGCGCAACAAGGAGGCGATTTTATGGCACATTGAAAATTTTTGACGAATAGCGAGGAACCAATGATAAACAATACGCCGTATTGAAATTAGTTCATTATTATCACTTTTTTACGCAGTCATGTGTACGTGGTAATTACGCGGTGGATCACTTACGCGTCATTTGTTGCGTCATTTTACGAGCAGGTGTAGTGAGCATGAGACAGAAAATTTCAACCAATCATTAACAGCTAACGACCTACCCGGAAGGAAACAATGCGGGGTAGTTTAACGTTATAATGGCCCACATTTTTTCAAGGAAAATTTGAGCTTACACAGTTTACGTAGGCTATTTACTTAAAGGAACCGGAGGGGAGGAGTAAAGGGCCACTTCACCGCTTTTCTGCCCACCCCCCACCCAAGCTGGGAAAAGTAGGAGGGCAAGGAACGACACCTAGTATATAAATTCTTAGTCATTTATAATCTTGCAACTATACACAACCAGCTCATTGTGGTTTGCTTAACTATTAATCGACTGATCTTGGTCTTCCTCGTAAGAAAGACTTTACGTTAGATGGCTCTAACAGTAGAGAAATTGGCACTCGGCTTATCCTGAAGACTTCTGCGAAGTACCTCGCTTTGTCAGCCACATGTTTTGTTTAATAAGTGAGAATTTAAGGTAATAGAGTCATAGCAGGTTCTTCATACTCATCGTATCTACAACGCCAAACTAAGAGAGGGAACTTTGCTGATGCAATGCTCAGAGGATCATGTTAAATTTGGGTGTACTTTTTAAACTTCACCGTAATATTTCCAAATTGTTATTAAACCCTGCTGTGTTGTCGCGGTATAGGGCGGCCCAGCCTGCACAATCTGTTTGTGTAGATTCTTGCTTGATTTAAAACAAACAGCTTTGAAAAGCAAGTCATCTGATCAGCTCTACTGAGTATAAAAATATCACCTCAAATCATATATATATATATATATATATATATATATACAGAGGAGCGACACCAGCCCCCCCCCCCCCCCCACACACACACACACACACACTCGCCAACGAGTTGGTACGCCACTGGTTGCTGCTGCTATTCTACGGGGAGTTGGTGGGACCAGTCAAGCCGCCTATCCGCAGCTTTTATCCCACCATCCTTTCTCTTTTACATGTTTTGTAACTATGTGGCAATAAACTTCAAACAGTGCAAATGACACTGCCGGAATTCAACATGGTGGCGCTAGCGACTTCATGCGGGCGTACGAAGGAAGACGTCAATGCCACAGTAGTGCATTTTTGGGGGGCCACGCATATTTACGTCACCCAGCGGATTAGTCGACACCTGGTAAACCTTCATTGAAAGGCTGCATTCTTGAGTTCTGCACACTGTATGCGAGAAAATACCCTTCGCGTCCGAAATGTGGATGCGGAGTCCACTTTTCCGAAAAGGAACATTGCCGGGAGGGAGATACTTCTTTGTCTTATTGTCTTGGAAAGGAGCTGGTCCCATGACCGACTTTCCGGAAGCTGCCCCCTCGCATAAAGGACTCTACAGTACCTGTTGTTGGCATGCTCAAGCTAGCGATCATTCAAACACATTCCAGTTCTCTCTGAAGGTGCAGAATGGGTGCGGGTAGAAGTGATGGGTGCATTTCTCGCCTCAGCGGCCTAAAAATTCCGCATGTTGAAAAATGTTGCCGGCTTTGGGGGCACCATTTGCGCCCCCCCCCCCCTGGATATTTTTGTGGATATTTTTGTTGCTTGGATCCGCCACTGGTCTAAGGCAATACGCATACTACAGCTCCACTCTTTTTTGGTGCTGTTGACATTGCTTGCACTGATGTCACCGTGGCCGCCTTCTTTGTGAACAAACTGGTTGAGACGTAGGGTGAACTCTTGCTCGAACGCGCGGAGCAAGAAACGGTGACATCAGATTTGTTCCGGTGCCCCACCAATCCTTTGTGTTCCCCCTTGGCACAGCTGGCGAACAGAAGCAAGCGGGGAGAGCACAAAAGAACGCGCGGGAAGGGAGCGACTGGGTGTCCTCCGCTGAAGTGACACTCTAATGACAAAAAAAAAGTCACGCTGCCCGCTAAGTTTGTGAACAAGCGCAGAGAACCTGTCTGTGACGTCACGTGCAAGCCATATAGTATAACCTCATTACAACAGACTTTCATAGTGAAGATGATGTTGGTCTGTTGTAAAGGGAGTATGTAAAATCCAAGTACTGTTACAACAGACTTTTATGTAAACGCTGAATGGGTCTGTTATTAGGGAATTATGAGTCACAAACATGGTCCTATTTTTAACGGGGGACCACAAAAAAAGTGCGATTTTTGGAAAATCGCATTTTCAGTTTCGGTAGCCTATTTTCTATCTGATTACAAAATATCTTCACTGAAAACTACGTAGAAGTGTTATAAAAATTTTTTTTGGCGTCTGTCGACTTGGCGAAACTGCGGAAATAGCAAAAAAAAAGAAACAAAGAAAAGAGAGCGTCTTTCAAAATTATAGCTGGACAACGGCGCAACCGGGCGCCACCATTTTGGGTTCGTCGTAAAGAGCATTGTCCGTGTTCAAGTTCTCCGTTTCAGCTAGCTCCTCCAATCAGTAACAGGCGTACAAAAAGCACATGTTTGAAGTTCAATTCAAGGTCTCCGATCGGCTGCCTCTGCCGTGATGCTCGCTTCGGTATCGTCGTCTGCTGCTTGTGCGTCGCGAAGTCGTGGCCATAGGCGTGCGCACAGGGGGGGGGGGGGGGGGGGCGCAAAATCCGACCCGTACATTGAACCATCTGGTCACATAAGAGGGGGTGGGGGCGCGAAACCTTCGCCATACATTGACTTAGTAGGGTGGGGGGCGCTGCGATGAACCTTTGCACCCCCCCCCCCCTTATGGGGAACCCTGCGCACGCCTATGGTCGTGGCTGTCGAAAATTTCGCTACTGTGTTCACGGGTCGACGATAGTTTAGAACGCTTTAGTTTGACAGCTGCAAGCGGAAGCTCAACATCAGATTACGATAGTGCGCCGCACTCGTCGCGAACATCGCAGACGTGCGACTGTAATAGCGTTGACTCGTTGGACCTGCTGTTAGAGAATCTTCTTATCAGCACTTCGGAGCTCATGACGAAGACCACCGCGGGATAACATCTTTGTTCTCGCAATCGAGCATGACGTACTTTGAAACATCGGACACCGCGGCAACGCACATCGTAACCGAGCTTTCTACTCGCGATGTCGTGGCTAGGCCTAACTCCGCTCGCGGTGCCGATGTACGAGACAAATCTGAACATTGCGGGCAAGAACATCGCGCTAGCGGACATGCGAAAGCGAAGAAGCCGCAATGTTCTTCGTCGCAAGCAACGATTCGCATCGCCCGCTGGCTCCTCAGAACCGCGGATGGGCATCTTGCACATCGGCAGCGGACCCCCTGCCAAGCTCGCCGCGCAGCGACCACTCGGAGAAGCGGTGGCAGCGGCTAGCAGTTTCGCGCGTCAGCGTCCCAAAACGCAACGCCAAGCACGCTGCGCGCCGATTTTTTCTCGCTACAGCTAGGCATAGGTGATCACTGACAGACCGGAAATCGGCTGCCTTCGTTCTTAAATCGGTACGTCGATATCCGCGGCGCGCTGTTCCCCTTCCGAAAATATGCTAAACGATGTTTCAAGTCGGAAGTTATTGAATTTGGAATGTCCGTGGTAGAAAAGTCCGCTCTAAAGAGTCCTGACCACCTTGCTGGCCTGACATTTTAGTCAATTATATCCGAATGTCCGTTATACCAGAATCCGTTGTCAACGAAGCTGAACCAATGGAAGAAATACGGAGGTCGGCACAACGCCGCAAATTGGTATGTAATATCCGAATGTCTGTTGTAAACAGATCAGTTGTAACAAGGTTTATATGTCCCGATGGAACATTTTTCAAATCCTTCGGGCATAAGCAAAGTCCACAAGATGAGTGCCTTTGCTCCTTTTTCTCACCACAAGCTTTCTGGAAGGTATAAAAAAATGGGAGCGGGGGGGGGGGGGGGGCAAGGTGGCAATGCATGGTCGAAAAACTTTGTCACAACAGGTCGTAACCTTGAGAATTTACTCTTCTTTTTCTTTTGCACTATTTGCCACAACTTTGGTTCAAACGTGAGCAGTGCCGGGACAGCCTGCAACCACAGTGCTTACACGACATGGCACGTGGCCTCGCAAATGGTCCGCTGGCGTGCCGTTCATGAAGATGGCCTTCACATGTGGTGCCTGCCACGGCATAGTTTATTACAACCGTGAGATAGAGAGAAATCAGGTGATTTATTGCTGTTTTTTTATACCAACTCGAAAATTCCATGATGCGTGCGGTGCAATGCGATTAGTACGTGGCTCACACTTTCAGAGGATCCTTGACTAAAAAAAATTCACCGACGTTTACGATACTGCCTAATGCGAATTCTGAATGCAGCTTCGTGTTGTGGCAAGGCCAACTTAAAGCCCCTCCATGCGTTTTCCGCCGGCTAGGTTAGTAGCGCCAACTCGTCCGCCCCCTCTCCCTTTACACCAGTTCCCCGCATAGCGGAAGCCGAAGTGCCGCCATGATGTTTCTGCTGCTTTTCCGGTTGATGCACCTGCCCCATGCCCGCCCATGCCCTCGCGACGCAGAAACACCGAGCGAAAACTCGCTCGGCGGCAGGCAGTTTACGACGAACCTCAAAACAACAACACTTGCGAAACGGAGAAGCAAATATGAGCTTTCTCGCGTGTGCACATGCGTGCGCAGAAACAAGATGGAAGGAAAAAGCGGAAGGAAGTGGCTCAAGAACTTCCTTCCGGAAGCTCCGGAACCGGAAAGAGGGCGTCGTCGTCGAACAATAGATGGCGGTACTTAAAAAAGCGGCAGTAGACGCGATGGAGGGGCTTTAGGCCAACTGTGTTTGAAGTTTTGGCTTTGTGCAAGCTTGTATCGACTACGCCATAAATCATAATTTTTGCGAAGTAGGACAGCACCCCATTTCTGCGGATAAGCGAGGTACTCGCTACACATCTGTTGATGCTGCACTTCCGCCACCTTGCGGGTTTCCGCAAAACTGATTTTCAACAATGCAGGAGGCGTAAAGCACTGGCAACTATCAGAGAGAGAGAGAAAGATAAACAACGCTGCACCTGTCCTGCAAGCAGAAAGCACCAAATACCTTTGGCCCTTGGTCTCGTTGAACAACGAGGCCGCAATTAAGAGAGGTCGCTTACAGAAATGACGAGCACGCCTTCCCTTTGCTAGCTATTTTCTATTCCTTTATTTTTCCAAGTACATTTGGAGTGGTTTTCAGGGCTAAAAGCTGCGGTCTGCAGCTTAACAGCAGAAAGAAAGTAAAAAAAAAAGAGGACTCTTGCTGCTGAATAACCCCTTCGGACGGCACGCCCTGAGAGTGGTGGTGTGCATTGTCAAGGTGTTAACACCACCTGGAAACATTAATTCCGGGGACCCCAAGCTCTTTTGCGTTCTTTTGTACTGCAAGCCACATCCATGAAGAATGCGAAGAACGCAAGCCGCTTGCCCTGGAACTAAAACTCTCTAGTGCAAATCAGTCCTGCGCTATCCTTCGAGTTCGTGGAAGAACATGTTTAGAAAGAGAAACTGACAACATTCAAACTTTTCGGCAAGTAAGCAGCTTTTTTTCTAAGAAATCTGTATGAATTCTCTTGTGGCTTAGTGCTACAAGCAGGTTGTTGTCGATTTCCCTTTCTCTCTAGTGTGGCTTGCTTTATTCTGGGATTTGCCCACCGCGGCTGCATTTTGTTCGGTGCTTTCTCAGTGTTCATTCTCTACAGGGATTTCTCGACTCGAGAAGACGGTCGTACTACCTTCAGTATGCGCAGTACGTACATGGATATATATTAGCCGACTAGGAAGCATTTTAGGTTGCGTGGTTGTGAACAAGATATTTGTGAAGTCCGGCAAAGTTTTCACTTGAAAGTGTTCAACTATTGCCAGCGCTTACGAGCAATAAATATTTATTTCCGGACCTCAGAATGTCTACACGTTTGATGGCGGAGAGCTGTGCTCCCGGCTCTTGCATTTATACGTTTTTCGATAAACTTAAGCTCGATGCACATTGCGCATATAAGAAGTATGAACGGCGATACCAGTGCAAGATGGCTGGGCGTTCAGAAAGTGGTTAAACTTTGGCCGGGTGGCTGAATCGGGTGAGAGACAGACAAACAGAAAGACAGACAGACAGACAGATCAAAATTTCTGCGTCTAAGTTCACCCAGAAAGACTACCGTCTTTAATATCGTCTTTAATAAACCATTTGAGCGTCTTCAACGATTAGGCAACTTGTTTTTCAACGCGCGGGGAATGAAGAAGCCCGCTCGAACTCATGTGCCGGCGTTGCGCGCGCTGGCTTGGAGCTTGGAGCAACAACGTGCTGCTAAACACGTGGATAAGGGTCCAATTCCCGGCATGAAGGAGGGTACCACATCTCGTGGTTCCCAGCCTATCTAGACAGCTCAGTTAATCCGCTCGGATGTAATCCCAGCGAGCAGGCCCACCGGATAGCGCGCGATTTCATGTACCGCGCTGTCGCGGATAGCCAGGCTCGTAATGAGGTCGCCATCTACAAAGATCCGTTATGTATGTGCTTTCCAAGAATTGTTTCCCACTACCGTCTGGCCAGGAGAAAATTCCCCTCACCCTCCCAACCCCAAAAAAGTCACACCATCTCCCGCTAAAGGGGACCATGAGGCGATGCGAAGCAGCGTTTCGGCATGTAGAGCCCGCGTTTTAGAGGGGGAGTGGAGAAGAGAAGGGGGGGGGGGAGTGGAGAGGGAGAGTGGAGGGGGTGTGTGGAGAGGGATTGCGCATGCGCAGTAAGGGTGGTCACGCCGCACACCGCCACCACCGGATTGAACACCGCTATAAGATGCTTCACATCTAATAAACAAACCTCAATCTAGGACACTCATACTTCTGCAAACCCGTTAGTATCCCACTCCTCGGTCTCTTAATAGAATTGACTCTGACCACCCACAGTCGTGCCCTAAATGTGGACATGACTCATGCTCTTTTGAACACATGCTCTGGCTGAGAAATGAGAGGAAGCCCCGAAGAGCAGCAAACTCCACACAACTCCACACAGTCCAGAGGGCCCATGACATCACGGCGGGACATCGACTCCCGGTTCAATCGTGGGCGAAGTCGCCAACTTGATCTTGGGAAACCTCCGGCTCTCTAGATCTGAGTTCATCAGGACTAAAATAAAGTTCTTGTCATATCATGTCTTTCACCCTTGATACAGCGACGGAAATGTTGCTGAGGCCTTGCAGGAGTTTCATACACCTTCTAAGGCTACAGAAAGAATCCTTATTCCTGATTTTTTTAGGGGCGAAGCTCGTTAAGGCGGCACCCGCTCGTCCCTCGTAGTCGTCGTCGTCGTCGTAGTGGTAGTAGTAGTAGTCGTAGTCCGTAACAAGTCTTACGCTTTGACCTCCAAGGTGGTGCCGGTGGGAGATTTTTCCTGTGCGTTGTTGAACAATAAAAAATTCGCAGCGTGCGCGTTAACTAAAAGCCGAATTCTTCTGTCTCTCATTCCCCATTAGCAGCCATTGGCATGTTCCAGTAGGAAACGTTAGTAGAAGTAGAAGTGTAAGTGTTAGCTAAAAGCCGACTTCTTCTGTCTCTCATTCCCATTAGCAGCCATTGTTTACCTCCAAGGTAGTGCCTGGTGAGATTTCTCCTGTGCGTGAATAAACAAAAAAAAAATTTGTTCAAAACGCCGTTGATTGATGAAATAAACCAACGAAAGACGCCAGATGCTTTGTAAAAGCAAAACGAAAGAACGCCAGATGTTTCTAAAGCAAAACGAAAAGATGCCAGCTGCTTAACGAAAGACGCCAGATTTTTCTAAAGCAATGGTTTTCTAAACAATGAAAATTCACAGCGTACATGTAAAATTAAAGTGAGCTGCAAGTCGTCATAACTCATCGAACCTTTAGTATAAACGCGCCCGATCTCACGTCGGTGATGATGTACTGGGCAGAATTCACGGAAGATTCACGGTTTACCGATGAACCTCCGCAGCTTCGCCCACTCATCATCATTCACTCCGTGGATATGCTGTGATTTTTAGGGGCGAAGCTCCTTAAGGCGGCACCCGTTCGTCCCTCGTAGTCGTAGTCGTAGTGCGTAACCAGTCTTACGCTTTGACCTCCAAGGTGGTGCCGGTGGGAGATTTTTCCTGTGTGTTGTTGAACAATAAAAAATTCGCAGCGTTAGCTAAAAGCCGACTTCTTCTGTCTCTCATTCCCATTAGCAGCCATTCTTTACTTCCAAGGTAGTGTCTGGTGAGATTTCTCCTGTGCGTGATTAAACAATAAAAATTTTGTTCAAAACGCCGTTGATTGATGAAATAAACCAACGAAAGACGCCAGATGTTTTGTAAAAGCAAAACGAAAGAACGCCAGATGTTTCTAAAGCAAAACGAAAAGACGCCAGCTGCTTAACGAAAGACGCCAGATGTTTTCTAAAGCAATGGTTTTCTAAACAATGAAAATTCACAACCTACATGTAAAATTAAAGTGAGCTGCAAGTCGTCATAACTCATCAAACCTTTAGTATAAACGCGCCCGATCTCACGTCGGTGATGATGTACTGGGCAGAATTCACGGAAGATTCACGGTTTACCGATGAACCTCCGCAGCTTCGCCCACTCATCATCATTCACTTCGTGGATATGCTGTGATTTTTTTTTTCCTTTTCCGAATTGCTTATATGCGTGTTTTCTTATATAACAATTCTTAATTTTTGAAAATTTTGTTGATTTTTATTTCTATCATATTTTTCAGAGCCGAATTATAACTTATTTAAGAATTTCTTTAAGAACTACCCGGTTCTTGAATAATGTAGAGGGCGCTAAGCGCCATGCTTTCTATATATGGTTGAGGGGAATAAAGCAATGGGCATTCGTTCGGTCATCATGGCTCGGAGTCACTTGTGTAGACGCGCCAAGCGTCTGTCAGCTACCGGTATCGTACATGGAGTCAGAAGTGGCCGCCGTTCGCCGTCTGTAATGGCGGACAAGCCCGACGCTGCATTTGCCGGGGTACCTGGGCTCCAACAGCCACCGAACTTCGACTTCAACGACCCAAGTGCGTGGTCCACCTGGATTGAGCAGTTCGAGGTCTATGCCTACGCTACAGGAATGCACCGAGCTACCGACGAGGTTCGGAACGCTTTTTTACTGCATGGGTGTGCTCGACGCGTGCTAGCGTCTTTCAACTTGACAGCCGAAGGAGCTCTGTCGTGCAGCGTTGTGAAAAGCAAGTTCACCTCGTATTTGTTCACCCGCTCAACGAAGTTCACTATACTCGGCCACAACTTTCTGTGGCAATGAAGGGAAAGCTACAGAGCCACTATGCACGCATCCTATCGCTAATGAATGTAGTCCCACAATTGCGTCCGTATTTTCTGCGTGAGATGTATAAAATACTCCTTAATTTTATACACGTATATCTTTTTGAGACGGAACGCAGCGCACACAAGCGAGATATTTGTTTTTCTTTTACTTTATACGTTGTCACTTTGCATTTTTGCGTGCTTGAAAAAGTCGCGCCTTTTACCCGTACCTTAGACGCTAAGCAGCGTTTGCGTCGAAATGCAACGCTAGCCATCACTTTCCACGGTGTTACGAGACGCGCGCCAAACCAGACCACTTCGCGTAGCAGTACATGTGCAGACGCTCCGCCCCCGTAGCTTTCCCTTCATTGCCGTAGAAAGTTGTCTCCGAGTATAGAGTTATCGTTTTCACAAGCGGACGCAGGAAGCAGACGAAAGCGTCGATGCTTTTTATTCCGCGTTGCGAAACATGGTCAAAAGATGCAACTATGGCTCAGCGTCCGTGGAGGATAGGCTCGTTCGAGACCAATTTATCGTCGGCTTGCAGGATGTGATCATGTCTGATGTGGTCATCTGGTGGTAATCCACCGAACGTCCGTTAACTGACTGGAACAGTTGTGAAACAGGCCATTCGGCCAACAACATTGTACATTGGAAAAGGAACAAGAATAAAAGAGCAGAGGGCCTCGCGCTCTTTGTTCATCGGCGTCGGACTGATGTGTTCGTTTGTTCGACGCCTCTCGTCGAACGCCGTGCGTGAGCCTCGGTTGGACGGCCGGGCGCGATCATAGCTACATGATCGCGATACAACAAAATGGCGACGAGAAAAAACTTGTGAGTGCAACGCTTCAGTTTACAATTATTTACGCTTGACTTCAGTTTCCTGTGTGCGTCACTCGTGGCTCTTCTGGAATGATGTCAGTCGTAGCTCCAGCACCGTTCTTATCTGCACCTGGTAACCCTCCAGTGCCGTGGAAGCGATGGCTAAAGCTTTTCAAGGCATACCTTGTGTCGGTCGGAGGCAGCGACTGGTCAGCAGAGCGAAAAGCGGCTCTTCTCCTGACATCACTCGGAGCGGAGGGACAGCGTCAGTACTTTAACAATGAAGAAGTGAAGCAAGCAACAGCAGCCAGCGTCCCTACAGACGCAACGCCCACAGCCCCGCAACCTAAAGTTTCAACTGCACCGGTTTCGACATCTGAGCGTCGCGCGGGAGAATCGGACGACTACACGGAGTTACTGAATAACTTAAACCTGCTCTTCGAGGATGCAACAAATTTCATCGTTGAGAGGCATCAGTTCTGCAGGAGGCTGCAACTGCCGGGCGAGCCTTTCACCCAGTATGTCGCTGAACTCAAACAACTGGTGTTGAATTGTGAATTTGGTTCGACATTCGACGAACGCATACGTGATCAAGTCGTTGAAGGAGTCTCCAGCCCAGCGCATAGGTCGGCAAACTCACTCATTAGTCCACTCACTCAGACTCACTCGGACTCATATCGAGACGTGAGGGTGAGTCTGAGTGAGTCCTAGTGAGTAAAGATTTTGTCAGTCTCAGTCCGAGTGGGTTCGGTTGAGAAAAATTATAGTGAGTCTGAGTGAGCTCCATATTTTTTGCCGACCTATGGCCCAGCGTTGCGCGAGCGTTTCTTGAACGCTGGCCGAACACTTACGTTGGCCAAGGCTGAAGAAATCGGCAAAGCTTTGGAAGCAATACAGCAAGCTAACGCTGTTTATGATGGAGCACCAGTCCAACGCATCGACAAATCTGCAGTGCAAAATCGGACGCTAGATGACCGGTGTGTCCTTCAAGCATCTTCTGGATTTCGCGCGCCCGTTCATGAGCCAGATAGCGTTCGACGCAACTACGCAGCAGCGGGCTTACGCCATGGCGTCCGTGCAGCAGAAGAAGGTGCTAGAAGCAACAAAGATAACGGTCGTCGATCCTTTTGCTACCGTTGCGGTTCCATGAAGCACAAAGCAGATGCAAGAAACTGCCCAGCCCGCAGTCAACAGTGCCACAAATGTGGGAAGATTGGACACTTTGCGGTTGTTTGCCGTCAACAACAGTCCGCAGAAGTGGGAGTGTCGCAAGCCGCTGTCTCCACTGTAGAAGAACATGTTGTCCTGAATTCTCCACATGTTCTTGGTGTAGAATTGCCACTTTACAAGAAGGAAATCGTCGTCCGCATAACATTTAAAGGAAATACGCTTCCTCTTCTTGTGGATACTGGCGCTGCCGTATCCCTCGTAAATAACGCAGATTTTCAGAAATATTTTGCAAGATTTTGCACCTTGTCTCCTTCAGCGCTGGGTCTTCGGGACTCCAAACGCGGCAGTCACAAGCTTCTACTGCATCGGATGACGACCGGCGAGGATGATGCTGGGTACGTACGAATAACAGTAGGAAACAGCTTCTTCTGGAAGAAACAAACACCTCAGGAAATTAGAATTGACGGATCTCGGTATCGGTGCAGCGGTACCTCGCCTCTCGTCGCGAACGGCGCCATGTTGCATTTTTCATTGGCTTGTCTTAACCGTTACGTCATGGTAAAGAGCGGCCGTAGTTGGACGCGCATAACACAAACGGACAGCGGTAGAGTTTACTTTTTATTCTTAGCTTGTCACCGACTATAGTCTCGGCACCTTCGAAGCGGAGATCGAATACAGCGGTACTCAAGCAACTGTGACATTTTACGTCACACAGAAAGGTTCTTCGCTGCTCGGCCTTGACGCCATCCAGAAGCTACAAATTAATATTGTAGGCTCAACCCTGACTTGCCTTCACACTACTACAAATCAGTTGGAGCTTCCGGAAAACACGCCTCCAGGATTTGAAGCACTGTTTTCAGAAGGCCTTGGATTTGTCAAAGACTACGTGCATCAGATCAAACGCCGACCGGATGTAACTCCCGTGAGTGCCAAACTGAGATGCCTTCCTCTGGCACTCAGACAGCAGGTCTCTGACGAACTAGCACGCTTGGAACACGAAGACATAATCGAACGCGTCGACGCATCGGAGTGGGTGTCTCCACTGGTGGTAGTAAAAAAGAAGGATGGATCGCTGCGCCTGTGTGTGGACTTGCGGGAACCCAACAAGGCCATCGTATTCGACGGTTACCCTCTTCCGCATACCGAGGAGCTTCTGCAACTGCTCGCCGGAGCCACATGGCTCTCAAAGCTGGACTTAGCCTCGGCATACCATCAAGTAGGACTTACGGAAAACAGTCGTGAGTTGACAACATTCATTTCTCATGAGGGACTATTTAGATTTAAGAGTGTGCTTTGGACTATCTTCCGCCCCAGCTACGTTTCAGAAGCTTATGTCAAATGTTTTGAAGGGTTGTGCTAACGTAGTCTGTTATTTAGATGACATTTTGGTTTGGGGAAGGACCAAGTCGGAGCACGACCGCAACTTGAAGGAAGTGTTATCACGCATTTACAACACAGGGATGAAATTGAATCATAAATGCGTTTTCGCAGTGCGAGAACTAACATTTTTGGGACACAACGTTTCGGCTGAAGGTCTCTCTCCCATGGAATCAAAAATTAAAGCGATAGTTAGTGCACCTGCACCACATGACATCAAGTCCCTTCAGTCATTCCTAGGATTGACCGGCTACTATGCCAAGTTCCTACATCATTATGCAGATTTGGTGGAACCGTTGCGCAAAATGCTCCGACAAGGTCAGTCATTCGAATGGACGGCTGAAGCTCAGAAGGGCTTTGACCAGTTGAAAGAGAGGTTGGCATGCAAACCTGTTGTGCAGATGTTTAACCCTGAGCTACCTGTCATAGTCACTACGGACGCGTCGGACGTCGGGTTAGGAGCGGTCTTACAGCAAAAGGAGGGATCACATCTTCACACAGTGGCCTTTGCATCACGCGCCCTCTCACCGGCTGAAAGGAAATATTCAGTAGGGGAACGTGGAGCGCTTGCGTGTTTATTCGCTTGCGAAAAATGGCACGTGTATCTGTTGGGTAGATGCTTTACACTCAGAACCGATCACCAAGCATTAGTTGCTTTACTATCAGCTGGAGATTCTGGCCGTCGACCATTACGCATTTCTCGATGGACAGCTCGGTTACTGTATTACAACTTTCAAATAGAGTATTGCAGAGGCACGCAAAATAACGTTGCTGACGCTTTGTCAAGACTGCCCATCAACGAACATAACGCCAGTACCGAGGAAGAAGAAGAAATAGTGTCGCTGGTAACTTCGGCAGTTGACAAAGCTACCGTACAGGCTGCTACAGCCAATGACCCTACGTTGACTAAAGTAATTCAGCAACTCAGTAAAGGCTGGTTACATAAGAAGGCGCTATCGGCTGACCTGATCCCATTTTTTCACATTCAAGATGAATCGTCCCTGGCAGATGGTCTTCTAATGCGCGCAGATCGCATAGTAATTCCCGAAGTGCTTCGCTCCACTTTTTTGCAGTTGGCACATGAATTGCATCCTGGCATAGTCCGCACAAAGGAACTTCTAAGAGAGAGATACTGGTGGCCTCATTTAGATAGGCAAGTCGAGGAATGTGTCAAAAATTGTCTCATATGTCAGTCAGCAGATAAGTCGGCCAAACCGGCCTTTGCGCCTTTACAACCTGTTCCTTGGCCAGATCAGCCCTGGCAAAAGTTAGCCATGGATATAGTCGGACCCTTGAACATCACACCCAGTCCAACTTATGCAATTACTGTCATGGATTATTATTACTCTCGATGGCCGGAAGTATGTTTTACTTCTTCCACGACATCGCACGACGTCATGGATTTTCTTAAATCTCTCTTCAGCAGAGAGGGATTCCCAAGTCAAATCGTTACCGCAATGGTCCTCAATTCATTTCCAAACCGTTCCAGGATTTTCTAAAGGAAAGAGGCATTCAGCACTGCAAATCATCGAATTATTATCCGCAATCCAATGGCTTAATCGAACGGTTTAATAGAGTACTGAAGGAAGCAATACAGGTCGCACAGCTGGAAGGCAAACCAGTGAAACAGACCGTTCTGGAGTATCTAGCCTTGTATCGATTTTCACCGCATGCGACAACGGGAGTGTCTCCCGCAGTACTTCTACATGGCCGACAGCCTCGAACAAAATTGGATTTGAGTAACGCGGACTCAAAGTTCCGAAAACCAAATCTGCCGCAGAACGTAACTACCAGTCAGTCCCATAATGGAGCGCAATCAGAGGACAGTTCATTCCTGAAATCGCAAACTCGCAACAGAATAGAGAGTAAGCAGCAACAGATGAAAGCCTATGTCGATAAGCGTAGAGGCGCCAGGTACCCCTTAGTACAAGTTGGGGATTTTGTTAAAGTTTGGTCACACCGAACAGGTACAAGCAAATACTTAGGCCCCTTTCAAGTCATGCAAAGGAGAGGTCAAAACTCATTTCTACTTAGTGACGGTAAGACTTGGAATGTTTCAAAATTAGTGCGAATACCGCCGCGTGTAGCGAATGATGAATGCCTTCCACACCCAGATTATTCATATGCCGGACTAGCTCGCTATTTCGGCTGCCCGCTCACCGACGAAGGCTCTGATGTTACCCATAATGCCACAAATATTCCGCACAGAAATACTCTGACTGAGGTAGATGTACCAACGCCTGAATACCTGCCATCTACCGCTGCAGACTTCTGCAACCAGGAGGGGGAAGATAACGCGATGTCACCATCAGCTGACAGTAGCAGCGAACAGGCGGATTCGAACGCTGAAACTGGGCGTCCAGTACGCAAGCGCCAACCGCCAAGATGGACCAAGGACTACAAGATGTAGTTTTTAGCCTCTTGATGCGAGGTCTTGTAATTTTGCTGCTCTGTGCATGCATATGTCTGTTGTGTTTCTTTTTCTTTCGTTTTGTTGTTCTAATGTGATAAGTACCTTCCAATATTTTTTTATCATTATTTCTTTACATTCGTGTGTGAATGTCATATTTTCAGACATGCTTGTTGTTTAGGATGTAACGTTGTTATTCTGCTTTCAATAACTAAGAGCGCCTTTTTCAAGGAGGGGATGATGTGATGATGTCTGATGAGGTCATCGGGTGGTAATCCACCGAACGTCCGTTAACTGACTGGAACAGTTGTGAAACAGGCCATTCGGCCAACAACATTGTACATTGGAAAAGGAACACGAATAAAAGAGCAGAGGGCCTCGCGCTCTTTGTTCATCGGCGTCGGACTGATGTGGTCGTTTGTTCGAGGGCTCTCGTCGAACGCCGTGCGTGAGCCTCGGTTGGACGGCGGGGCGCTATCATAGCTACATGATCGCGATAAACACTGGACAAGCAGGTTATCAGAACAACTCTGCCGCACCTCTGACTTTACTGCATGCACGGCTGCATGAAGATACCGAAAGAGAAAAAATTGGAACGCGAGAACTAGTTATCTGGGCCAGTCGCCGTTGATGCAGCTGAACACAAGCCAGTGAAAAGACAATTCCATAAGCCAACGTCAGCATCAAGAGAAACCCCTTTTTATGAGGCGACGCACGGATCGTGTCACTTCTATGGACGTGAAGTGCATCAGCGGGAATTTTGTCCTGCCAAGAAAGCCGTTTGCAATTTTTGCAAAAAGAAAGGGCACTTTGAAGCAGTTTGCTTAGCCAAGCAGCGTTCGCACAGTGGACAGTCACATGCCATCGAGATGCATGCTGTCAAGACCAGTCGTGAAGCTAACGCTAAGTTCGTTTGGGTTCACGTGAACGGCGTCCCGCTCATGTTCAAGGTCGACTCAGGAGCGGAACTTACCGTCGTTCCAAGCACTTTTCCGGGAGTACCGTCTCAGCTCGAAAAACCGGAGGGTCATCTAACAGGCCCTGGATGAATGTGTCTGGCCAATTCAAAGCTACGTTGGAGTGGAAGAGCCGCACCTGCGTACATCCAGTGTATGTCATGCCTTCGCAGTCGACGCCTCTGCTAGGCTACCCTGCTATACTCGCATTGGGAGTTGTGAAATTCGCCGACGCCGCACAGCGACCTGAAAAGCCAGCCAGCTCATCAAGCGACGCCACCCTTAGCCAGGATATCTTTGAGGGACTTGGTACCGTAGGGGAGGAGTACACTATTAGGCTCAAGCCAAATGGCAAGCCATTTGCGCTCAGTGTACCTCGCAGAATTCCCATTCCTCTGTACGACCAGGTGAAGAAAGAGCTGGACCAGATGGAAAGACAAGGGGCCATCAGGCGCATTACGGAGCCGACGCTATTGGTGTGCAGGTCTGGTCGCAGCACCGAAGGCACCAGGCGGCATCCGATTATATGTGGACTTAACAAAGCTCAACAAGGAAGTTCTCCGTGAAAGGCACGTGCTTCCAACGGTCAAATGGGTTCTCGGCTAACTGGGCGACGCAAAGGTGTTCTCCAAACTCGACGCGGCAGCAGGATTTCACCAAGTGCGATTGTCCCAAGAATGCCAAGAGTACACCACATTCATCACGCCATTCGGACGTTACTGCTACTGTGGTCTACCTTTCGACCTGACCGCGGCACCGGAGTATTTTCAGCGAGAAATGGCTCGCATTCTAGAAGGACAACCGAACGTCGTCAACGTAATAGACGACATCCTGGTTTTTGGAAAAGACCGAAAAAAGCACGACAAGCGACTTGTGGAGGTTCTTGAACGTCTGAGGGGAGTCGGCATTAAACTCAACAAGTCGAAGTGCTGCTTTCGTCAAGACAAAGTAGAGTTTCTGGGTGTAATCATCGATGCCAACGGTATCTCGCCAAGTCCCAGGAAACTCGAAGCCCTACGCAACTTAAAGCCACCCAAGGACGTTGCTGGTGTTAGACGCTTCCTCGGCATGGTTAATCATATTGGTCGCTTCCTGCCCAACCTTTCGCAGGCAACCGCCCCTATTCGCGTCTTGCTGGGCGAGCAAAATGCATGGCAGTGGGGACCGCTTCAAGAGACCCCTTTTAATCAGGTCAAGGTGATGCTCCCCGCGGACCTCTGCGTCGCAAATTATCATCCCGGTCGTAATACCATTGTCTCATGTGACGCGAGCTCATTTGGATTGGGAACTGTTCTTCTGCAAGAACAACCATCGGGGGAGCGATGCGCGGTAGCATTTGCATTACGGTCGTTAACCGATGCAGAACAACGCCACAGCCAAACAGAAAAAGAAGCGTTGGCGGTAGCATGGCCAGTGCACCGTTTTGACCAGCACGTGCGGGGCCTCAACTTCATGGTGGAAACCGACCTGGTGGAAACCGACCACCAGCCCCTGGTGACACTACTTGGAAACGCTGACTTGGACACGATGCCCCCACGTATTCAACGGTTCCGTATCAAACTTATGCGATACCAATTCAACGTGGTCTACGTTCCGGGCAAACAGCTAGCCACTGCGGATACTCTTTCAAGGGCTCCAGACGAGAAGCCGCTGACCAGTCCAGTGGATGTGGTAGAAGAGTTCGTGGAATTCCAAGTTGCAGCGATCACTGACACGAAGCTGGTTACTGCAGATGATGTCCGCAGGCACCAACAACAGGATGGCGAATGCAACCAACTCGTCAAGTACTGCACCAAGGGTCGGCCTCGTCGAGACAGGATTCCGGAGTACATCAAGAAATACTGGAACCATCGAGGCGATCTCTCTTTTTGCAACGGCGTCCTGCTAAAAGGCAATCGCTTTGTCATCCCGACTTCGGATGCTACTGCTTCTGTCGTCTATCTTTCGACCTGACCTCGGCACCGGAGTATTTTCAGCGAGAAATGGCTCGCATTCTAGAAGGACAACTGAACGTCGTCAACATGATAGACGACACTTATTCATCAAGGCCACCAGGGAATTAACCGATGCCGGCTGAGAGCACAGGATTCCGTGTGGTGGTACGGACTTTCGCAGCAAATACGGGACAGAGTCAGTCGCTGCAGGCAGTGTGCAGCCACACGAGCGCAACGAAGTGAGCCACTGGTTGTAACGAAAACGCCAGCGCAACCATGCCAACAAGTAGGAATGGAATTATTTAGTCACAGAGGACACAACTACCTACTAGTAGTTGATTATCGTTCTCGCTACCCTAAAGTCATCTACATGCGAAGCACGAACTCTGAGGTGGTCGTCAATGCTGTCAAAAGCATTTTCGCTCGTTTCGGCATCCCCGAAGTTGTACGAAGCGATAATGGACCGCAGTTCGCTTCACAGGCATTTGCAGCTTTTGCGAAACATTATGGCTTTAACATATCACCTAAAGTCCCCATTACCCGCAGTCTAACGGGGAAGTTGAAAGCATGGTTCGCACGGTCAAAGAGTTGTTCGAGAAAGCAGAGGATCCTTTTCTGGCACTTCTGTCTTACAGAGACACTGCAAGCGTCACAGAGTTTAGCCCAGCGCAGCTACTGATGGGCCGAGGCCTGCGAAACAGGCTTCCCAAGCCAGCGGATTTCCTGGAACCGAAGTGGCCTGCCCTTGACGTTGTCAAGTGCCAAGACGAGGAGATAAAAAGGCGGCAGAAGAAAGACTTCGACCGCCGTCGTTCTGCGACCGTCCTTCCTCCGCTGGAGCCGGGGGACACGGTGTGGGTTCACCCCGCCGTCGGTACACCGTGTGGGTTCCGCCGTACTTCTTCGCCGTTACGTTCTGCCCCGACACCTCTCGTCAGCCACCCGGAAAACTAGACGCTGCAGTTTTTGGAGGGGAAACTGCTCGTCGTCTAAATGCAATAATTCCTCCTGCGCGCCCTGCAAATTTACTGACTGTATGTGTGGAAGGTATTTTGGTGGACGCCCTTGTAGACACTGGAGCCGCTATCTCGGTCATTAATCACGAATTATGCCGTCGTCTACGAAAAGTCCAATGCCCGTATGTTGGTCCGGTGTTATGTGGCGCTAATGACAATCCAATTTGCCCTATTGGACAGTGCACTGTTCGTGTTCTGATTGACGAAATGCGCCATCATATTCAGCTTGCTGTACTTTCTTCGTGTGCCCACCAGATTATATTAGGCTGGAACTTCCTGTCAGCTGCTTCCGCTGTGATTTCGTGTGGTCCGCCCGTTATTCGAATTACGGACACCGAGCATTCCAGTGCTTACGATTTCTCGTCGCCTCACCTTGTCACAGCTGCGGATTTCGTACTGCCTCCAGCCCAAGAACGTATTCTCACAATCAAATCAAGATATACTATAGATGGCGACGCAGTGGTTATCCCAGATCAGCGGTGTATTTTTCGAGGAATCGCCTTCGCCTGTTGTCTAGTGCGGTTTTCATGTGGTCATGCCAGTCCCACCGCCTACAGCACGACATGAGAGCCGCAACTCCTGTCGGAAGGGTCCACTGTTGCCAGCCTTATCGACAGAGCACCGGTATGTGTCGTAACTGTATCGCCTCCCTCGTCAATCGCAAAGTGTACGCCCGCGAGAGGTTCACCTAATGCTCTGCAGGCCACTTTGAGTACCGATCTGACTCGAACCCAAACCCATGACTTACTGGCCATTTTAACGAAACACCAAGCTTGTTTTGACGTTTGTTCGGATGGCTTGGGTGAAATTACGGCGGCCTCTTATCGCATCGACACAGATGGGTCTCGTATCATTCGCCGTCGCCCTTACCGTGTGTCGTCTTCAAAACGCAAAGTTATCGAGGAACAAGTCAATGACATGCTCGCAGGCAAGGTTATCAGGCCTTCAGCTAGTCCTTGGTCTTCTCCTGTTGTCCTAGTTAAGAAAAAGTACGGGTCAGTACCATTTTGCGTTGATTACAGGGCGCTAAACAAAATTACCCAAAAGGATGTATATCCTATGCCTCGGATTGACGATGCCCTTGACACCTTACAGGGTGCTGAATACATTTCAAGCCTCGACTTGCGATCTGGCTATTGACAGATCCCGAAGCACGAGTCTGATAAAGGGAAGACAGCATTTGCTACACCTGATGGCCTCTTTGAATTCAATGAGATGCCTTTTGGGCTCTGCAATGCCCCAGCCACATTTGAGCGAATGATCGAGACGGTACTGCGCGGCTTAAAATGGAAGACCTGTCTTTGTTACCTGGACGACATCGTCATCTTTTCGTCCACCTTCTCACAAGACCTAGAATCTCTAGACAAGGTACTAACGTGTCTAGCCAAAGCCGGTCTCCAGCTAAATAACAAGAAGTGTCGGTTTGCGAGCCGCAGCATCAAAGTGTTGGTTCACGTCGTCAGCAAGCTCGGTATTGAGCCTGGTCCTGACAAGTTGGCCGCTATCTTGCACTTTACTAAATCCACGACGCTAAAGGACTATCGCAGCTTCCTCGGCTTAGCGTCGTACTTCCGCCGGTTTGTCCGTGATTTCGCCACTATCGCAGCACCTCTTCACAAACTTCTGCACCACAAGTGCATCCTTCGTTTGGACGGATGACTGTGAAGCTGCTTTCTAGACCCTTAAGCGATGCCTCACGTCAGGGCCAGTTCTTCGCCATTTCGATCCCACAGCCCGTACTATCTTACACACTGATGCAAGTGGGCATGGAATCGGCGCTGTCCTGCTGCAGTATGACCAGACTTCGCAAGAGCAAGTAGTGGCTTACGCGAGTCGCACTCTCTCTCCAGCTGAACGGAATTACACCATCACTGAACAAGAATGTCTGGCCATCGTGTGGTCTGCGGAAATGTTTCGCCCTTATTTGTACGGCCGCCGTTCTACGATCGTGGCAGACCATCATGCGCTCTGTGGTTGTCCTCCCTGAAGAACTTGTCAGGACGCCTCGGCTGTTGGGTGCTCCGGCTCCAGGAGTATGACTACATTGTCACATACAGGTCAGGTAGGAAACATCAAGATGCCGACGCTTTGTCGCGTTGTCCGCTGTCCCAAAATAACCATGACGCACCTACCTCGTGTGTGGCACCTCTCGGCGAAGTAACCACGCCGATGACTAGCCTTAGTCCAATCAAGTCCACTGCGCCGGACGACTTGCTTTAGTCCGCAGACCTCGCCGTGCTCCAACGTGCAGACATATACTGCCATACAATAATCGATCGGCTCACTGGCTCGTCCCGTGCTCCCAACAGCCGCTTACGACGACAGCTCGCGCTTTTCAAACTTCACGATGGAGCGCTCCTTCGGCACATTTACCATCCTCTCGGTAACTGAAGGGTCCCAGTCATCCCTCGCTCTCTTCGACTCCAAGTTTTAGAAGCCTTTCACGAAGACCCGATGGCTGGCCACTTAAATTTTCATAAAACCTACGATCGCATCAAGACTCGCTGCTTCTGACCTGGCCTTACCACTAGTGTTTCCAAGTACGTCGAATCCTGTTCATCATGCCAGCACTGAAAACGTTCGGCATCCCTTCCCGCCGGCCCTTTACATCCTCTACCGTGCCGTCCGCTCCCTTCGAGTTCGTGGGCATAGACTTATACGGACCTCTTCCGCTTACACCCGCCGGTCATCGCTGGATCGTTACTGCCGTAGACCACTTAACTCGCTACGCCTGAGACGGCAGCTCTTCCTTCTGCTGCTGCCTCCGAAGTCACCGACTTTGTCCTGCGCGCCATTATCTTGCGCCACGGCGCCCCTGGAGTTCTCCTTAGTGACCGTAGCAAGACGTTTCTTTCTCATGTCCTCGCTGAAGTCTTACAGGCCTCTGACACCATCCATAAGACCACCTCGGCATATCATCCGCAGACAAATGGTCTCATCGAGCGTTTTCACCGAACTTTGTCAGACATGATCTCTATGAATGTTCAGCCCGATCACAAGAACTGGGACACAATACTGCCTTTCGTCACGTTTGCCTACAATACTGCCATACAACTCACTACAAGCTATAGCCCGTTTTTCCTCGTGTATGGCCGTGCACCGTCTTTTGTCCAGGACACCAGCTTCTTGTCCGCGCTCTCTGTCCCATCAGCATCCCTTCCAGACGAGTTCGCTGCCCGCGTCGCCCGCTGCCGTGAAATTGCCCGCGCCAACACCTCTACCATTCAGGCCAAGAGGAAAGTTCGTTGTTATGAGACACGCAAAGTTGTGTCATTCCACCCAGGCGACGAAGTGCTCCTCTGGACACCTGTGCGCACACCGGGGCTCTGTGAAAAATTGTTCACAGATACCTGGGCCCTTACACCGTGCTTGAACGAACCTCCGCCGTGAAATATCGCGTCGCTCCCGTTAGTTCGGCTCCGGACCGCCGCCGTCGCGGTACCGAGATCACCCATGTGTCTCTCCTGAAGCCCTATATCCGGCGTTCGTACCCTTACTAAATGGACGTCTGGCTGACCGCTTTCGTTAAGGGGGGAAATAGTGAGCGCTGATCGTGTCGATCATCATCTTCACTTGCGCATACAAATCATCGTAATCATCATCATCGTGTTGGCTCGCTGGTGTTCGGTTTTTGGTTTGCGTGCTTTTGCTGAATATACTACAATCGTTCCGTCGTACCTGACGTCGTCTCACACTAGATCCACTTTATGGGGTTTTGGGAGCGATATGAGTGGGAAGTGTTTCTGGGTTTTGACTTCCAAGAATAATTTATCATGTATTGACACAAGAACATCCACTTTTCTTAGTAAGTAGTCCCTTTCCGCAATTGACTTATCTCTACCTGGTCTCCTTTTAGCTCAGGTACAAGTAGTGACCATTTTCCTACATTGCTTGAGATTGTATGCCCGTTGACTTCAGTAACCAGACACTCGATTACTCAGTGATTATAAATATTCAGCTTCAATTTTTAACGGAATCGCCACTGCGAACGGCGATAACGCTAGCCAATATTCTTAGCTCCTTTCAAATCCTGGCAACAGGAAAACAATTTTTGACTTCCTGAGTACCAAAAAGATAATTCCTTCACTCCTAAAAGTCGGATCGCTGGTTTCAACGCCAAGTGAACTGTCTAGCTTTCTTGAAAATATCGCCAATCGCCTTAAAGGTCGCTTCACAACTGCCTTTTCATGCCACTCACGGTATCCAGATAAAGGTGACGACTTTGAAGAGGTCACAACTTCGGAACTAGCACACGTAGTAAAGTCATTGCCCAATTCTGCGCCGGATCCTGATGGCATGACTACAGCGGTATTGTAATTATACATAAGGTTCTGCCCCAGGACCTGCTTCCACTCGTTAACCCCTCTATTACAAAATTATGGGTTCCATCTGATTGTAGAATAGCGAAAATAATTCCTTTATTTAAAAAGCAATGCGCTGGGATTACATTATATATGAGACCTATATCGTTCACATCTAATCTGGTAAAACTAATCGAAAAAAATCTGACGCATGCAGATAGATAATTGGATGACTGAAAACATGATCTTGAGCCCACGCCAAATTGGAATGAGGCGTGGCTGCACCATTTTGTGTGCCCACGTCGACTTGGAAAGCAGAATACGATTTGCTCGGTATAAGAAGCAATTTGCAAATTTAGTAACTTTGGATAGTACAAGAGCCTATGACAAAAGCTAGTGGGAGGAATTTGTCACTTTCGGTGGTTCTTTCCTTTGGTGCTACCGTAGTGGATTTTAGCCACATGAAGATTTGCGATGCCGTATGTGATTTGATGCGTGAGACGAAATGAATTGGATAATAATGTTACATAATTTCAGCTTCTTTTTGAACCATATAGTATTGTTATTAACACGATAGCGTTAAAGAGCTCGTTTTGCAGAAATTCCGGTGTCGACGTCGTTGGTTGTGAGCACAAAATCAGCGTTGGTCATGGCCGAAAAATCGAGAAAGATGCAAGTAAAATGAAGAATAAAAATATTTGGTTTGAGTCAGAATCAAACGCATGCCTTCTGCGTGGCAGGCAGATGTTCTACCGCAGGGTCAGGGCATTGCTTGAAACTGCTACGGAAAAATAACACTACATGGATGTCATGTAATGAGCGGGGTCCCTTTAACGCATGTAATATTGCGTGGCAGAATAGCAGACTCGCGCCTGGCGTCAAGATATGCGAATTTTCTCATCGAGTGGCTGTTTTGAAGGCCCATCCATTATAGAGCGCTCAGACATATTTAATCAGCAGCAGCAGCGAAATCATCAACAATGTGAGCAGCTGCGTATGTATGCGTGTTGCCTTACGGACGCGTAGTGGACCCTTCGCTGATTCGCGAAAGGAATAATTATGTCATAGTGGGAATTGCGCAACTATACTTGCAGTAGGCATTCTAAGATAGTTTGAAACGACCACTGTTACACGAACAGACGTTCGTTTCCGTGCGGGACATTTGAGGCATGCGCCGAGAACTGAAGTGAGGCTATCAATTGAGAAGGTGATGCGCGTGGGGCCCGGTTACGTTGTCGCGTTCTACTCTTGAAGGCGAAGCTCAAGCGTCCTCGCAAGTTTTATTTCTTTTTGTCCGTAATTATAGCTTATTCGAAAACATATTCAGAGCTAGCGGACAAGGACGAATGAGAGACACCACAATGCGCTAACTTGAACAACTTTATTTCCAGGAGACATCAACTTATTTATCCATGCACAGTGCGCCGTTTCAGTCGAATAACTTGCGAATCAGTACTGCTGTCTCGCCATCCCCACAACCTTTCACGTCACTGTAGAGTGCACCGCCGCCCACTTCTCTCTCCTTCCACCTCCCCTTCGGTGCACCCGTACCTCAGAGGGCTGCGGAGGCATCCTTTGTGACGGCGCTCCCGAGGTCTGTCGGGCTGTCGTCCGGCGGGCCCGGCTCACGTGGCCCTGGCTATCTCAGAGGTTGTCATAGAAGTTCTGGAATAGAGACCTAACCCGTTTTCTTTGCACTTTGTAAAAAAAGGTTTCCTTAATCCTAATCCAACAGGTCAATTGATCTAACACTAGATCCATTGGCCATTAATTGTGTTAGCTCTTCTAGCTACGTCTGGCTCCTTGCGCCCCTCTTACAGAAGAAGCACAAGTCATATATTGTCCACTCGATTATTTATGCAATAATGGCACTAACACACGCGCCACCATTGCGAGAGATAGCTTGAGCTCGAATAATCTCTCGCACGTCTTGTGCGAGAGATTTTGTGCTTGGCCAGAACAGTGCATGAATCATACAGTGGGGCGCCAACGCATTCAGAACCACGCGCAGACAAATGACCGTAATTATTCTTGTTCTTTACGGTTAACGTGCGTTCGAGTAGTCGACCTTGAAGTCATCTTCCAGTCCGACCCATATATTTGTTTCCGCAGGTTACCAGAGCCCATAAACGACCTCTTGTGCACAATTAATAGGAGGGTTTCGAGGGTTCTTGGAGCTTCCGAGAGCTGGCTTACAGTGCGGGTCGGTTAAGCGACATATCCTGCCCAGTTTTTTCGGCGCTGAATTACGTCTAGGGGTTATTTTGTAAACGGTCTATCTCTGAGCACTTCTAGAGCACAAAACAATTTTGCTTCTAAAACAATATACCACTCGTTTCATGGCCGATCCCCAGCGGTGGGATGTGCCAGGGTACTGAAGAACAACCGACCAACCAACGTTGGGCAGTCGGGGCCTGGAACTTGACCATTAAATGTGTTAACTCTTCTGGCTGCGTCTGCTCCTTGCGCCCTCTTACAAAATACGCACAAGTTGTGTAGTGTCTAATCGCTTATTTTTGCAGAGATATGAATATTATATGATTATGATTATATCATCTACTCGACTATTTATGCAGATAATGTGGCAAATCCTGCTCGTGTACGTGGCCTCGATCCTCTGGTGTGAGAGTATTTACTTCCACCACCTGGAAGCGGTCAGGCTCAACGCCACGGTGAGTTATCATCTTCGACGCCAAGAGCAGTGCTTATGGTCGCAGCGTACGGTCGTACGCCGTGAAAGTGGGAACGTTTTCTTGTATTCCACCCCCTTCAGTCATGTCACGTATCTTAAAACAGTTGTCTGATCTCTTTTGTCTGTTAGTTTTCACCTCTCTTTTGGTGCATAGCGCCGAGCCAAGTTAAACGTTCCATTTTTGTTTATTCGCTACAAATTAGTGCAACCACTCTACCCACCTCTTTTTTTCTTATTGTTGTCGCAGGAGGAGGAGCGGCCGTACTTCATCACCATCAGCGAGACCATGAGGGCACACCCCCTGGAGTGGTTGATGGCAGCAACTGCCTACTCGGTGGTGCGCGTCGTCATCTACGCGTGATGGGTCCACCGAGTTGGCGACACCATCATCCAGAACCAGCTCGGGCTGGACCCGCTGTTGTTCGTGGTGGGGTCGGCTGTGAGCACTGTGGTGGCCGTAGTGTCTCTGGAGATGGTGGTGATCTTCGACACACATCGACACCGTAACACGCACTACTTCGCCGCGGGCCTGCACGGCGCATCCATCGGTGTGAGTCGGTACACAACTCTCCGCGGGTACGAAGCCATCACCAGGCCGAAAGTAAGTTTTGCTTCATGTATTATTCCTGCCACTGTTGCGTGGCTAACTGTAAGGGAAGCGTTAGAAATGTAACATGAAACCGTCACTGCCCTTCGTGCGATCAATAAGCATAGCATTGTGTGCAGTTCCATAGCGCACCACTGTTGGCATAACTATGCATTCTGGTTTAGCCCTTACCGGCCGTGGTAGCTCGGCACGAAAGGAGTCGCGCAGTTAATCTCGAGAGCACAAGTTCGGTTCCAGACCACGGCGGCTGCATTTCGTTTGGGGCAAAACGTTAATGAACCCCAGGTGGTTTAAAGTAATCCAGAGTTCTTCACTACGGAATGCTTCATAATTGCGTAAAACTCCCATCACGTAAAATTATTATTATTATTACTTCAAGTAGAGAACAAAAATTGACGATTATTGTTGTACGAGCTTTATGGAAGATAAAAATTTCCGGCAAATCGCACGCACTGTAGTTATCGGTGCGATGCGAAGGAATCAGCAAAGTTATTGGGGTTTTTTAACGGCGAATCTCTTTGAGCCGGCCGTAAAAATTTTAATGGGTCCGAGTTTGTACTTAAAAAAACTATCATCATCATGAACGGGTATGTGCCAGAGAAATTGGCCAAATCCCACTATTCACCACTGGTCTAATAACGAAGGCAACAGACGGGCGGCAAACACCAACTAAGATTTCTAGACAGACGTAACCATTAATTGAGATAAGCTTTAATAAACCGTCTGGATTAACCCAGTGACAAACACCGTGGCCTCGTGTTTCAGATTCGCTGAAGCATATGTACGGAGAGGGAACGGGAGAGGCAAAGGCGGCTGCGAGAAGGCCCCGAAATGATTTGAAGCAATACGCCAGTGGTGCTCAGTCATGGATGTTTTGGGGACCCCTCGCAGACCGGTGGAAGTGAAAGACCCCCCCCCCCCCCAGGAAGAGAAAAGGGAGGGGGGCATAAATTAACGCAACAGGCAGCGTGATATAGGTGCGTTTAGTTTCAACAGCTAGTCAATAAGTTGTGCGGTCTGCACCCACATTGAACCTGTTTCTAGTTATGTTTGCTCTTCATACATGCAAGCCTATAAAAAGTAGATCGTGTCCGTATGTCGTAGAAAACAGCAACAAAAGCTTTAAAGCCATCTCATGGAGAAGGGGCAGCATTGGGCAGTCGGGGCCTGGAGCTTGGCCATTAAATGGGCGCAAGGAGCATCTGGCTCCTTGCGCCCTTCTTACAAAATACGCACAAGTTGTGTAGTGTCAAATCACTTATTTATACAGAGATATGAATACTATATGATTATGATTATATGATCCACTCGACTATTTATGCAGAGAATGTGGAAGATCATAATCGTGTACATGGCCTCCATCTTCTGGTGCGACAGCATATATATTCGTCACCTGGAAGCAGTCAGACTGAACGCCACTGTGAGTTATCATCTTCGACGTCAAGAGCAGTGCCTATGGTCACAGCGTACGGTCGTGCGCTGTGAAAGTGGGAACGTTTTCTTGTATTTTATCCCCTTCAGTCATATCACGTATTTAAAGGGACACTAAAGTGCAAAGCGATTTTTCTCGCAGTAGCAAAGTAGTCTTCCAGGATACCAAAAACACCACGCTTGCTACCAGAAGACGTTTAATAAGCGAGAAAACGCGCAAAAAGGAAATACAGGTGGCGACGCCACCTTGGAATTCCCGCACCATTTGCCGTGATGTCACATATTTCTGACGGCATCTGTTCGGCCTACGTAGATCCCAGTAGGTTAAATCGAAGTACATTTTCCTCTGAGGGGGTCAGAGACTTCACATAATGATTTGGTGGAAATTTCGTAGAGCCAGTGGCGGCAAAATACGTTAAATGCTCTTTGAAGCCTTTTACGTCTCGAATTACAAAGTTCGGCGCGAAATTTAAAAATGAAACTTTGAACTTGGTTTCCTCCTGTAATAATAAACCTATGGTGGTGAAATAAACTACACAAGAGTTCTCCGACCACACTTCACCAATCTAAACCAATTCATTGTTTCTCTTTAGTGTCCCTTTAAAGCAGTTGTCTGATTTTTTTTGTCTTTTAGTTTATCTGTCTTTTGATGTATAGCGCCGAGCCAAGTGAAACGGGGTGAGATGCTTTTTCTTTATTCGCTACAAAATAGTGCAACCACTCTACCTACCTTTTTAGGAGCTGTCTCGCCAGGTTCTTAAGCTGGGGCAATGTACCGCGCCGTAAGCGTAACCTTAGTTCCAGAGGCGACCGCTACAGGCGCACGTTTGCGCGAAAGAGAAGTTTTCTTCCTCTTGTTCTTCAAGCGCCTTGATGATGACAATAACGCAGGAAAAACCACATATAGCATAGCCAACTGTAGCATGCGCACGCTCGCACGTTCGGCCACAGCTGGAAGGTCTGCGACCGCTTGTGGTTTGACAACAACCTGAGCACAATCGCTACTATAACAACGTGTGACGTCTTTATATGACAGTAGAGGAACTATACGGAGCATTCACGGTTTACCCGATTATCTCCGAGCCAGCTCCTCATTCATCATTCACTACGTGGATATGGCGTGATTTTTTTTCGTCGCAGGAAGATGAGAGGCCTTGGCTCATAACAATAAGCCAGACTATGAGAGAGTGTCCCATCGAGTGGTTCCTGGCGGCAGTTGTGAACTCGGTGGTGCGCGCCGTGATTTACTGGAAATGGGTCCGCCGAGTTGGCACCGCAATATTCGACAACGAGCTCGGGCTGGGCCCCCTCTTGTTCTTCGTGGCCTCTGCCGTAAGCACTGCCGTGGCAGTGGTGTCCCTGGTGATGGTGGTGCTCTGGGACACGCACGGACACCGCATAGCCCACTACTGCGCCGCAGGAGTGTATGGCGCCGCGATCCGTTCCACACGTTACGCCACACTTCGCGGGTACGAAGCAGTCGCCACGCCGCAAGTAAGTTTTGCTTCATGTATTATTTCTGCCACTGTTGCGTGGCTAGCTGTAACGGAAGCGATAGAAATGTAACGCGTAACCGTCACTGCCCATCGTGCGGTCAATAAGAATAGGATTGTGTGCAGTTCCATAGAGCAGAACTGTTGGTATAACTATGCATACTGGTTTAGCCCTTACCTGCCGTGGTAGCTCGACACGAAAGGAGTCGCGCAGTTAATCTAGAGGGCGAGGGTTCGGTTCCCGGCCGCGGCGGCTGCATTTCGTTTGGGGCGAAACGGTCCTTGACTACGGCATGCTTCATAATTACATCATGATTTTGGCACGTAAAACTCCTATCAAATATTATTATTATTAATCTAAGTAAAGAACAAACCTTGATTATGTTTGTACGAGCTTTATGGAAGATAACAATTTCCGGCAAATCCCACGCACTGTAGTTATCGGTGCGATGCGAAGCAATCAGAAAGGTTATTGGGGCTTTAATTTAATGGGTCCGAGTTTGTACTTAAAAAAACTATCGTCATCATGAACGAGTATGTGTTAGAGAAATTGGTCAAATCCCGCTATTCACCGCTGGTCTAATAACGAAGGCAACAGACGGGCGGCAAACACCAACTAAGATTTCTAGACAGACGTAACCATTAATTGAGATAAGCTTTAATAAACCGTCTGGATTAACCCAGTGACAAACACCGTGGCCGCACGTTCCACCTTCGCTGAAGCATATGTACGGAGAGGGAACGGGAGAGGCAAAGGCGGCTGCGAGAAGACCTCGAAGCGATTTGAAGCAATACGCCAGTGGTGCTCATTCATGGATGCTTTGGGGACCCCTTGTAGACAAGTGGAAGTGACGAAGGACCCCCTGCAGGAAGAGAAAAGGGAGGGGGAGTCATGAATTAACGCAACAAGCAGCGTGATATAGATGCCTTTAGTTTCTTCCCAGGCAAAGAATGGTCAAACTAAAGTGCCACGCCGATTTTACCTCAACAGCTATTCAATAGGTTGTGTGGTCTGCACCCACATTGAGTTTCTAGTTATGTTTGCTCTTCAATTATGCAAGCGTATAAAAAGTAGATCGTGTCCGTATGTCGTAGAAAACTGCAACAAAAGCTTTAAAGCCATCTCATGGAGAAGGCGAAACAAAGTGAGCTGCGCCGCAATGCAAAAATGCTATTCGTTGAGCCACACTAAAAATCAGCAGGGGCCGCTGTCACGGGACAAAGTGATTGCTTTCGCGGAGCGCCTTGGGTCCACGGACCCCCATTTGAGAACCACTGTCCTAAGCGAACGACGACGTACCCGTAGACCAATGGGATGTGCGAATGCTCGGTTTCAGCGCGAGTTTCTCTCTGGAGTTTGGACATCCGTGTCGTGTCTGGGACTGTCTTTGGCTTTACTCGAACCTCCATGCGCTGAGAAGCAACATGTAAACAACTCAGCATCACCTAGCTGAAGCCTAGCGACTACTTAGAACAAGCAGATTAGATGTCAGAATCGTCCAATTTCGCTCTTTCAAGCCTTGTGCAAGCTTTGTGCAAGCTTCGCCATTTGTATTTTTGTTTTTGAGGAAAGTGTATTTTTGTGTTTTTGTCTTTGAGCAACGCTGGCTAGCACTGGTTAAGATTACTTAACTCTGTCACTAATTACTAATTAATCTTTGCAGTGTTTACTGTCAATGGCTGGTGTTAATTAAGGTTTCCTCATAGTGGCTAACTCTCGGAACATTTTTATGAGTGAAATTGAGGTCGACGTTAAAATTGGAGGTCAATTAGTATAAACGGTGGTTAATTCTATAGAAGAGGGCGGTTTCAAACACAGCTCATTTAACAGGCCGCATTCAGAAATTGAGTCCCGCATGGGCCGCGAAATTGAAGAAAGTAGGAATGGGAGGAGGGGGTGGGGTAGTTTGTACAAAATGTCACCTGACGTTGTCATTTGAAAAAAGACCTTTCCATGTGCAAGGAAAAAATGGATGCGCACAGCAGTGTGGGCAGGGCTTGACCTTCACCCATGAAACCCCTTGTAATGACTCGCTGCAGTTTTTAAATTTACGGTATTGTTTAAGCGATCACGTATGCTGCTCATGCAGGCCTCGAGCGCAGAAGGCACTGTTGCCGTATGACTGTGCGCAGTCAAAACTAGTCAAGCGGGGCATTGCGAAGCACTGTTTGGGTTCTGCTCTCAGGAAGTCATGCCCACATGCTATGCAGGGTAGCTTTAATGATCCAGTACGGCGAGTGCTGGAAGCCGGGCACCTTTGCACGTTTGTTACAGCGATTGCGGAGGTTCTCCTGCGTGAGACAAAAGCACCCCGTTCAGGTGAGACACCCGGGCCGCAATCTAGGAGCCGCCCTGAAGTGTTGCCCTACATGCAGCGCACCTCTCATAATTTGAAAAAAATTGTGAGCAGGCACGATGTGTCGATGGTCTTTTCTGCCCCGCGCAAGCTGCCAAGGCGCTGCCCGAAAATATCTCCTGCTGAGAAGAAATCTGGAGGGTGCGAAAAAAGGCACGAGCTGCCTTGTGTAGCCTGCGCGGTTAGCTTTGTCTACGAGCTTCCGCTTTCGTGTGGAAAGTCTTATGTCGGGCAAACTGGACGGTGCATCAACGTTTTTGCAAGGGAACACGAATTATCATTATTCAGTAAAGAGATTGTGTATTTGCCTGCGCATGTCCGGCATTGCATGTGTGCTCCGAACTTCCGAGGCATCAAAATTTTCGGCGAAAGCCATGATAGCACTGCTCGGGAGCTGATGGAAGGCTTTTATATCTCGACAAGGGGGGCCGCCTGTGTTAGTCAAACTTCAATTTCTTTGTTGGAAAGTGAAATGAGGTTCTTGCTTGACCTGTTGTAATCTGCAGAGCGTGACAGTGTGTTCACCGTTGTTACCACGTGAGTGAATGAGCATATATATTGACTGCGACGACGAAAAATAAAGTTAGTTAAAAGTATGCGCTCGTCCGTGTCTTCTGCGTCCTTGTCAATAGTTCGCGCGCATCCATTTTTTCCTTGAAAGTATGAGCCAACTCGCCTAGCAGCAAGTTTTACTGAGACATCAAAGAAATTGCGCGACAAAAACATGTCATGGAACACCAACCAGCCCAAAATGCTGCTCTCATTTACTGAGACCTTTCCATATCGCATATATGGGCCATTTCTGAGGCCAGGCTCCCATTCTGCCATGATTCCAGCAACATATCGATACCGAACGTTCTACAAAAAAACTGAAACCTCAACGCCGATATTGCAATATACAGTTTCACAGTTATGCATCAACGTATGGAACAAAAAACAAAATGCTTTAGACCAGTCATGCCCGTGTATCCCATGAACAAACTTATTTCGGGGAAAAAAACTATGGGACGACTAAGCGATATCCTGCCCAGTTTTTTCGGCGCTGAATTACGTCTTGGGGTTATTTTGTAAACTGTCTATTTCTGAGCACTTTTAGAGCACAAAACAATTTCGCTTCTAAAACAATATACCGCTCGTTTTATGGCCGCTCCCCAGCGGTCGGTTGCACCAGGGTACTGAAGATCAACCGACCAACCAACAATGGGCAGTCAGGGCCTGGAGCCTGGCCATTAAATGTGTTAAAGGGGTCATGAAGCACCCCTTGGGCTTGTTGAAAAAACACAACCTGCGGAAAGCTGACAAGGCTATGAACTGCTCTGCGAAATATTACAGCCGTGCGCGCCGCGTAAACGCCACAAGCGGAGCGCGAAGTTGCCGTTTCCTCAGGCGCCCTCTTTTCAAACAGAGGCCGGTTCGCACTCTCGTCGGTGGGCGGGGCGTCTGCACGTTGACGTCGCGGAGACATAGCATGCTTATTGGCCGATAGCCGGATGAGATGCGCTTCTTGCCACGGGGTGCCGCCACTTGTCCGCGCCGCACTCCTCAGTCTGCTAATTTTACACGGTAGCCGCACCCGCGCGTGCGGATCACAGCGGGAGAGCGATCGCATTTCATGACGCGCGCTGACGTAACTTCTTTCCCCCGTGCCGTCCCTCCCTGTCTAGCTTCCAGTGCGCTCGTCGGCACGAGAAAAGAGAGAAAGCGCTGAGAGCGTGCGCCAAACCCCCGTAACTCCGCTTATTCTTGACGGATTCGAGAAATTTTTGCGGCAATCGATTCAGGAGGCAGTAAACTCCGATACTAAGGTCATTAGATCGTTACTTGGAAACGTGGTTCATGACCCCTTTAACTCTTCTGGCTGCGTCTGGCTCCTTGCGCCCCTCTTACAAAATACGCACAAGTTGTGCAGTGTCTAATCGCTTATTTATGCAGAGTTATGAATAATATATAATTACGATTATATTGACGCAAGATACATTCAAATTACGCGCCCCAGCAGTCGCTACGCCCTCGACGTTGTCTACGGCGTGCGTGCGAAACAGAAGAAGCAAAGCGTCGGTGGAACACGCCAGGACCACCGCTGACAACTCAGGCACGTGCGAACTGCACTGGGCGAGAAAAGAGGAAGAGGTGCCGAATTCTGGTGTAGAAGAGAAAGGCGTTCCTGCAGGATATACATAACCATTTTTCTCTGACTTGTTTGTTTATAGGGCACAAGTTCGCCCAGTTTAAGCTATTTATTAAAGTGTGCTTCTTGAACTTTTCGTGACAAATCTGGTGGAGGTGCTGGGTATGAAACCAAGCTCTTCTGAAGTTGGAGGAAGCAGCCCGGAGCAAAGAAGACTTGGACCCGACGAGCTGACTCCTGTTCACCAGCGCAGCAGTCGTCGCCTACGCGGTGAGGTCCCCGAGTTTTCACCTTTGGGTTGCAGAAGAACAGTAGCAGCTCTCAGCGAAAACGCTACCGAAATGACTTCTTAGGTCACGCCAGCACAAATTATAGTGGATCAGCCGATGACGCGCGAACCTTTCCACGGCGACGCCTGCGAAGACGCAGATGACTGGCTCGAACGCTTTGAGCGCGTCGCGAAGGTCAATGGCTGGGACGTGAATCGCAAGCTACGGCCCGTTTACTTTGCGCTGGAAGACTCAGCACGAATGTGGTTTGAAAACCACGAGGCTGCCATCTTGTCCTGGGATGACTTCCGACGGGAGCTGCTTGCCACCTACCCGAGTACTGATTGCAGGGAGAGAGCCGAAGCCGCTCTACAAGCAAGAAACCAGCGGAGTAATGAAAGTGTGGCCATGTATGTAGTGGACATGTCCCGTCTCTTCCGCCGAGCATATCAGAAGATGAGCGAGGACAAAAAGCTTCGCCGTCTATTGCGAGGTGTGAAACAGGAACTGTTTGCCTGTTTGGTTCGGAGTCCACCGTCTACCGTCGCCGAGTTCCGCTCTGAGGCAGCCACAATAGAAAGAACGCTTCAGCAACGAGCGAGGATGTACAACCGGGATCTGGGCATTGCCTCCATAGACTCAGTACCAGCTATATTCGGAAACGGCGTGGAGTTCTTACGTGAACTGGTGCGATCTGTAGTGCGAGAGGAGCTCCAGAAGCAGCGGCTCGACCATAGCGCTCCTGCTGTGTCGTCACTGGCGGACGTGGTGCGCGAGGAAGTCAGAATGGCGGTTCGGGATCCCCAACCCATTCGGGGACCTCAGCACTATGCCGAGACAGAAGCGCCACCGCAGCGACCGCAGAGATCCTCATATGCCGACGCTCTACTGCAAGGGCCTCCCGTCCGTATGGATGTCGCAGCCACTTCGGTGTACAGCACTGCGCCATCGAGCACGCTCCCGCCACCGGATAGGAGACCAAGGAAGACAGATATATGGCGCACTCCTGACAGAGTACCTCTCTGCTACTACTGTGGAGAGGTTGGCCACCTCTATCGAATGTGCCAATATCGCCAGGCGGGGCTTCGTGGTTTCGCAGTGAATGCACCTCGGCCTCGAAGCGGTGAGCGTCCTTTCGAAATTGAACAATACCTGTCAACTCGTCAGGGCCCGCATGACATTCAGCAACATCAGCCTCGCTCCACAGCACCGTTGATATATCGGTCGCCGAGCCCCCGTCGATCATCAGCCTGTCCCACTCCAAGGCGCCGTTCACAAAGTCCGCGTCGGGAAAACTAGTCAGTGACCTGTGGAGGTAAGGCCGCTGCCGACGCTGAAACAGAAGAACCTCCATCGCTGACTCTGAACGACGGCGACGGACTAAGAAGCCGCTGCAGTGATCGCGACGTCGCTTCCGACTTGCGTGTATTCGTGACGGCTACGAAGTGAACGCACTAGTGGACACAGGTGCGGATTACTCAGTAATCAGTGGCGAACTTGCCAGAACACTGAACAAGGTACTGACTCCTTGGAATAGACCGCAAGTTCGCACCGCAGGGGGACACCACATCGACCCGACGGGAATGTGTACGGCTAGAATAGGAATAAGGGGCTTCACATACGTCGCAAGTTTCGTTGTGCTGCAGGAATGCTCTAGAGACTTAATTATTGGTATGGACTTCCTGAAGGCTAACGGCGACGTAATTAACTTGCCGGAATCATGCGTCTCATTTTCAACGAGACACGCGATCGCAACGTTTGGCACAGAGCAAAAAGTCAATGATCTTTGCATTGCGGACAACGACGTGGCGGTACCTCCGAGGTCCAGCATAGCTGTCACAGTAAGGGGCAATGCGTTCACTGATCATAAAGGGCTCGCCGACAGCAACACTGGACTCATACTCAAAAAGGGAATCTGCATGGCAAGAGGCCTTGTCCAGCTGCGTGACGGATGTGCTAACGTCTTGCTCACAAACTTTGGAAATGAGGTACAGCACCTAGCAAAGGGAACCGTCATTGAGAGCATCCATGACTTCGCCCAACTTGCGGACCTGAGCGCCTCTGAGACGTCACCACCTGATTTCCAAGACGTCGATTCTGTACACGCGTCCATTGACATCGACCAACGACTATTGCCAAGCCAAAAAGAACAAATAGAGAACCTCGTGAGAGAATTCGTCGTGTGCTTTTTAACGTCATCTAAAGTCCGACGAACGCCTATTACCAAACATCGCATCATTGTCGACGAGTCAGTCCGGCCTACCAGCGCCCCTATAGGGTGTCGCAAAAAGAAAGAGAAGCTATCGGAAATCAGGTCGAGGAAATGCTCAGAGACGACGTAATTCAGCCATCGGCCAGTCCGTGGGCGTCGCCGGTGGTACTTGAAGAGAAAAAAGACCAGTCTCTACGCTTCTGTATTGACTACCGAAAGCTGAACTCCATCACTAAGCGAGATGTTTATCCTCTTCCGAGAATTGATGATACTCTGGATAGACTACGAGATGCGAGGAGGAGGAGGAGGAGGAGAAGAAAAACGGAAAGACAGGGAGGTTAGCCAGTTCTCAGACCGGCTGGCTACCCTGTGCTGGGGAAAGGGGAAGGGGGAGTGAAAGATGATAGAAAAGGGATGTTACAAAAAGAAAAAAAAAGAACAATAGTACGATAAACGACACTGCTTAAAGTCTGTCTATGAGATTAGTTTTGCGCAAAAAGCGCAATAACGCTTTCAAAGCTTTTCGTGCCGAGGATGGTTTCGGCCAGTGTCCTAAGATCTTTTCCTCCGACAGTGGACGATTGTCAAGTCTATTTAACGCTGCGGACAGTTCTTCTCTTTGTGCACTGAAGCGAGGACACTCACAGAGAAGATGGGCGATTGTCTCCTCGCAGCTACAGTTATCACATGTCGGGCTGCTGGCCATTCCAATTCGAAATGAGTAGGCCTTCGTGAAGGCCACCCCAAACCACAGGCGGCACAGGAGCGTCTCCTCAGCTCTAGGTATTCCCGACGGAAGACGGAGCTGTAGATTCGGGTCCAAGTTGTGAAGACGGGCGTTGGTAAATTCCGTCGAGTTCCACTGTGCCAGTGTCAGTTCACGTGCATGGGAACGAAGCCTTGTTGCGGCGTCCGTTCTTGACAGCGGTATAGCTGCACAATGGAGAGCATCATGGGCAGATCGGGCAGCCTCATCAGCACGGTCATTTCCGTAGATACCGCAATGGCCCGGTATCCACTGATAGATTAGGCTGTGGCGCTTCTCAATGGCGCGGTGATGAAGCAGTCTTATGTCAACGACTAACTGTTCATTTGGTCCATGACGATATGGGGACATAATGCACTGGAGCGCTGCTTTGGAGTCAGAGAAGACTGACCATGCCTGTGGCGTTTCTTCCACTACGAACTCTAGAGCAACACGGATGGCGGTGAGTTCTGCAGCCGTCGATGATGTCAAGTGCGACGTCTTGAACTTTATGGTGACGGATTTCTCGGGTATGACCACTGCCCCTGCTGAGCTTGTAGGAGAAACTGAACCGTCAGTATAAATGTGAAGGCGTCCACTGTGTTTTTCATGCAGGAACAATAGAGTGGCTTGCTGTAGGGCCAGATATGACGAGTGTTTTTTCTTTTGTATACCGGGAATGGTTATCAGGGCTTCCAGTGGATGTAAACACCACAACGGCAACGGCGATCTTGCTGCGTGCGTGAAGTTCGTGGGAATCACTGCGCTATGCGAAGCAATAATTCCGCTGAATGCAGAGTGTGGCCTAGCAGCTGGAAGTGAGGCGAGGTGGTGTGATGGAATCCGGGCGGCATGTCTTATGTGCATTCTTAAAGCGAGATGCGAAGTTCTTTTCTTCCCTATAGACCTAAAAAGCGGACACTGGCAGATCGAAGTGGACGAACGAGATCGCGAGAAGACTGCATTCGTGACACCGGACGGGCTATACGAATTCAAGGTACTTCCATTCGGCCTTTGTTCAGCTCCTAGAACGTTTCAGCGGATGATGGACAGTGTGCTCTCCGGACTAAAGTGGCAGTCCTGTCTCGTTTATCTTGACGATGTTGTGGTTTTTTCTGCTACCTTTGAGCAGCATGTAGAACGGCTGCGATCTGTGCTGAAAGCCATTAGTACGGCAGATCTGACGATCAAGCCACAAAAATGTCACTTCGGTTTCCAAGAGCTCCTCTTTCTTGGCCATGTCGTCAGTGCTGAAGGCATTCGTCCGGACCCTGAGAAGACAGCGGCAGTAGAAAAATTTTCAAAACCAACGGACAAAAAAGCGGTTAGACGGTTCCTCAGACTTTGCGCTTATTACCGTCGCTTTGTCAAAAATTTTTCGAAGATTGCCGAACCACTAACGCGGCTGACGAAGGATGACGCGCCTTTCATTTGGCTGAAGGAACAGCAGGATGCCTTCAATGAACTGCGACAGCGCCTTCACAGCCACCCAGTCCTCGCACATTTTGACGAGAAAGACAAGACTGATATTCACACAGACGCAAGCAACTTAGGTCTCGGGGCCATCCTCATTCAGTGGCAGAATGTTGTAGAGCGGGTCGTTGCGTACGCTAGTCGTACAGTTTCGAAGGCTGAGGTCAACTACTCGACGACAGAAAAAGAATGTCTTGCGGTGGTTTGGGCCATCAGTAAGTTTCGGCCATACCTATACGGCAGACCTTTCCGAGCCATCAGTGACCACCATTCGCTCTGCTGGCTGGCAAATCCGTCGGGCCGTCTTGCGAGATGGAGCCTGCGACTGCAAGAATACGACATAACGGTTGTCTGCAAGTCCGGTCGCAAGCATAGTGATGCCGACTGTTAGTCACGTGCACTGGTTGAATCTACGGAAGCCGCCTCCACAGAAAGTGGACTAAACATTTTTTTTGGGAGCCGTGACTTCGCCGCAAATGGCACAGCACCAGAAATCCGACCCTGAATTAGTGCTCCTTATCAAGTACTTAGAGGGACAGCCCGTCGATATTCCTCGTGTTGTTTCCCGTGGCTTGTCGTCGTTCGTCCTCCGAAATAACGTCTTGTATAGGAGAAATTTCGAACAAAGTACAGAGACATTCCTGCTTGTCGTTCCTACAGTGTTACGATCCGAGATCTTGGAAGCATGCCACGATGACCCATCAGCAAGACACTTAGGAGTGAGCAAAACGTTGGCACGTATTCGCACGAAATATTACTGGCCGAAGTTACAAAATTCTGTGCAGCACTACGTAAGAACTTGCCGGGATTGCCAAAGACGAAAAACACCACCACTGAAGCCAGCAGGTCTCCTCCAACCTATAGATCCACCAGAAGCCCCTTTCGCGCAAGTGGCAATGGACTTACTTGGCCCATTTCCCACGTCGTTGTCAGGGAAGCGATGGATCATCGTTGCAACGGATTATTTAACGCGATATGCCGAGACAGCGTCTCTTGTTCGGGGAACGGCCGTCGAAGTAGCCGAGTTCTTTGTGACCAACATCGTGCTGCGGCACAGCGCTCCTACAGTGCTGATTACGAACCGAGGAACAGCGTTTACAGCTGAGTTGACAAATTCCATTATGAAACTGACGCACACCTGCCGTAGAAAAACAACAGCGTATCATCCGCAAGCGAATGGACTGACGGAGCGGCTGAATAGAACGTTGACGGACATGCTGTCGATGTACGCGGACGTAGAGCACCGAACATGGGACAAAATATTACCGTATGCAACATTCGCATACTATACCGCTGTCCAAGACACGACACGAATGACACCTTTTCAACTTGTTTTTGGCAGAACTGTTACCACCCCCCTGGATGTAATGCTACCGGTCGATGACAACTCCGACCACGACCATAATACCAGCGACTTCACACAAAGAGCTGAAGAAGCAAGGCAGGTTGCGCGACATCGCATTTAGCAGCAACAAAAAGACGATGCCAATCGGTATAATTTGCGACGAAGAGACGTCAAGTACGCTCTTGGAGATTAAGTATGGGTATGGATGCCCGTACGCGTACGTGGACTCTCCGAAAAGCTACTTCGACGTTATTTTGGTCCTTACAAGGTGCTTCGCCAGCTTGGTCCTTTGAACTATGAAGTTGTCCCCGAAGAGCAAGTAACATCAGCGAGACGGCGGCATCGCACAGAAATTGTGCACGTCGTCCGAATGAAGCCATACTACAAAAGGCAATAATGAATCAAGCACCACTGCCGGTTGATGCCTGTTTCTACCGGCAGTTACTTTAACTAACAGCCTGGAACCAAAACAAGCATCGGGACGATGCAGTCTCGGAAGGGGAATAATGACCCAAGATACATTCAAATTACGCGCCCCAGCAGTCGCTACGCCCTCCACGTTGTCTAGCGTGCGTGCGAAACAGAGGAAGCAAAGCTCGATGGAGCACGCCAGGACCACCTGACAACTCAGGCACGTGCGAACTGCACGGGTCTAGAAAACAGGAAGAGGTGCCGAATTCTGGTGAAGAAGAGAAAGGCGTTCCTGCAGGATATACATAACCATTTTTCTCTGACTTGTTTGTTTATAGGGCACAAGTCAGCCCAGTTTAAGCTATTAATTAAAGTGTAATTCTTCATCTTTTTGCGACAATATGATCTACTCGATTATTTATGCAGAGAATGTGGCAGGTGGTTTTAGTGTACAAAGTACGCCCAAGTTGTGTAGTGTCTAATCGCTTATTTATGCAGAGATATGAATATTATATGATCATGATCTACTCGACTATTTATGCAGATAATGTGACAAGTCCTGCTCGTTTACGTGGCCTCGATCCTCTGGTGTGACAGTATTTACTTCCACCATCTGGAAGCGGTCAGGCTCAACGCCACGGTGAGTTATCATCTTCGACGTCAAGAGCAGTGCTTATGGTCGCAGCGTATGGCCGTACGCTGTGAAAGTGGGAACGTTTTCTTGTATTCCATCCACTTCAGTCATATCACGTATCTTAAAGCAGTTGTCTGATTTTTTTTTGTCTTTTAGTTTTTGATCTGTTTTTTTATGCATAGCGCCGAGCCAAGTTAAACGAGCCGAGGTGATTTTTCTTTATTCGCTACGAATTAGTGCAACCACTCCACCTACCTTTTTTGTTCTTATTGTTGTCGCAGGAGGAGGAGCGGCCGTACTTCATCACCATCAGCGAGACTATGAGGGCACACCCCTGGAGTGGTTGATGGCAGCAACTGCCTACTCGGTGGTGCGCGTCGTCATCTACGCGTGATGGGTCCACCGAGTTGGCGACACCATCATCCAGAACCAGCTCGGGCTGGGCCCGCTGTTGTTCGTGGGGGGGTCGGCTGTGAGCACTGTGGTGGCCGTAGTGTCTGGAGATGGTGGTGATCGTCGACACACATCGACACCGTATCACGCACTACTTCGCCGCGGGCCTGCACGGCGCATCCATCGGTGTGAATCGGTACACAACTCTCCGCGGGTACGAAGCCGTCGCCACGCCGGAAGTAAGTTTTGCTTCATGTATTATTGCTGCCACTGTTGCGTGGCTAACAGTAACGGAAGCGTTAGAAATGTAACATGTAACCGTCACTGCCCTTTGTGCGATCAATAAGAATAGCATTGTGTGCAGTTGCATAGCGCACCACTTTTGGCATGACTATGGATACTGGTTTATCCCTTACCTGCCATGATAGCTCGGCACGAAAGGAGTCGCGCTGTTAATCTCGAGAGCACAAGTTCGGTTCCAGGCCACGGCTGCTGCATTTCGTTTGGGGCAAAATGTTAACGAACCCCAGGTGGTTTAAAGTAATCCAGAGTTCTTCACTACGGTATGCTTCAGAATTACGTCATGGTTTTGGCACGTAAAACTTCCATCAATTATTATTATTATTACTTTAAGTAGAGAACAAACATTGACGATTATTGTACGAGCTTCATGGAAGATAAAAATGTCCGGCAAATCGGACGCACTGTAGTTATCGGTGCGATGCGATGCAATCACCAAAGTTATTGGGTTTTTTTAACGGCGAATCTGTTTGAGCCGGCCGTAAACTATCATCATCATGAACGGGTATGTGCCAGAGAAATTGGTCAAATCCCACTATTCACCGCTGGTCTAATAACGAAGGGAACAGACGGGCGGCAAACACCAACTAAGATTTCTAAACAGACGTAACCATTAATTGAGATAAGCTTTAATAAACCGTCTGGATTAACCCAGTGATAAACACCGGGGCCGCACGTTCCAGCTTCGCTGAAGCATCTGTACGGAGAGAGAACGGGAGAGGCAAAGGCGGCTGCGAGAAGACCCCGAAGCAATTTGAAGCAGTAGGCCAGTGGTGCTCAGTCGTGGATGTTTTGGGGAACCCTTGTAGACAGGTGGAAGTGACGGACTCCCTGCAGGAAGAGAAAAGGGAGGGGGGGGGGTTATAAATTAACGCAACAAGCACCGTGATATAGCTGCCCTTAGTTTCTTCCCAGGCAAAGAATGGTGAAACTAAAGTGCAACGCCGACTTTACCTCAACAGCTAGTCAATAATTTGTGCGGTCTGCACCCACATTGAGTTTGTAGTTATGTTTGCTCTTCTAATATTGCAAGCCTATAAAAAGTAGATCGTGTCCGTGTGTCGTAGAAAACTGCAACAAAAGCTTTAAAACCATCTCATGGAGAAGCGGAAACAAAGTCAGCTGCGCTGCAATGCAAAAATGCTATGCGTTGAACCATACCAAAAATCAGCAGGGGCCGCTGTCATGGGACATAGTGATTGCTTTCGCGGAGCGCCTTGGGTCCGCGGACCCCCATTTGAGAACCCCTGTCCTACGCGAACGACGACGTACCCGTAGACGAATGGGGTCTGCGAACGCTCTGTTTCAGCGCGAGTTTCTTGACATACGTGTCGTGTCTGGGACTGTCTTTGGCATAACTCGAACCTCCATGCGCTGGGAAGCAACCTGTAAACCACTCAGCATCACCCAGCTAAAGGCTAGCAACAACTTAGAACAACCAGATTAGATTTCAGAATCGTCCAGCTTCGCTGTTTGAAGCCTTGTGCAAGCTTTGTGCAAGCTTTGTGCAAGCTTCGCCATTGTATTTTTGTCTTTGAGCAAAGTGTATTTTTGTATTTTTGTCTTTGACCAACGCTGGCTAGCACTGGCTAAGGTTAATTAATATTTGCTAAGTACTAATTAATATTTGCAGTGATTACTTTCAATGGCTGGTGTTAATTATGGTTTCCTCATAGTACTAGGCTAGCTCTCGAGCAGTTTTATGAGGGACATACAGGTCGGCGTGAAAAGTGGAGGTTAATTAGTATAAACGGTGGTTAATCTATAGAAATGTCAGCTAACGTTGTCATTTGAAAAAAGACCTTTCCACTTGCAAGGAAAAAATGGATGCGCACAGCAGTGTAGAAAGGGCTTGACCTTCACCCATGAAACCCCTTGTAATGACTCGCTGTAACATTTAGATTTACGGCTTTGTTTAAGCGATAACGTTTGCTGGTCATACAGATCCCGAGCGCAGAAGGCACTGTTGCCGTACGACTCTCCGCAGTCAAAACTAGTCAAGCGGGGGATTGTGAAGCTTTGTTTTTGTTGTGCTCTTTGGAAGTCATGCCCACATGCTATGCAGGGTAGCTTTAATGATCAAGTACGGCGAGTGTTCGAAGCCGTTTACGCTTGCACGTTTGCTACGGCGATCGCGAAGGCTCTCCTGCGTGAGAGGAAAGCACCCTGTTTACGTGAGACACCTGGGCCGCCATCTAGGAGCCGCCCTGAAGTGTTGCCCATGCACCGCACCTTTCATAATTTGAAGAACGCTGTGAGAAGGCACGATGTGCCGATGGTCTTTACTGCCCCGCGCTAGCTGGAATGGCTCTGCCCGAAAATTGCTGCTCGGAAGAAACCTGGAGGGTGCGAAAAAAGGCACGAGCTGCCTTATGTAGCCTGCGCGGTTGGCGTTGTCTGAGCTTCCGCTTTCGTGTGGAAAGTCTTATGTCAGGTAGACCGGACGGTGCGTCAACGTTTTTGCAAGGGAAGACGAATTATTATTAATCAGTAAAGAGAATGCGCATTTGCCTGCGCATGTCCGGCATCGAATGTGTGCTCCGAATATCTGAGGCATCAAACTTTTGGGCAAAAGCCATGATAGCACTGCTCGGGAGCTGATGGAAGCCTTTTATATTTCGACAAGAGGGAAGCCTGTGTAAGTCAAAACTTCAATTTCTTTGTTGGAAAGTGAAGTGAGGTTCTTGCGTGACCTGTTGTAATCTGTAGAGCGTGACAGTGTGTTCGCCGTTGTTACCACGTGAGTCAGTGAGCATATATAATGACTGCGACGACGAAAAATAAAGTTAGTTAAAAGTTTGCGCTCGTCCGTGTCTTCTGTTAGTGAATGAGCATATATATCTTGACTGCGACGACGAAAAATAAAGTTAGTTAAATGTTTGCGCTCGTCCGTGTCTTCTGTGAGTGAATGAGCATATATATCTTGACTGCGACGAGGAAAAATAAAGTTAGTTAAAAGTTTGCGCTCGTCCGTGTCTTCTGCGTCCTTGTCTATAGTTTGTGCGCATCCATTTCTTTTTTGCAAGTAAGAACCAACTCGCCCAGCAGTAAGTTTTACTGAGACATCAAAGAAATTGCGCGACGAAAACATTTCATGGAACACCAACCAGCCCAAAATGCTGCTCTCATTTACTGAGACCTTTCCATATCGCATATATATGGGCCATTTCTGAAGCCAGGCTCCTATTCCGCCATGATTCCAGCAACATATCGATACCGAACGTTCTACAAAACAACTGAAACCTTGACGTCGAGACTGCAATATACAGTTTCACAGTTATGCATCAACGTATGGTGGCCGCAGGGGGTGCCTTAGAAAAAACAAAATGCTTAAGACCAGTCATGCCTGTGTATCCCATGAACAAACTTATTTTGGAAAAAAACAATATGGCACGAAGACGATCATGTGCGACGCGCGACGCTAGCGAGAGGTCCCCCCTGTTTTAAAACGTCGCAGTGTAAATGCTCTTGCATTACATACAAAAATTTAATGCGCGTTTTGGAAATGCATCAGAACGAATCCAAAACCAAAGAAATGGCAACCTGCAATTCAAGCTAACGACGCCGGGTATGCTGCGTGCAATAAACGTCACACTCTGCCGAGGTATCAAGGGGAAAATACCGCCACCAGCGCCCTCATCACAGCCCTGGCGCTAACTGGGTACTGCAAAGGAAGGCTTTTGCAAGCAAATGTGCATAGGCCACAGTAGACGGCCCCCCTCCGCCCCCTCTTTTGTTCGGGTGGATGGCACACGGTTTCCTGAACATCATGGACCCGGAAAGCTTCTTCCGCCAATCCACGCTTCAGAAGAGTAGGACGCTCCATAAACCAAACTGTGGGTGCAATGCAAAAAAAGATTCGGTTACTTTAGCGCGCTGCAACTCGCAAGCACAAGCGAGCATCGCACGACATCAAGTTCGAGGCAAGTCCTCTGACGTCCACTGTCTACAGCCTAAATGAGTCAAATTGGGGTATATACATAACTTAAAAGCGATGAAGTACATAAACACTCAATTTAGTTAGCTATGTATACCTTACTGCCAGCGGTATAAAGGCCGCTTTATCAGAGACGAATGTCCCCGACGATCTTCGCCGTTTCAGTTGCATTCTCCCTTCAGCTCTCGCTTCCTGTGCGTTGAACTGTTCTATTACGCGGAGTCTAACGTCCTATTGCGGATTGTCTTCCGTCTGTATATACTGCAAATGGGGATGCGTGCGTGTGCGCTTTCGCGGTGTACAACCGAAAGAAAAACAAACCTCGAGGTGGTGGCGACCAGCATTTTGCGATTAACTTGTATGATGCATGTGTTAGTATTTCCCTGTTGAAACCGGAACAATGAGCCTCGAAAACGCACGTGCGCGATGCTGTGTGGTGACGACCACTTCAGATTATGGGAGGTCGCAGTGGGCATGATACATCGCGCGTCTCGTGTCTGCCTCTAGCCTCTAGCTGTTCAGTCCGTGCTACACGGCGCGCACGGCGGTCAGAGACTGCCGAGCTTCATAGTCAAGGTTGCCACGGATCTCAATGAGCGCTACGCAAAACAGTCACACTATCAGACTTTCTCATGCGACCAGCTGCGGAGAATGCGAGTAATTCTCTCACCCAACACGTTCAATGGCCCGCATCCAGCTCTCTCGCCTTTCTGCTTAATACGGGAGCTATGGAAACCGGTAGAACTGAACGTTGTTATTCAGTCTTTTTAAGTCCGTGACAATTCGCAACGCCACAGTAGCGTCGATTGCGGCGTTTCTTTGCAGCACGCGGAGCTGTCGCGTTTACCTTTGTTTCCGCCATCGTTTTTGTGAGCGATCCAGCAAACATGGCGGTTCGGTGGCGCATCACACTAGCGGAGAGAGATTCATAGCTCTCTTTCTGAGTGTTAAATGCGCAAAACACGCGCACCATTAAGTCAAACCTTTGTTTCGCAATCGCTGGTTGCACTTAGCTCCATTAAAAGCTTCGAAGAGAGTCGGTCTTTGCACTACTCAATTCCTTCCTTTTCGCTCCGACAGGTGGCCCTACGCGTCTTGCAAAAACACCAGAGTCTGACGTCTATACGACATTACCAATTTGCTTCTCGTGTCACCGATTCCCGCAGTGCATAGATCTTATATTTTTTCTGTCTCCGATAAAACATCGCTGTAAGGCAGGGGTCGGCAACCTCTTGAGGCGCGGGGCCGAGTTGCATGAAGAGAGAAAAATTCGGCGACTTGACAATGATATACAAAACCTAAATACAAATCATGTTTATTTTCGGCATGCATGTTACAAGGTTACTGTTTGCCACATAGGTTAGAAGCAAAAAAAGAAGAAAAGAAACTCTTTCAATGCGACTTTTGGTGCTGAACAGCATTAGCCAACTCTCAAATGTCTACATGGAGGTTGCTCGCCGACTGACGCAGAAAGTTGTGGAGGTGTTCATCGCTTAGTTGGGAGGTGTAAATTGCTTAGTTAAGGGAGGGGTGGAGGTTCTGACGTCGTGCCGAGGGCCGCATGCGGCCCGCAGGCCGCAGCTTGCTGATCCCTGGTGTAAAGCACTAAGATATTTCGCTTAAAGTAAGTTGTAAATAAATGTTTGTCATACTGCTCTGAAGAGGACCAATATATTTGAAATATATTCCAAACGTTTGCTGTGTCCGACCCTTCGTGTGGAGTGTCCTTGCATACAGAGGAAACCCACAACAGGCTTGTTATAGCCTCGAAATTTGATGGCACCACCCCTTTAAGATATTTCGCGTAAAGTAAGTTGAGCATAAATGTTCTTCATTCTGCTCTGAAGAGGACCAGCAGGCAACAGATGACACTGTTCACTTAAACACTACTGAACTGGTGTCGCAAGATGGCACAAATGCGCTACGCATGTACGAGCATTAGAGTTACAGAGCCGTTTTATTTCTCCCTTGTGGTTACTCATATAGTCATTCTCAAATGCACAACGCACACTTGAGAACGACGTGAGGTGAATTTCATAGATAGGAACTCTGCGTATTAGGTATGGCGATGGTTTCGTTAACTAATATGATTTTATCAATAAATGAAGTTGGCTATTACCATGGAGGTACTTCGATGGGCAGAATATTTGGGAAGGTGGTGGTGCGGACTCATCGTCCTGGTGTTCGTCATCCACGTGGTTTTCATCGAGTGTAAGTTACATCGCACATCATTGTATATCGCTCGTACTGATATTGAAAGCGATTTATTGCATTACTTGCGCTTAAAATCTAAGCTTATGCATATGAAATATTTTGGTCGTTTTGTTATTTGGTGTACTCGCTTTTACCGTCGAACATTTGAGGGACCCTTCTCATAAATGTACACTTCGCTTTTGCAAAAAGAAAATTAAAATAAAAGAAAAAAAAGTAACAGTTTCGCCTCAACGGCGAAGCAATGAATGCGATAGCGACAAATTGGAATGTAACGCGAAGAACGGAAAGCAGCTCGGAATTATCAGCGTGTCACTCGAGCCCAAAGGACGCACGAAAAGAACGCGCACAGGACGAGCGCGAACTATCATGCGTCACAGCTCGACACTTGAAGCGCGCTGATCAAATATAAAGCAGGACGCACGAAACGAACGAACAAGTACACAGAGGACCAGCGCGAACTAACTGTCAGTTGCTACATATTTTTGTTTGAACAGCGCGATCCTTTCGCAAATGCGGCCGCTGCAGCGAACAAAGTGACCTTCGTACGCTCTGTGACTTCAGCGCAGGCATCGCGGGGAAAGCACAAAACATACAACCCCCCGCTAGGTGTTGCATTGCCTCTGGGATCGGCCCATCTATGACCGATCGACGACTTCAAGCGGTGATGTCATTGTGTGACGTCCAGATAACGTCATGGCAGCATCAGAAATTACGTCAATCTGTGACGTCATGATGACACCACGTGATGACTTCGTGATGGTATTCAATCACTTCTTCGGAGGTCAAGGTGGTTTATCGAACGGGGCTCGCGAGTCTCGCAAGGTCGGCCGGAGGAGATAACCAACTCCTACAATATTAAAACTAATTTGAAAACTTCCTTTTGCTGAAACGCGACCTAAAACGGCACCTTGCAACTTGCAGTGTAAGAAAAACAATATGCCATAAAAGCTTAGAGGCCCCGCGAAGGCACCTTTTAGAGATTAAGTAGCCACGCGCAGCATGCATTCGTCGTACGTGAAGTAAATTCGCATGTGTTGTAAATGAAAGCTTTAACTGAAATTAGAAGAGTGACAAAATAATGGGTTGCCAGCAATACTTATTAACAAGCTCTGACTTGTACAAGTTTCGTAATACTTTGTTTTGTTGCGCAGGCGATTCATTTGTTGGGGCCATGGAGCTCGCATTGGGCTTTGGCGACGCAGTGTACAACAGCGTCGTGGAAGGCATCAACTGACAGGGGACCTCAGGAGATGGATTCCGCGAGAGTCTGGCCGGCTCTCCTCGGTTAGACCTTCCGTGCCGACCCCTATCCGCCAGGAACTGAAGATCACCTTTCCAGTCTCTCGCGTGCTTCGCTGCATGAAGAGGGGCTGTGGGAGTTCCTACGGCGGGTCTTCCTGGTTGGCCCGAATCCACTCCTTCAACCACCTGCGCCTCCACCACCGGCGCCTCCACTACCTCTGCCTCCTCACCACCTACATCTCCCTCCCTGCGCCTCCCTACCACCTGCGCCTGCCTGCGGTCCCCACCAGGCCCTGCCCGATGTCCGATGTCTCCCCGATGTTTCCACGACGGAAGACCATGGGTGCAGACCATGGTGGGTGCAGACCAGATGGGTGCAGACCATGGTGGGGTCGATCCTGCTGCGTGGCCGTGGCTGTCCTCTGAAGGTGGCCCTGCGGCTCTGCCATGGAGCGGCCACTTCAACCATGCTGTATGCGCTGCCCCTCGTGCAACTCTACCTTCGCCGCAAAGATCAGGTGGAGAAGCCGCATCGACTGGCCATCAGGACGTTCCTGGGGCTGCCGCGCTCGTCTCCTGTGGCTGCCACATTGGCAGAGGCTCAGGCGTCTCCGGTGTCCCTGCTCATGCTGCGGCAGGCCCTGCTACACGTGGACCGGCTGCACAGAGCACCAGAAGGAGCGGCTCTCCTGCAGCGCCTCGAGGGCCGCCCATCCTCCCGAATGGGGGACATATGTTCCCTCTACAAAGAGTTGGTGCTACAGCCACCCACTCCAGTCGTGCCACCATCCCCAACCGGGCGGCCACCAGACATCCACCTGCACCTGGAGAGACTGACAAAGAGGCGCTCTCCGGCTTGCGAGCTTCAGCAGGCAGCGGCGGCCAAGATCCACCAGCAGCTGAGGCGCCGCCTGCTGATGTTCATCGATGGCTCCGTGTACCGGAGCCCTCCCTCTGCCGCCGCTGCCTGCGCGATCGCGGAGCTTGACACAACACTGCAGCGCCACCTCCCTTCCCAGCCAGCTCCACTGCAGCTGAACTGGTAGTACTCTACCCCACAGGGGACCACCTTGCCGCCAACCTGCCGACGCAGCCCGTGGCCATCCTCACGGATTCGAGACCAGCGCTCCAGGCCCTTCAGCATCCTGACCGAGCGGGCGTCACGGTGTCCTTGCTCCTGGAGAGACTCCTGGTCGTCATGGCCTGTGGCGTCACACTCTCCTTTCACTGGCTACCCTCACACGTGGGGATAGGCGGTGATGAGGAAGCTGATGCCACCGCCAAGGAGGCACCCCGCCCTATGATCCTGGTCTCCCATGCTGTAGCGGCGGGTGACTTCTCACGAGAAAGGCTTCTCCACCTGCTGAAGGCGGCCCACCCAGACCAACGGGTGGCGAACGGCAAACCCCCACGGCCACTGCGGGAGGCCAGCTTGGAGAGGGAGGGAGCTACGGCTGCTGCTGCGTCTTCGCACCGGAAGCGCCTGGCCTGCTCGAAAGTACTACAAGCGCAGCTGTACCTCACCATACTGTAGCAGATGCGGGTCCCCGGAGACGCTCGAACACATCCTGTGTTTTCGCCCAGCTCTGGACTGACACCATGAGACAGCGCTATCGCCATCTAGGCCTCCTTGTTGCCACTGTGGAGGACCTAATCTTCCCCCCAAGATCCGAAGCCCTGGCCTTGCGAGACTTCCTGGAATTCGCAGAAGCGGCGGGACTGGAATCGCTGTGAACCCCTGTACCAAAACAAGCGCTCCTAACCGCAACGCCTCCTGCACCGTGACGATGGCGTACTGCTGCTGATCATCTCTCTTCTTCTCTTTCATCTTTCTTCCCCACTTCCCCATCCCACAAGCGCTGAGCCGTGCCCCAACCTGTGAGGCAGAAAGAAGCGTCTTTTCCGAGAAACCACTTAACAACAACAACAACAACAACAACGTCTTCACCACCCTCATCGCCGATGGGTGCGCAGGCAACCTACCCGCATTATCGCGGACGGCGGCATCACGGACCCCATAACCATCATGGCGGGTCTTCGACATGGTTGTCCACTAAGCGGTCTCTTTTTCAACATCGTCATAGACCCGATAATCCGCGACGCCCAGGGCGAGGACGTCGGCCACAACACCCCGGCCTATGCGGACGACCTCACCCCGCCGGCGCCACCCCCAATGGCTCCAACGGCGCATCGAGGACAGTGGTTTGTGTGTTGTTTGCGGTCCATCCACATCAACCCCCATCACACGACGTGGGAATGTGAACACTTCCATCCGAGTGGCAGGGAACTATTGGACGCCGTTCTTAAGGCGGGGCTTCACATCCTTAACGACGGCTGTCCCACTTTCGTGCGCCGCAGTAACACCAGGAGTGCTCTTGACCTCTCCCTCGTGTCGAACGACTGCCACTATTCGTGGCGCCGCTGTCCCGACAACGAGGGCTCGGATTACATCCCGATCTCCCTCGAGCCCCATCATGCCAGGGCTCAACACATGAGTGTACGATATGGTTAACTGGCACCATTCCTGCGAACTGTGTGCTACAGTGCCAGTCGCGAGTGACTTTTTTGACCACATTGTGTAGTGTGCGCGACTGCAGCTACGGTTGCGTGTCGCGTTCCGGCCGGCACTCCTGCCCCTCTCATAAATCGCCTAAACTTCAGAGCTGCTCGTCGTTTGGTGAAGCGCAAAGCCGAACGCTCGGACAAGGCAGAGGACTGGACTGCTTATAACCGCATTGACGCGGTCTGTCGCCACGCCAAACAATACCGTGACAAAAGCTGGTCCAGCTCCTGCGGAACCTTCGACGATCGGCGCTACCAAGAGGGCTCGTGGCGCATTTTTAGAGCCTCGAGCCTCCTGCCTCGAGTTCCACCTCACTGGCGCTCTCTATAGCGGTTGCGCTGAGCATATCGACTGTTCAATTGGCCGAGCTCCTGAGACGTTCTGTGCCTCGCCGGAGTTGCCGCCCCCGCCCTGCCCGCTCACAACAGGCCCGAACTCTTAGCCCCCTTCGCTATTTCCCCATACCGGCGACAGTGGAGGAAATGCGTGAAACTGCACAGCGGATTTCACCATCGGCGAACTCCGCGGCGTGCTCGACTCTCGCAAGCGCCGCTCAGCACCGGGAGACGACGACATCGCTTATCAGATGTTGCGAAACATCGACAAGAGCCTACTTCCACAGCTCCTCGACGCCTATGTGTTTTGGCGCAGAGGGTGACACCATCTACGTTGAAGGAAGCCGTGGTTGTCTCCTTACACATGAAGAAAAAGCTTTCAATGGACCGGAAGTCGTACAGGCTGGTCTCCCTCGCATCGGCAGCTGGGAAAGTTTACGAAGCCATGGCACTCCGGCGACTACAGTGGATCGCTGCTGATCTCGACTTCCTGGCGGCTGAACAGAGCTGTTTTCGCAGCCATTGAGCCACGGCTGATGCCGTCAGACTGCTTGAAGAAGCAAAACACAGCAGCGAAGCCGGCTATCTCATGCTTCTTTATGGGAGGAGTGCCTTTGAATCTCTCCAGCACCTCACCATAACGGACGCGCTTCGCGCCATTGGTGTGTGTGGTAACCTACTCGGTTACATTCAAGAATTCCTGAGTGACCGTACTTCTCGCGTCCGCATAGTGGAGAGCTCAGCGCGCCTCGATCTATGAACGCTGGTGTGACGCAGGGTAGTGTTTTGAGCCCTTTCTTGTTCAACCTCGCCCTCGCGAGCATCACCGACTTTCTCCCGTTTGACACAGTCTTCGAGGTGCGCGTTTTGTGTAGACCGATGATGTCGCACTGTTCGCGAGTAGGCCCACCTCGTGTGGCCAACAAGTGCTCGAAAGTGTACAGTCCATCGACGCGGTGGACAACTTCGTCGGCGGCATCGGACTCGGGCTCTCCGCCGCAAAGACCGAGGCACTCCTCGTTCACCCAAGCCCACGGGCGCGGTACCAGGTGCCTCGGCTCTCGCTTCCGCCGATATCGCCTTGGGAATCGGCAAGGGGGTGGTGGCGGATCTGCTGGCAGCCATGTTCGCACCTACTGTACCAAGGGGGTTGTCGTGCTGTCATACGATATCCCGGAGCCGTTCCGGCCTGCCTGCGTGCAGATCATCACCTGAGCTGGACAAGGGAGCAAGCGGCTATCACATGCGTGGCCACCTGCAGTGGGCGTCTTTTAACCGTACGATATGGAATATGTGTTTGCGCGCGCGCACTTGGTTTGGTCTATCTATCCATGGGATTTTTTGTTCATTCGTGTGCATGCGGACGTACTTTTCATATTGCAGTCCTTCGTTTCCCAGTGCATCCAGGGCAGCCTTCTGAGCTTATTCAGCATTTTCGAAGTTGCTGCTTGCTCAACATTGTAGAACTTGCAGCTTTACCTTGTCACATTTTTATCTCTCTCTCTCTCGCTCACAATGTAGAAGTGTCACATGACACCTCTACATTGTGACAGACCAAGCGCTTGGCTCAGTCTGTTCTTCCCGCGTCTTCGTCTTTCGCGCTGTTTTTCAGCCATGAAATTGTACCAGGGGGCTAAGTTTCAGACCCTTTTAAAATGCAGAAGTGTCACGAGCTAACACACTAAGCTGCGCTACTATTAGGTTTACTCAATTTTAAAATGTAGCCTACCATCATTCTAAGCTATCTCAGTTTTCAGGCTTGCGCGTTTAAGGCGTTGCGCGTTTCTCTAGAAATCATTCAACGCTACACTCGCAGCGAGCCAGGCCAGCGGCGACGTGCTCAAGCGTGCCAAGATCCCGCTCATGAGCCTGGCGCTGTGCAAGCAGCGGCTAGGCGAAGACATCCTGAACACCAACATGTGTGCAGGCGGAAACATGGAAGAGACGTGCCAAGTACGTCCGCTAGCTACGTCTCTTCTCTAAGTTTAGCGAATAGTTGACCTGAGCGAAGCTACTTCCCTCTGTAGCTATGTATGAGCACGAGAGACACCAAAATGATTGCTTTCCCGCAAGGTACACAGGAGTGTCCATAGTGGCGTACCAACTCGATCGCGAGAGGGGGGGGGGGGGGGAGATGCGTCACTCACTCTCTCCGCCGCATATCTATATATATTTTGGGCATTTATCAGGCACTTCATCATCTGTACATCATCATCACGTTGTGTTCTTCTACATCTTCGCTTGTGGGGACACATCTTGAGATTGTTCTTTGCCTCGGATGTGATGTAATCGGTTCGCCAAGACTCGAAGGCACATTAAAGGCGTGTCAACTGCTACGTCACAAGTGTGGAGGCGCTGAGTACACGAACTAAGCACTGCGAATCAGGGGCGTAGGCAGAAATTTTTTTCGGGGAGTGGGGGGGGGGGAGGGCACCTCCTTGATCTGAATGGGGGGCAAGGCAGGAAAGTGTGGTCTAGTGTGACTTTGTGCTCTGTATCCCATGGGAGAAAAAAAATTCGGGAGGGGGGGTCACGGGCCCGATGTGGCCCCCCTGTCTACGCCACTGCTGCGAATTGGACATAATGCAGAACTCCATCAATATAGACACGAACAATGCACATGGCGGAAGGCCGAATGGCATCCCCTTGAGTAGCGAGCAGCGTAGGTCCATCGTAGGGAGTAGTAACTTTCAGGAGACGGGGACACAAACCACGGGTAATAACTGACAAACTAGCACCAGTGTCTATTAATGCTTCCACTTGTATGCCTTCTACCAAAACAGAGATCATAATATGGGGACGCGCTGGAGGAATTTCTCTCATTTCGCTAGATGCAGCTTTTCCTACAAAAGCTGAATAAATTAGTATTCCGGGAGACGGTCGGCGAAGTGGGAGGCTGGCCGAAGTGGTGACGTCGAGCGACGAAGGGGTGACGGGGAGCGGCGCCCGGCAGGACGGTAGCTCGGAGCCGTCTCGGACTTTGGAGGTGGAGAGGGAGAGCGGCCGGGAAGCGTAGCATAAGGACGGCGCTGAAAAGTGCACCCAGTGGAAAAGTCGTCCCGTTCGTAAGTGTCAAACCCGCGACGCTCGTCTTCTTGACGCTTGCGACAGAAGCGGACGATGTGTCCACGACATCCGCAGTAGTAGCAGGTAGGTCACGTCAGGTAGCAGGAACTTCATCTGTGCATTATCATCTTCGCTTGTAGGAACACATCTTGAGATTGTTCTGTGTCTCGGATGGGATCGGTTCGCCATTAATTGAGGTAAGCTTTAATAAACCGTCTGGATTAACCCAGTGACAAACACCGTGGCCGCATGTTTCAGATTCGCTGAAGCATATGTACGGAGAGGGAACGGGAGAGGCAAAGGCGGCTGCGAGAAGGCCCCGAAACGATTTGAAGCAATACGCCAGTGGTGCTCAATCATGGATGTTTTGGGGACCCTTCGTAGACCGGTGGAAGGGAAAGACCCCCCCCCCCCCAGGAAGAGAAAAGGGAGGGGGAGGCATAAATTAACGCAACAAGCAGCGTGATATAGGTGCCTTTAGTTTCAACAGCTAGTCAATAAGTTGTGCTGTCTGCACCCACATTGAACCTGTTTCTAGTTATGTTTGCCCTTCATATATGCAAGCCTATAAAAAGTAGATCGTGTCCGTATGTCGTAGAAAACAGCAAGAAAAGCTTTAAAGCCATCTCATGGAGAAGGGGCAACATTGGGCAGTCGGGGCCTTGGAGCTTGGCCATTCACTGGACGCAAGGAGCGTTTGGCTCTTTGCGCCCTTCTTACAAAATACGCACAAGCTGTGTAGTGTCTAATCACTTATTTATACAGAGATATGAATACTATATGATTATGATTATATGATCCACTCGACTATTTATGCAGAGAATGTGGAAGATCATAATCGTGTACATGGCCTCCATCTTCTGTTGCGACAGCATATATATTCGTCACCTGGAAGCGGTCAGACTGAACGCCACTGTGAGTTATCGTCTTCGACGTCAAGAGCAGTGCTTATGGTCACAGCGTACGGTCTTAAGCTGTGAAAGTGGGAACGTTTTCTTGTATTCCATCCCCTTCAGTCATATCACGTATTTTAAAGGGACACTAAATAGCAAAACGATTTTTCTCGCAATAGCAAAGTAGTCTTCCACGATACCAAAAACGCCACGCTTGCTACCAGAAGACGTTTATTAAGCGAGAAAACGCGCAAAAAGGAAATACAGGTGGCGACGCCACCTTGGAATTCCCACGCCATTTGCCGTGACGTCACATATTTTTGACGGCGTCTGCTTGGGCCTACGTAGATCCCAGTAGGTTAAATGGAAGTACATTGTCCTCTGAGGGGGGTCAGAGACTTCACATAATGATTTTGTGAAATTTCGTAGAGCCAGTGGCGGCAAAATACGTTAAGTGCTCTTTGAAGCCTTTTACGTCACGAATTACAAAGTTCGGCGCGAAATTTAAAAATGAAACTGAACTTGGTTTCCTCCTCTAATAATAAACCTATGGTGGTGAAATAATCTACACAAGAGTTCTCCGACCACACTTTATCAATCTAAACCAATTCATTGTTTCTCTTTAGTGCCCCTTTAAAGCAGTTGTCTGATTTTTTTTTTGTGTTCTAGTTTTTTATGTCTTTTGATGCATAGCGCCGAGCCAAGGGAAACGGGGTGAGATGCTTTTTCTTTATTCGCTACAAATTAGTGCAACCACTCTACCTACCTTCTTAGGAGCTGGCTCGCCAGGTTCTTTAGCTGGGGTAAGGTCCCGCGCCGTAAGCGTAACCTTAGTTCCAGAGGCGACCGATACAGGCGCACGCTCGCGCGAAAGAGAAGTCTTCTTCCTCTTGTTCTTCAAGCGCCTTGATGATGACAATAACGCAGGCAAAACACATATAGCATAGCCAACTGTAGCATGCGCACGCTCCCACGTTCGGCCACAGCTGCAAGGTCTGCGACCGCTTGTGGTTTGACAACAACCTGTCCACAATTGCTACTATAACAACGTGTGGCGTCTTTATATCACAGTAGAACTACACGGAGCATTCACGGTTTACCCGATTATCTCCGAGCCAGCTCCTCAATCAATATTCACGTCGTGGATATGGCGTGATTTTTTTGGTCGCAGGAAGATGAGAGGCCTTGGCTCATAACAGTAAGCCAGACAATGCGGGAGCGTCCCATCGAGTGGTTCCTGGCCGCGGTTGTGAACTCGGTGGTGCGCGCCGTGATTTATTGGCGATGGGTCCGCCGAGTTGGCACCGCCATCATCGACAACGATCTCGGGCTGGGCCCCCTCTTGTTCGTCGTGGCCTCTGCCGTAAGCACTGCCGTGGCAGTGGTGTCCTTGGTGCTGGTGGTCCTCTGGGACTCGCACGGACACCGGATCGCCCACTATTGCGCCGCAGGAGTGTTTGGCGCCGCGATCCTTTCTACGCGTTACGTCACACTTTAAGGCTACGAAGCAGTCGCTACGCCGCAAGTAAGTTTGGCTTCATGTATTATTTCTGCCACTGTTGCGTGGCTAGCTGTAACGGAAGCGATAGAAATGTAACGCGTAACCGTCACTGCCCATCGTGCGATCAATAAGAATAGGATTGTGTGCAGTTTCATAGAGCAGAACTGTTGGCATAACTATGCATACTGGTTTAGCCCTTACCTGCCGTGGTAGCTCCACACGAAAGGAGTCGCGCAGTTAATCTCGAGGGCGCGGGTTCGGTTCCCGGCCGCGGCGGCTGCATTTCGTTTGGGGCGAAACGCCACGAACACCTGTGAGCTTAGATTTAGGTGCACAATAATGAACCCCAGGTGGTTGAAAGTAATGCAGTGTCCTTGACTACGGCATGCTTCATAATTACATCATGGTTTTGGCACGTAAAACTCCTATCAATTATTATTAATATTACTCTAAGTAGAGAACAAACCTTGATTATGCTTGTACGAGCTTTATGGAAGATAAAGATTTCCGGCAAATCCCACGCACTGTAGTTATCGGTGCCATGCGAAGCAATCAGCAAGGTTATTGGGGTTTTTAAGGGCGAATCTGTTTGAGCTGGTCGTAAAAATGTTAATGGGCACGAGTTTGTACTTAAAAAAAACAACAACTATCTTCATCATGGCCGGGTATGTGCCAGAGAAATTGGTCAAATCCCACTATGCACCGCTGGTCTAATAACGAAGGCAACAGACGGGCGGCAAACACCAACTAAGATTTCTAGACAGACGTAACCAATAATTGAGATAAGCTTTAATGAACCGTCGGGATTAACCCAGTGACAAACAACGTGGCCGCACGTTTCAGCTTCGCTGAAGCATATGTACGCAGAGGGAACGGGATAGGCAAAGCCGGCTGCGAGAAGACCCCGAAGCGACTTGAAGCAGTAGGCCAGTGGTGCTCAGTCGTGGATGTTTTGGAGACCCCTCGTAGACCGGTGGAAGTGAAAGATCCCCCCCCCCCCGCCAGGAAGAGAAAAGGGAGGGGGGGTCATAAATTAACGCAACAAGCAGCGTGATATAGGTGCCTTTAGTTTCTTCACTGGCAAAGAATGGTCAAACTAAAGTGCCACGCCGATTTTACGTCAACAGCTAGTCAATAGGTCGTGTGGTCTGCACCCACATTGAGTTGCTAGGTGTGTTTTCTCTTCAATTATGCAAGCCTATAAAAAGTAGATCGTGTCCGTATGTCGTAGAAAACTGCAACAAAAGCTTTAAAACCATCTCATGGAGAAGGGGAAACAAAGTCAGCTGCGCTGCAATGCAAAAATGCTATGCGTTGAACCATACCAAAAATCAGCAGGGGCCGCTGTCACGGGACATAGTGATTGCTTTCGCGGAGCGCCTTGGGTCCGCGGACCCCCATTTGAGAATTACTGTTCTACGCGAACGACGACGTACCCGTAGACGAATGGGGTCTGCGAACGCTCGGTTTCAGCGCGAGTTTCTCTGGAGTTTGGACATCCGTGTCGTGCCTGGGACTGCCTTTGGCTTAACTCATACCTCTATGCGCTGAGAAGCAACCTGTAAACAACTCGGCATCACCTAGCTAAAGCCTAGCAACAACTTAGAACAAGCAAATTAGATTTCAGAATCGTCCAGCTTCGCTCTTTCGAGCCTTGCGCGGCTTTGTGCAAGCTTCACCATTTGTATTTTTGTTTTTGAGCAAAGTGTATTTTTGTCTTTCAGCAACGCTGGCTAGCACTGGCTAATGTTCATTAACTCTGTCACTAAGTACTGATTAATGTTTGCAGTGTTTACTTTTAATGGCTGGTGTTAATTAAGGTTTCCTCATAGTGGCTAACTCTCGGAACATTTTTATGAGTGACATAGAGGTCGACGTTGAAATTGGAGGTTAGTTATTATAAACGGTGGTTAATCCTATAGAACAGGGCGGTTTCAAACACAGCTCAATTAGCGGGCCGCATTCACGAAATTGAGTCCCTCATGGGCCGCGAAGGTGAAGAAATAGGAATGGGAGTAGGGGGTGGGTAGTTTGTACAATATGTCAGCTAACGTTGCCATTTGAAACAACACCTTTCCATTTGCACGGAAAAAATGGATGCGCACAGCAGTGTGGGAAGGGCTTGACCTTCACCCATGAAACCCCTTGTAATGACTCGCTGCAGTTTTTAGATTTACGGCACTGTTTAAGCGATCACGTTTGCTGGTCATACAGGCCCGGAGCGCAGAAGGCACTGTTGCCGTATGACTCTGCGCAGTCAAAACTAGTCAAGCGGGGGATTGTGAAGCTTTGTTTGGGTTCTGCTCTCAGGATGTCATGCCCACATGCTATGCAGGGTAGCTTTAATGATCAAGTACGTTGAGTGCTGGAAGCCGGGCACCTTTGCACGTTTGTTACGGCGATCGCGGAGGCTGTCCTGCGTGAGAGGGAAGCACCCCGTTCACGTGATACAACCGGGCCGCAATCTAGGAGCCGCCCTGAAGTGTTGCCCTACATGCACCGCATCGCTCGTATTTTGAAGAAGGTTGTGAGCAGGCATGATGTGCCGATGGTCTTTTCTGCCCCGCGCAAGACGGCAAGGCTCTGCCCGAAAATATCTCCTGCTGAGAAGAAACCTGGAGGGTGCGAAAAAATGCACGAGCTGCCTTATGTAGCCTGCGCGGTTGGCGTTGTCTATGAGCTTCCGCTTTCGTGTGGAAAGTCTTATGTCGGGCAAACCGGACGGTGCATCAACGTTTTGGCAAGGGAACACGAATTATCATCATTCAGTAAAGAGAATGCGCATTCGCCTGCGCATGTCCGGCATTGAATGTGTGCTCCGGATTTCCGAGGCATCAAAATTTAGGGCAAAAGCCGTGATAGCACGGCTTGGGAGCTGATGGAAGCCTTTTATATCTCGACAAGAGATATAAAAAGATATAAAAGACCTGTGTTAGTCAAACATCAATTTCTTTGTTGGAAAGTGAAATGAGGTTCTTGCGTGACGGGTTGTAATCTGCAGAGCTTGACAATGTGTTCACCGTTGTCACCACGTGAGCGAATGAGCATATATGTCGCTCCCACAGGTGGCCCTACGCGTCTTGCAAAAACACAGAGTCTGATGTCTATACGACATTGCCAATTTGCTTCTCGCGTCATCGATTGCCGCAGTGAATAGATCCTATTATTTTTTTTCTGTCTCCGATAAAACATCGGTGTAAAGCAGGGGTCGGAAACTTTGAGGCGCGGGGCCGAGTTGCATGTAGACATAGAAAGAAATTTAGCGAATTGACAACAATGATATATAAAGCTTAAATACAAATAATGTTTATTTTCGGCATGCAGGTAACAACGTTGCAGTTTGTCACATAGGTTAGAAGCAAAAAGAAGAAAAAAAGCTCTTTCAATGCGACTTTTGGTGCTGAACAGTCTTAGCCAACTCTCAAATGTCTACATCAAGGTTGCTCACCGACAGACGCAGAAAATCGCGGAGGTGTTCTTCGGTTAGGGGAGGGTTGGAGGTTCTGACGTCGTGCCGGGGGCCGCATGCGTCCCGCAGGCCGCAGCTTGCTGACCTCTAGTGTAAAACATTAAGATATTTCGCCTAAAGTAAGTTGAGAATAAATGTTTGTCATTCTGCTCTGAAGAGGAAGAGATGACACTGTTCGCTTAAACACTACTCAACTGGTGTCGCAAAATGGCACAAATGCGTTTCGCATGTACGAGTATTAGCGTTATAGAACCGTTTTATTTCTCCCTTGTGGTTATTCATATAGTCATTGTGAAATGCGTAAGGCACACGTGAGAACACCTTGAGGTGAATTTCATAGATAGGGACTACTAATACGATTTTATCAATAAATGCAGTTGACGTTCACCATCAATGCGCTCGGATGGCTCGAATACCTGGGAAGTTGGTGGACCGGCTTCAGCGTCGTCGTGTTCGCCATCCACATCTTCGCCATGAAGTGTAAGTTATATCGCACACCATTGTATATCGCTCGTACTGATATTCAAAGCGATTTATTGCATCACTTGCGCGGCTTAAAGTCTTACCTTATGCAGATAAAATATTGTGGTCGTTTTGTTAATTAGTATACTCGCTTTTACCGTCGAACACTTGAAGGACCCCTTTCATAAATTTATACACTTCGCTTTTGCAAAAAAAAAAAAAAAATTAAGGAAAACAAAAAAGTCAGTTTCGCCGCAACGGCGAAGCAATGAATGCGATAGCAAAAAATCGGAATCTAACGCGAAGAACGGAAAGCAGCTCGAAATTGCCAGCGTGTCGCTCGAATCGAAAGGACGCACGAAAAGAACGCACACACGACAAGCGCGAACTTTCATGCGTCAAAGCTCGACACTTAAAGCGCGCTGATCAAATATAAAGCAGGACGCACGAAACGAAGGAACAGGTACACACAGGACGAGCGCGAGCTAACTGTCAAAGTTGTTACTTATTTTTGCTTGAACAACGCGCTCCTTGCACAAACGCGGCCGCTGCAGCGAGCGAAGTGACCTTCGTACGCTCTGTGACTTCAGCGCGGGTATCGCGGGGAAAGCACGAGACATACAACCCCCCACTCCACCCCCACCCCCCTTCTTTCCTCGAGATAAGCGCGCTAAAGCAACCACGTCCTGTAGGGCTAAGAGTATCGGCGTTCGCAGGAGCGGGGCGACGACCTTTAAAGCGCGCCACGCTAAAGCCCCTTGATTTTGAAAGTAGCGACACTCTCCTCCGCGCGCGCGTTTTCCTCCTCGATTCTCCTCGGATTTCTCCCCTTCCCTGGCCGGCGCGGTGCGCACGGCACGCTGAACCCTCCACTGGCTCGCCGAAGCCGCATTAGAAACATTGCGCGCGCTTGTTTATTCGGCCCTTTGAAGCATTAAATGAGAATCTGTCGCTTAAAAACCGTCGTGACGAAAGTGGGCTTCCGATAGGACATATTGACAAATATATATTTTAAAGACGCTTCGACAAGTACACGCGGATGCGTTTCGAAAAAAAAATGAGTATATCAACTGCCGACAGAGCGGTTTACTTCTTCGTCGCCGCTTCGGCTGTCCGTAACGCGGAGGTGTATAAGCGCATATAATGCAAGCAGCATAAAGTATTCGCAATGCCCATAGACTGTCGCGCCGCCAAGCGTAATTCAGGAGCGTCCTCTCGAGGAGGGTTAGTAGACGACAAAATGGCAGCACTACGCAGTCACTCCTTTGTTCGGCTGTGCTAGCCTCAGTGTTAACGCGTTGGCTAGAAAGGAACACTACGACTTTGCATGTTCCCTGCATCAGTGAACAAACCGGGCCCTCCGTGACACGGAAAATCTGATTCGTTCTTGCGAGACGCGAAGTTTTCTTGAAAATACGTGGCAACTCGCGCTTTCAATACTCGCCCACTGCGTACACATACTATCAGCTTCGCGAGGCTTTCTGTAGCCACGTAGGTTACTTAAATGTTATCGTCTGACATATTCAGTTGAAGCTCACCCTGTTTTACTTGCATATAGCATTGGTCAGTGTTTCATGTAGTGCATGAGTCCCATACCACTGTACGCGGGAGGTCGCGCGGGCTCGCGATGTGCTGTTGTATGCCTGAGCGATCTGAAGTTGGCGATACATTAAAATAGGGCCTCTATCCTTTGTCAGCAAAGCGTTGTTACGCATCGCGCGAGCAACGTTTCAATCATTCGAGGACGCGCCTGCTCGACGCCTTTCGTGGAGCGAACGCTTTCCACGCCGTCCTTCGCCAGTGTGTTGGGTTTCATAGCCACCGCTGCGCCGCTTGTTTTTGTACGTTTCTTGATAGGTGGCAGCACAATGCAAGCGATTTGCTTGTTGACCGGTCTGAGAGCGAAATGTTCTCCGCACCCAGTCTCTCTAATTGTAAACGTGGTGACGCGGAGTGGTCGAAGTCGTTCGGCGGAGGAAATTCTTCAGATTGCTTTCAGCAGTGATGTTGAAAGAAAGCATCTTGACGACGAGGATATTTCACTGGACGTAGAAGACTGTGAAAGCCCCGAGAGTGACAGCGACGATGAACGATCAGCTGCTAACTCACGAGGAGCGAGTTGCACTTCACGTCCCCTCGTGCGCTAATGTTCTTTCACGCTCGTAAGTCACTTTGATTGTATTTAATGTAAAATTCCTTGAGCGAGATCAGAATAAAAGCATAGTTCCTCTTGTGCACTGCATTTATCACAATTATTGTGGATATTATGGAGCGCCGCATGCCGCCAACACGCTCGAGCTCGACCAGCGAAGCGAAACGGTTAGAGCGATGGAACGTGCAGTCACGGCCACAATACATGGCTCTCGGCTAACTTCTTCGACGTTGCGAAAGCATGCGTGTGCATTCTTTTCGATATTCATGTTTTGATCGGGCTTATCGAACCTGCAACATGCGAGTGAAGTGAATTGCACACGGCTAGAGTCTCGGCATGGCTGTGACACAAGCGCTACTGAATGGGATGTTAAATGCTTGTGTTCCGTTGAAGACGTAACTCCGCGTTCCAGACTGCGCAAGTAATGCAGACAGCGTATTATGTTTGCAAACCATTACCACGTTAAACGTGAGGTCCCGTGCAGCGCAGCGATGGGGCTACTCGCTGGCGGCCTACTGCTGCGGCAAATCCGTCAGGCAGACTCGGACGTACTACCTCGGAGTGCCGTTCAGCTCATATATCAATTCCAGTTCATGAAGTTTTATGTAGCACGCACAGGATTTCGCACAGCATCGTTATGCACGGTAACGGAGCTGAAATATAACATTTCGCACCACAGCAAATAATTAGGTGGCGCGTACTTAGCACTTTCCATGGTTTGGGAAAGTATTTTAGTCTCATATCCATTTCAGCACAGCTCATGACTTAATCGGGTGAAAGTGGCACGGGCCGTACGTCCGCACGTCCTATCTGTTCCCATGCTAACTAACGGGTTGACCCTCCTCCTGGCGCCATCTTGAAAAGCACGGTGCGCCACCTATAGTTCGTGGGCATTGCGAATAGTCGAGAATTTCGTTCCTAATTGTTGTCTTGATGAGCGCAAAGAAGGTAGCCAAGAAGAAATGTGGTGGTTTACTTGAATTGCTCGAGCGGTGCTCGGCTGCTGACCCGAAGGTCGCGGGTTCGATCCCGGCCGCGGCGGTCGCATTTCGATGAAGGCGAAATGGTAGAGGCCCGTGTACTTAGATTTAGGTGCACGTTAAAGAACACCAGATGGTCAAAATTTCTGGAGCCCTCCACTACGGCGTCTCTCATAATCATCTTGTGGTTTTGGGACGTAAAACCCCAGATATTATTATTATTGAATTGCTCGAAATGAGTGGGCCGGAAGCCTTTTTGTGCCAATGCCGCTGTCAGACACGTACGCACGAACATATATACGCATGCGCGTATACACGCAATACAGGCACGCACGCACGCGCATACACGCACGATACACACACATGCAGATATACACACGCGATACAGACACGCCGGCACATACATACCCACGCACGTACACACGCGATACACACATGCACGCGCATACACACGAGCGTACACGCGCAATACAGACACGAACGAACGCACATAGACACACACGCGCTACAGACACGCACGCACATAAATACACACGCGCATATAAATGTCATAGACACGCGCGCATACACATGCACGCACATACATACGCTCGCGATACAGGCACGCACGCACGCCAGTACATACATGCACACGCGATACACGCACCCAGGGGCGTAGCCAGAAATTTTTTTTTGGGGGGGGGGGGTTCAATCATACTTCATGTATGTTCGTGCGTGCGTTTGTATGTGTGCGTGTATATATACGCAAGCAAAATTGAAAAATTTCGGGGGGGGGTGACCCCTCCACCCCCCCCCCCCTTGGCTACGCCCCTGCGCGCACGAATATACATCCACATGCGGGTACAGTCACGATAGACACGCACGCACATACACACGCGCACGCACGCACAGGCGCACACATACACACACATACGCGCGCACACGCACATACGCACGCCCCAATACAGACATGCACACACACATACGTGCGCGCACGCACAGGCGCGAAGACACACAAGCGCACGCACACCATGGCGCACACATACGCAAACCTACGCACACGCAGGCACGCACATGCACTCGCACACACGCAAAAACACGTGCGCATACGCACCTACACACGCAAGCGCACACATGCACACATACAAACACGCATGCACCCGCACACACACGCCTGGAGGGTTCACGCCTGGAGGGTTCATGGCGTGCGCGAGCAACTAAAAGCGCGCGAAGTTTCCTTGTGCGCGCTCTTCGTGACGTCAGGGTCACCTGACTGGGAGGTATCGCGCGTCGCAGCCACTCACCGTTGCGGATGCGCTGGCTCCACGAAAGAGAGGGTGAAAAAAGAGGAGGTTGACGGCGCGACGAGGGTGCGGCGGCGTGGATAAAACAGCGCCGCTACTTTCCAACATCTATATAGGGCTTTACGCCACGCGCGCACTTCGCGCCATCTCGGTGGTGACCAAGAAAGCATGCTGAAGTAAATGGCGTATATAAATAGCTCGCCGTTAGCAGGCTGAAAGACTTATTTCTCGTGGCCTAGCCGTCTAAAGCCGCGCGATGCGGGGTGAGAGGTCGCCCGTTCGATTCCTCGCTCCCGAAAAAGTTTTTCTCGATTATTTTTCTGTGTGGCTTTTCTACATATATACACAGATATACATATACGGGCCCTGAAGGCGTCGACAGACGCCTACGGCAAAAAACAGCCGAGAGTGTTCATATAATTGCTATCGCAATAAAAAACCCCGCCACGGTGGTCTAATGGTTACGGTGCTCGACTGCCGACCCACAGGTCGCTGGATCGAATGCCGGCATTTTTGATGGAGGCGAAAATGCTGGAGGCCCGTGTGCTTAGATTTAGGTGCACGTTAAAAAACGTCAGGTGGCCGAGATTTACGAAGCCTTCCACTACGGCGCCTCTCATCACATCGTGGTTTTACCTTAAACCCCAACAATTATTATTAAAAGAAAAAAAAACACCTTAAAGCAATAAAGTAATCAGTGCGTCGCGCATGCATCCACATGCTTGAACATTTTCTATTTAATTATTATGGATACTCACGGCGTCAAGGGTGGCCCGATGAGCCAGAAGAGTGACAACTTTGGCTAGTGGTGTGCGTTTTTGCCTGCGACAAGAAATAGCGCCATCACCATTGTTTTAAGAATGCTCGTTTTGCTCTCCTTTAGTGTCTTCCAGGCCATAGAGACTAAAAACAAACAGTACGTTGCACTTTCCGTATCAGTTGTAGGCGAAAGCCTGCTGTACACTTGATAATGCATTAGGTACACAATCGGGCACCAGCGTTTTTGCAAGTTGTAAGGAGCCGTAGTGTGAGATACACGCAATAAATTACTGCGAATGTTCCTACGCTCTTCCATGGAAGATGTCTGCACCTCACGAGGTGTCGCATTGCCTCCAGGATCGGTCCATCTATGACCGATCGACGATTTGAACCGGTGATGTCATTGTGTGACGTCCCGATAACGTCATGGTGGCGTCAGAAATTACGTCGATCTTTGACGTCATGATGACACCACGTGATGACCTCGTGATGACATGCAATCACTTCTTCGGAGGTCAAGTTGGTTTATCGAACGGAGCTCGCGAGTCTCGCAAGGTCGGCCGGAGGAGATAACTCCTACAATATTAAAACTGATTTGAAAACTTCCTTTCGCTGAAACGCGACCTAAAACGGCACCTTGCAACTTGCAGTGTAAGAAAAACAATATGCCATTAAGAGCTTAGAGGCCCCGCGAAGGCACCTTTTAGACATTAAGTAACCACGCGCAGCATGCATTCGTCGTATATGAAGTAAATTCGCATGTGTTGTAAATGACAGCTTTAACTGAAATTAGAAGAGTGACTCATCTTCAAAGGTGCGCTTAGTGAACGTTGCCTTATGTCCTGTACTTTTTTCGTTTGTGCTGTTTGTGTTCACTAAGCGCACCTTTGAAGATGAATCAACACCAACTAGCCCACCTTATAGCTCTTCTCAATAGAAGAGTGACAAAACAATGGGTTGCAAGCAATACTTATTAACAAGCTGTGACTTGCACAAATTTCGTAATACTTTGTTTTGTTGCGCAGGCGATGCACTGGTCGGCATAATGGAGCTGGTTTTGGGAGCAGGCGACGCCGTGTACAACGGCCTCGTGGAGGGGCTTCACTGACAGGGGAGATCAGAAGGGGGGATTGTGCGAGCGTCTGATCGACTCCCCTCGGTTAGGCCTCGCGTGCCGACCCTGACCCGCCAGGAAATGTCCACCAACTTCCCAGTCCCTCGTGTGCTTCGCTGCATGAAAAGGGGCTGTGGGAGTTCCTACGGCGGGTCTTCCTGGTTGGCCCGAATCCACTCCTTTGACCACCTGCGCCTCCACCACGGGCGCCTCCACCACGTCTGCCTCTTCACCACCTACACCATCCTCCCTGCGCCTCCCTACCACCTGGGTCTCCCTGCGGTCCCCACCAGGCCCTGCCGGCGTCTGCGCCCGCAGTTTACACGGCGGCTTCCGCTCCGCACGCCCTGGAGGCTGCCGCGGCCACGCATAACGTGTCGCCCGCTGATCATCCCTCAAAGATGCCGGCGCCCTCCTGCGCAGTGAGACGGCCTCCGCAGTGAGACGGCCCCGTGCGACCCCGGCGGCGACACCCCTTACAGTGCCTCACCTGTGGTGCTTTCGGTCACTCAGCTTTCACATGCACAGGCTCTCCACGCTGCCTCCGCTGTGCAGGCGACCACGCCCGCGCAGAGTGCACCGAACCCGCACCCAAGTGCCTTCACTGCCGCGGTCCCCACCGTGCCACCGAGCCCCGCTGCCGGCGCTGGCAACACGAGAGAAGGGTCATCGAGACCATGGCCTCAGCCAACACCCCACTCTCGCGCCGCGAGGCCGTGATGCGCGTAAAGACCAACACCGCCAACAGCACGTCGAATCGTGCCGCCACACGCCCCGCATCATCGGCAGTGCACCTGGGGCTTTCATACAGTGCCGTCCTCGCGCCCCCCTCCGCCCCACCCCCAATTCCGTGCGTCGATGACACGCAGAAGAACCGGGTGATGGCGGCACTGGTGGCGGCAGTCCAGGCTGTTATTGACACGCTACCGCAAAGCTCCCCGACCTTCCAGTTATGCAACGCGACCCCGACTCTGCCAACAACCTGTGCACTCGGACGTACAGTGTGGTGAAGTGGCCGTGATTCAGAGAACTGTGTGCGGTAGTGCCAGTCTCAGCCGATTGCTTCACCGCGCTGACCGAGTGCTCCAACGCAGCGACCGTCCACTGCACCGTCCCGGCGGGCACACCCGCGTCCGACCTCTGCCTCTTGAACCTCCCCGAGGGCATCCTGTACGAGATCCGTTGACTCTGCATGGAAGACTTCACCCTGAGTGAACTCACTGTGGTGTTATAGTCGTGGGAGGCGCTCTGCCCCGGCGCAGACGGTATTACATATCAAATGCTCTGTTCAGGCACGCCTCCTGCAGGCATACAATGAGGTTTGGCGCACTGTCAGGCGTCCCCCTTCGTGGAATGAGGCCCTCGTCGTGCCGAGCCTGAAGCCACGGAAGCCAGCGGCAGAGCTGTTGTCCTACCGCCCGGCTTCCCTCACCTCGGCCGCGGGGAAAACTATGGAGGTCATGGCACTCCGGCCCCTTCGGTGGATTACGACCTCCACCAACGCCTTCCCTTTTGAGCATAGCGGATTCCGGCCGGGTCGCTGCACAGCGGACTCACTTGCTGACGTCATCTCCACACTCGAGGAGGCCAGATTCCTTGGCGAGGTCGGATGTTTGGTTCTCCTTGACGTGAAGAACGCGTTCGACTGCCTCCCCCATGCACCGATTTTGAATGCTCTTCGCGACCTCGGTGTGTGTGGGTTGATGCTCTCGTCGAGGGCTTCCTCAGCGAGCGCACCCTGCGTGTACGTGTTGGTGGTACTGTCAGTGACCCACGGCCCGTGACAACAGGTGTTTCGCAGGGCAGTGTCCTCAGCCCTTTCCTATGTAATCTAGCTCTCGCCCGGGTACCGGATTACATTCCCTGCGACACGCCCTATGATGTTCGGGTGGTGATTTACGCCGACGACATCGCGCTCTTCGCCCGTGGCCCCACCCACCGGCGCTCAGCTGTCCTCTCCTCCATCCAGACGGGCATCAACGCGGTCGACGCCTACCTCAAGGGGATCGGACTGACGCTGGCTGCTTCCAAAACAGAGGCACTAATCGTCCATCCGATAGCGTTAACACGCTTTCGCACCCCTCGGCTCTCTCTGCACGGTGTCCCCATTCCATGGAGCAAGACGTTCCGCTACTTGGGGGTCACCATAGACACCTATCTCTTGTGGCCTCCTGCGGTCAGCGCGATGCGTAAGAACAACCACAAGGTGCTTCACGCTGCCACGGCCTCCTCGCACAAGGACGCGGCTGCACTCCGGCCCTTGCCCTGCGCGTCTACAACGCCGTCGCGTCTGCTAGGGCCCTGTATGCGGCCCCCGGGGCCTCACTGAGCTCCCTCCAGTGGAACGAGCTGGACGCTGAGCATCGAAACGCCGTACGTGAAATTTACGGCATCCCCCCCCCCCCCCCCGGCTCTCAAGTGGGCCCTACCCTCGCGGAAGCAGGGGAAATGCCCCTCTCGTTGCGGGCAACCAAGCAGGCGCTGAACTATGTGCAGCGCCTGAACTCGCGGCAGGGACGTGGAGAGCGGCTTTTTGAAGACTAATGTGTTTGTGCTGTGGAAAGCGACTTCAAAGTTCACTTTTATGACATAATGGTGCATTCGTTTGAAAGTATTCACTGAAATAACCGTGCTGAAGCTGAAAAAGATGTCTCAGTACAAATTGCAAAGCTTTAAACAACATTTTATTCCATGAAATCACAAAGGTTAAGCGGTCATCACATTGGGAGGGGGGGGGATATGTAATATCGCACCGAGCGCGTCAGTCGACTACAATTAAGAAATATTTCTCACGTGAAGGCAAAACCAATTTGCGAGGTCTGATAATAAAACGCCGGGTCACTTCTATAGTTCTGTCGCATCAGTAGTTTATAATTAAGTGTTCAAGAAGGAATTTGAGGGAAAAAAACACGCAATTGATCGTTCTTAACTGTGATCCCATATTGAATTGTTCCAACCGGTTTTTCCAATCTCTCTTACGTATCGCAGTCGTAATGTATCATTCATTAAGGTCGGTGTGTTTGCTCCTGCGACTTAAGCGTTGTAACTAGCATTCCCTGCATTTTTATTCCCCCATAACCCTTGCTTGATTTGTGGCAAAAAAAAAAAAACACTTTGCTAGGCTGAACGCGAGAAAGAATAGCTGAAATGTGCATACAAGCGTGTAACGCATCACTTGTACATTTAAACGTTATTTCGTTTTCTGTAGCACTTATTTAGCACTTTTGAACTCTCGTGCAAAAATGCTTGGTGGTGTTCATATAAAACATGAAGTGATGCCGTATAAACAATGTCTTGAAAAACGTACTCTCAATCTTTGTCATGATATCTGACAAAGGGTTTTGTGACGAAAAAGTGTTTAACCATGAAAGGGGCATATTATGACAGTTGGCAGTTCATCCCTCGCAACCAGCTGAATGGTTGCGAAAAGATATATTAGAAATGTTGACTGCCATATATTCGTTTCAAATAAATCCGTGCAGTCTTCCACCAGCCACTTTTTTTCCCAACGGTTTTTGTCAGCTGTGCAAATAACCGCACACAGCCTACTGCTCTGGCCGCGCTTTTCACAGAAACCTTGGTGACCTTGGCAGAGCCACATGACTCCACGGGGCAGCTCACTAGCCACGCGACAGCGTTCGTAAGGAAGGGAAACCGACAAAAAAAAAAACAACACACCAAAGAAATAACGCCGCAGGGTGAAAGGAGAGAAAATGGGAGGTTGGTAAAGGAATGGATGGAAACATTCCTTTATTAAAATTCAAAGAAAACGGGGAGGGTCCCTATTCCGGGACTCCTATGGCAACCTCTGCGATAGCCCGGGCCCGCTGGACGAGCGCCCGACAGACCTCGGGGGCGCCTTCGCGAAGGATGCCTTCCCACTGCTCTGGGGTACGGGTGGACCGAAGGATTGGTGGGAGGGGAGGGAAGTAGGCAGCGGTGCACTCTACGGTGACGTGAAATGTTGTGGGGATGGCGCCACATCCTGGACAGGCGTTGGTATAGCGAGTCGGATATAATTTGTGCAGGAAGTGCAGATTTGGAAACGTTCGGGTCTGCAGTCGACGAAGTGCGACAGCCTCCTCTCGTGTGAAGGGCGCTGGTGGTGGTTGGTATCGCTGTCGTTGGCGTATGTAATGCTGTGTGACCTCGTGATAAGTGAGAAGTGGGGAACCTAGCTCTGTGTTGGCTGCCTCACTGCGCGGGGCTGCTCGGAGGGTGAGTTCTCGAGCGGCCGCATGAGCGCGTTCATTACCCGACAGTGAGGCATGACCAGTAGTCCAGAGCAGGTGTATTGTGTGGCTGATGTCTGATGCAACTTTGGATGTACGTAAAAGAATAGAATATGAGGTTTCGGGAATGCCGCGACCTGTTAGGAAAGCCCGACATGCCGCTTGCGAATCAGTGATTATGTAGTACGTCTCCGCGGGGAGGCTCAAGGTTTGTTGGATGGCCAGGGTAACCGCCAGAATCTCGCCCGAGTCGGTGGCTGAACATGGTGAGGAGATCGAGGCAGCACTTACAATCTCATGAGTGCCGCTAACCACCACTGCCGTGTGTGCGTTTGCCATGCAAGCCGCATCCGTGTAATAGACCCTATCCTCCTCAACCTCGCTGAGAGTGCGGTTTAGGTATCTCACTCGTGCCCGCCGACGACCGGTGTTGCGCTCAGGGTGCATGTTGCGTGGTAGGGGATGCACGCGAAGTACTCGAGCTATTTGGAGTGGCACAGAATTCCCCTGTGTTTCCGGAGGTGCAGGGGGCACTGGGTGACCCAGGCGGGTTAGTAGCTGTCTACCCGTTGGAGTGAGAAGGAGGCGTTGGCGTTGACTAATCCACTGGGCCTCGAGCACTTCATCGAGGGTATTGTGCACTCCTAGCGACAAAAGGCGCTGCGTAGACGTATAGTGCGGAACCCCTAACGCGACCTTGATGGCCTTACGGATGAGCGTGTCCACTCGTTCACGTTGTCCTTGCGTTAACCGGTGAAAGGGAAGGTGGTAACTAAAGCGGCTTAGAATGCACGCGTCTACTAGTCGAAGCATGTCCCGCTCCCCAAGGCCCGAGCTTCGATTGCTTGCGCGTCGGAGCATGGCGATGATCTGTTCCGTCTGGCGTGAGAGTAGAGAGATGGTGTGTCTAGCCCTGCCATCTGCTTGAACGTGAAGTCCGAGGATGCGTGCTCGCTCTACCTGAGGGATGAGTGTCCCTTCGACGAGTACATTGATGTGGGGTGGGGGATCCTTACTGCGGCCACGGAAGACAAGGAGCTCAGACTTGTTTGGGGCACAAGTGAGGCCGCCCTGTCGAGCATAGTCTGATACGACCTCGACTGCTTGTTGAAGCCGGTCTTGAATGGCACCGTCAGAACCCCGAAACGTCCACAATGTGATATCGTCGGCATAGATGGCATAGTGCAGATCCTCAACTTGCTGGAGTTGTTTGGGAAGACCTGACATAGCAATGTTAAAGAGTGCTGGCGAGATCACAGCCCCTTGATGGGTGCCTCTGCCCGGCAGGTTTATGATACTGGAGCGATGAGGGCCTATACCAATTGTTGCGGTACGGTCGCGAAGGAAGGCTCGGACGTAGTTATAAACTCGAACGCCGCAGCGTGATTCGGCGAGGTTGCTGAGAATGAGGTCGTGCTCCACATTGTCGAAGGCCGACTTAAGGTCCAGCGCAAGCAAAGCGCGGGTTTGAGCCCCCCGCGATGGTCCCAAGACCTGCTCTTTCAACTGGAGTAACACGTCCTGCGTTGACAAGTGCGGGCGAAAGCCGAACTGCGTATCCGAGAAAAAAGACTTGCCTTCCAGAAACGGCTGCAGGCGTCGCAGGACAACGTGCTCCATGAGCTTGCCTGTACATGATGTAAGTGAGACCGGTCTGAGATTTGCGATGGAGATGGGCTTCCCCGGTTTTGGGATGAGGGAAATATCCGCGTGTCGCCATGCCTGGGGTAGCGTGCCGTTTCGCCAATGCTCGTTAAACGTGTTCACCAGGTGCGTAAGATCTGCGTCGTTCAGGTTTCGAAGCGTCGTGTATCGGATGTGGTCCATACCCGGCGCTGAATTCTTGCGGATGTCCTCTAACGCGGAGCGGACCTCTTGAATCGTGATTTCGGCGTCCAGAGCGTTGGGCATATCTGTGACGTACGGGTACGGGTGGTACTGGGGACTCGCTCCAGAAGGGATATAGCGCGCCTGCAATTCCTGCAGAAGGCGGTCGGGAGAGTCTCGAAACGAGTGGGTAAGGACGTGCAACCGCTTTTGTGTCTGCGTCTTGGTGCCCGAGGGGTCTATAAGTGCTCGGAGAATGCTCCATGTCTTAGCAGTACTCAGGGTGCCGGACAGCCTGTTGCAAAATCCCCTCCAGTTGTTACTCGTGAGAGTCTGGGCGTATTCCTGAGCTTCTCGCGTGATACGCGCAATCCGAAGTTTCAGTCTACGATTCAGGCGCTGCCGCTTCCAACGCTTCGTTAATCCCCTTCTAGCGTCCCACAAGTGGAGCAGGTGCGGGTCGACGTCGGGATTGATAGGCGTAGTAGTGATCGACCGCGTGGTGGCGTCGAGTTCAGCTGTAAGGGCCGCGAGCCAGTCGTCGTAGCCATCCTCTTCTGGACTGACAGTCCGAAGTTCTCGAAATTTAGCCCAATTTGTTATACGAACTCTACGCTCAGGACGGCGCGAACTGGCGAGAGGAAGGACGGTTGCGACGATGTAGTGGTCGCTACCAAGAGTCTCGTCTAAGGGCCCACTAGATATGACCGCTCCAGTACCGCGGATCATCGTGAGATCGGGACACGTATCTCGCGAGACGCTGTTCCCGACGCGGGTGGGTTGTGCGGGGTCAGAAAGTAGGGTGAAGCGCATATTACATATGTTGTCCCACAGTTTCGTTCCTTTGCCTGTGTTCTTGGGATACCCCCAAACCGAGTGCGCGGCGTTGAAGTCCCCACAGATCAACAACTTATCCCCGAGCTTGCTAAATTCTGTAAAGAGGTAATGAAAATTGTGTGCACGGGCACGAGGGGAACTGTAAAGATTGAGAATGAACAGGCTGTCGCTGCGCTTGGTGTGCGTGATTACTTCTATAATTTGATGGGGGATGTCAGTGGCTACTGAATGTATGCGTACTGTTAAGCGGTTAGACACAAGCGCCGCTATGAGACCCGAATCGCTGCCGTACGCTTCGAATCCCGCAAGTGAAGGGGTGCATTTGGGCTCCTGAAGGAGTATGACGTCGGGAGCCATTGGGGTCATGGCTATGTACTGCTGCAGGGGGCCACGCTTGCGGCGGAACCCCCTGCAGTTCCATTGCCAGACCACAAGATGGTCCGCGCTACGCGTCGCCATTCTCACTCCTGAGAGGGGAAGGGCGTGTGTATGGGTGGGAGCGCTTTGTGATCGGTGCCAATGTCAGTGCAGGGGCGAACTCCTGGCGCATTTGTTGCATATTTCGCTCAGTCTGCTGCTGTATATCGGCGGATAGAGAGAGATACTGCTACTGATTAAGTTGTGGAGCGTCGCTACGGTGTCGTTGAGTGTGTCCTTGAGCGTAGACACCGCCTGATTGAGCATATCGCGGAACTCTTGCCGGATAGTAGTGCACGCGACCTCTATCTCGCGTCGAAGTCGAGCATCGAGAGCACGCAATTTGACCTCCATTTCCGCGCGGAGCTGATGAAGAGCATTCGGATCGGAATTCTGTGTCGTCTGTGAAGCTGACGCTAAGGTTTGGGACGGGGTAGCGGAGGAAGGTGAGAGCAGAGGAGGCCCCTTCGCCCAGCTTACCTCCCGAGGTTCCGCCGGGCGCTGCTCGGCTCCTTGATTCTTGTCTGGCTGGTTGAAGTCTTTCAACGGGAGGGAAGGCTGGTTCGTCACCAGTGGTCCGGTGGCTTCCGAAGTGGTCGCCCGCTTTACAGGTGGCGTTTGAGACCCCGTCCTGGAGTGGGTACGAGAACGGGCCTTGCTCCGCGACCCTCGTCTGGACCGGGACCGGGATCTGGATGTCCTACCCGGGTTGGGACCTGCTGCTTGCAATTCGCCCTGAGTCGATGACGAGGGAGTGGAGTGATGTTCTACATCTCGTTGTTGCTGTTCTTGCTGAAGTGCCTTCCGAACCCGTTCCTTGTTCAAGGGAGGCCGGACGCGGGCGGGACAACCAGTGTCCGTTGTGGGGTGATCACCTCCGCATGATCGGCACTTCGGCGTGCACGAGTGCCCTGGTGTCGGGTTATCTACGCCGCATGTCTCGCACGTGACGCAATTCGGTGTAGGGCAGTTGTCAGAACGATGTCCCAACCGGAGGCAAACCGTGCAAACTTGCTTGCGGGGACGATGCACGTAGCACCGGTACTCGGCGCCGTAATAACGTATGTAATGGGGAACCTGCAGTCCTTCGAAGGTAATGAGGGCCGTGCTCGTTTTACCCATCATTCGTGCCTGTAAAATGGTGTGGCCAGGCGTAATGAGATGATCCATAAGCTCGGAGGGGCTCGTTCCCGGGTCGACGCCATATATAATGCCTTTACATGAATTGTCTGGAGCAGCAATGTAAATTGACACAGGGTAGGTATGCTCGCCGAGGCGCAGGTGTTGGACACTGTAGAGGTTCAGGGCGATGTGCTCATGTGGCGTGCTTATAACAGCGAGGTTTTGTTCAGGGCGCAAGCGGAAAACTAGCCGGTCGACTTCGGCAGGAGGTAGGCTTGCGGCCACTCCAATAGCCCGCGTCAGTGTGGGGCGACTCCACTGGTCCAAGCGTAGCCCCCCCAGTGGGTGCAGGATGGCTTTGTAATCGTGAAGAGGCAAGGGTGGCGGCCGCGATGTCGTTGGCTTACGTTGAGTGGTGTTGCCTTGAAGTTCGCTTGTCTTAGTGCCTTGCAACAGGTCGGCTTGTGTGCGTCGTTTCTTCTGCACCAGCACCCAAGCAGAGCCGTCTTCGTTGGAGGGGGACGTTTCGTCATCGTTGGTAGGCGCAGGCGGAGTCGTGTCCATAGCTGCTGCCGCAGTCATGTTGACAGCGTCCTCCGTAACTTTCTCTGGTGGATCGGTTGCGTTCTCCATGGCGAAAATGTTCGTGCCTTTCGCGTGTACGAAGAGGCACGTTAAATAATGTCAAAAGCTTGCATAACAGGCAGGGACGCTAACAAGAGCCTACTGACCTGTGAACATTGATCAAGGAACGCTACTGTCCTGAAACACAGCCACCGTCGTACCCCGACGGCTCGTCGGTGGTAGAGACGCGCCTCGGCTTAAGAAACACTGTGTGCGTCTCTGGCCGCCGCCGTTCTGAAGGTTGAAGCCCTGGTAAAGGAAAAACACGGCCAGTCTGGAGGCGTGCCCTCGCTCCCTTCCTTACGGCCTGAGCAGCTGCCGGGAGTACAACGAAACTTCTTCTGTACAGTCACGACGACGCGCTACGCGTGAGGGCGTCGCGAGCCAACCCCCCAAACCGCGTTGCGCCGCATGCGCTTCGTATTGTAAACTATCTGTACCCGGCGAACCTGAATGTCCAACCAGATGGAATGTCCAACGAGACTGAATGTCCAATGGGTCACGTGACCGGCGAGACTGAATGTCCAACGAGACGGAATGTCCAACCGAGACGGAATGTCGAACGATACAATGTCCAACCGAGACTGAATGTCCAACCGAGACGGAATGTCCAACGAGACGGAACGTCCGAGACGGAATGTCCAACGAGGTTGAATGTCCAACGGGACGGCATGTCCAATTTAGATGAGATAAACGCGCCCTAGTTTAAAATTTCTCGGACAACTCATTCATTGGGTTAAGATAGCCTAACGCAAGACCGCATTTTTTCTGTGTTTTGCAAATATCGACTGCCTGTGGTGTCGGGCGTCGTATTTTTGTTTCCGTATTAGCTTTACTGCATTTATCATAATTTCAACTTTTGTTAGTTTTATTTCGATTTTCTATTTTTAGTTTTCGTATGTATGTTCAACATGTTACTTTATTGCTTTATTTTGTTTGTTTGCGTACTCTGCTGTTCCTATTTATCTCTGTAATAAATCGGACATCACAACCCCTTAAAGGATTACGAGACAGGGCGCTCCCTCGTCCGCTTTGTGCGGTATCTATGTGCATTTAGTCCCTGAGATAAAGCCCCTTGATCTAGAAAGTAGCGACACTCTCCTCCGCGCGCGCGTTTTCCTCCTCAATTCTCCTCGGATTTCTCCCCTCCCCTGGCCGGCGCGCTGCGCACGGCACGCTGAACCCTCCACTGGCTCGCCACAGCCGCATTAAAATCACTGCGCGCGCTTGTTTAATCGGCCCCTTGAAGCGTCAAATGAGAACCTGTTTCTTAAGCAATAGTCATGACGAAAGTGGGCTTCCGATAGAACAAAGTGACAAATATATTTTTAAAGACGCTTCGGTATATACAAATAAGCGCTTCGAAAAAAAAATGAGTATATCAACTGGCGGCTGAGCGGTTTACCTTCCCGTCGCCGCCTGGGCTATCCTTACCACGGTGTATTAACGTATATAATGTAAGCAGCATAAAGTATAGGCGAGCATTTGTTTCATAATTGTGGTCTTGATGAGCTAAAAGAAGGCACTCAAGAAGGAATGTGGTCGTTTACTTAAATTGGGCCAAATGAGTGAGCCCGAAGCCTTTTTGTGTCAATTCCGCTGTCAGACACGCACGCACGCACACGATGCATGCACGCAGGCACACACACACGCCTATACACACGTGATAAAGACACGCACATATGTACACACACGGACATGCATACACACGCGATACAGACACGCACACACCTAGATACACACGATCATACGCACGGGATACAGGCAGGCACGCTCATACACATGCAATATAGATACGCACATACATACACACGCGCGTACACACGTGTTATAGACACACACGTGCGTGGACATGCGAACAGACACGCACGCACTTACATACACATGCGCATACACACGTGATATAGACACGCACGCACATACATACATATACACGCGCATATAGACGCGATACAGACACGCACGCACATACATACATACACACGCGATACAGACACGCACGCTCATACATACATACACACGCGATACAGACACGCACGCTCATGCATACATACACACGCGATACGGACACGCACGCTCATACATACATGCACACGCAATATAGACGCGCACGCACATACATACACACGTGATACAGACACGCACGCATATACATACACACGCGACACAGACACGCACGCTTATACATACATACACACGCGATACAGACACGCACGCACGTACATACATACACACGCGATACAGGCACGCACGCTCATACCTACATACACACGCGATACAGGCACGCACGCTCATACCTACATACACACGCGATACAGACACGCACGCTCATACATACATACACACGCGATACAGACACGCACGCACATACATACATACACACGCGATACAGACACGCACGCTCATACATACATACACACGCGATACAGAAACGCACGTTCATGCATACATACACACGCGATAGACACGCACGCACATACATACACACGCAATGCAGACACGCACGCACATACATACACACGCGATGCAGACACGCACGCACATACATACACACGCTATGCAGACACGCACGCACACACATACACACGCGATGCAGACACGCACGCGCATAAATACACACGCGATACTGAGACGCAGGCACATACATACACACGCGATACAGACACACACGCACATACACAGCGATACAGAAACGCACGCGCATGCACAAGTGATACAGAGTATACAGACACGCACGCGCAGGCGCACGCATAGACGTACGTGCGTACACGCAAAAACACCGCGAATACACAAACGCACGCACATGCACTCACACGTTAACACGTGCGCACACGCACATACAAACGCAGGCGCACATATGCGCACATACAAACACGCATACACTTGCACACACCCTACACACACGCCTGGAGTGTTGACGCCTGGAGGGTTCATGGCGGGCGTGAGCAGCTGAAAGCGCGCGAAGTTTGCTTGCGCTCGCTTCTCGTGACGTCAGGGTCACCTGACTGGGAGCTATCGCGCGTCGCAGCCATTCAGCGTTGCGGATGCGCCGGCTCCGCGAAAGAGAGGGTGAAAAAAGAGGAGGTTGACGGCGCGGCGAGGATGAGCCGGCGTGGATAAAGGAGCGTCGCTACTTTCCAACATCAAGGGGCTTTACCCTGAGAGTGTTAGCAGCGCCACTCGTAGCTAATACCCGTGTCACACGGGCGTTTCGAAGGCCATTGAACCGATGGTCCATTGACTCAGCGGGGATGCACGCGCTGCCACACGGGCAGTTTCGAAGGCCATTGAGTCAGTGGCCCATCGAGTCGACGGAGCACTCCACAACTCCATTGAAACTTCGACGGCCATCGAGCGGCGGAAGCGGAAACAGCGTCACCGCGCCCTCTCGTTCCCAGTGTGCTCGTACTCATGATTAGAAAAGGAAAAAATTAACGAGTATGCATCAAAAGTAGCGTGCATGGGCGTTGTAACTTATTTACTAAAGTATTGGTGTGGTTTCACGCTTCGTTTTGTCACCGCATCCATAGTAGTCAGCAAATTGTTCACGAGCAACAGCTCATTCTCGATGTCGTCGGCTTCCTCTTTCGCCGCTTCGATTCCAGCATCAAGCTGCATGATCGCAGCCGCGTAGAACACCATAGCGGCCTTGTCATCTGTTTCACGGTCACTCATGATGGCGGAACAGGCACGTAATGAAACCAATGAAACGAAATGAATACAAGCAACCGCAAAACTACGTGGTAAACTTCGCAAACCCGGAAAAGCGGCCGGACGGGTAAAGCGTTTATAACGTAGCCACAGTTTCGCTGTTCAACAAACTTATAACCAACTCTGCTTATAACTAATAATGCACTTATAAATATGTATAAACATTTTTTTTTATATTTCAGAACAAGACAACGCACAAATGTGTGCTTTTAAGTGGATTTATTTTAGTTCACTTACGACGACATGAAAACGAAAATAAGATTAGCAGCGCCACAAAATGTTTGCGAGAAACACCTGAATCAGTCAACGGCCGTTGAAAACCGCCGTGTGGCAACGCGAGAACTCCATCGAGTTCGATGGAGTTGTAGCTTTTCGATGGCCATCGGCTCAATGGCCTTTCAAACATGCCCGTGTGTCACGGGTATAAGCGGCGAGTGTGAAACACCCTTTTTTCCAGAAAGCGTCACGAGGCAGGACGAAGCCCTTGCTATGAAAGTGCGAAAGAAGAAAAGTTCGAGGAGCTCGCTTCTTTGTTAGAAAACCAACAGCCAATTAAGCCAAATAAAACATTGCGGACATTATTTGTGGTTTTTTTAACTGCAATGTAATTATCATAACCCATATTGAAAGGAATCCAAATGGACGAAACAGCACCCTTTGCGTCGGTGGGATCTGAACCCGCCACCTTATAATTACGGCGACGATTTGCGCTTTCTAACACTCCCAGGGATCAAGCTTACGTAAATACCCAACAAAGCGGACGAGGGAGCACCCTCCGTCGTAACTTAATTGTTAGAGCATCAGACGCGTAATGCGAAAGTTGTGGGTTCAAATCCCACCGAAAGAAAGTGTGCTTTTTCGTGCCATTTAAGTCTTTTCAATTTAGGTCATATTCATTACACACAGTTAAAAAACAACAACAAATAACGTACCTATGCTTTCCTTGGCTTGATTGTTGGCTTTTACGAGCCCCTAGAACAATTCCTCTAAAAGAATGTGGGTCGAAGAAGCTAGTGAGAAAATTTTCCTTTAAAATTAAAATCTTGGGTTTTACGCGCCAGAACCACGAAATGATTATGAAGAATGCTGAGTGTGGGATATCAGTTTTAGTTATGACTACCTTGATGGAAACATGTCATGGCATTTCGGCTACAAGAGAACCGAAGGCCGGTCTAGGAAAGACCATGCTGTTAAAGAGGTGGTGTTACCAAATTTTGAGGCTATAAAAGGCCTGCTGTAGTCTTCCTCTGTAAGCAAGGACGCTCAGCACGAAGTACTGCACGCAGCAAACGTTTAGAATATATTTTAATTCTCTTCCAAAGTCTGTATAACTGCTCATTCTCGCGATCGAGACCCATCGCTAGCGCGACTGACACCGACGTCAATGTGTAGGAAGCGTAACGAAAGTTTTAGTGACGTCACACCACATTAGAGTGACGTGCAATGAGCGGTGACCTACAGCTCCGCTGCACCGGGCCAGTCAAGAGAGAATCAGGGCATCCGCTGCGAACTGCTAATTTTTTCTGAGAGTATTGCCGAAGTAGCCAATCTTGCTCGCGTTTTGCAAAGTGCTTCGCGTGAATATTTTTTCATTACAACACAGCATACAGGTAATCGTTGGCGACAATAAAACCGTTTTTATTATGTTTAAAATCACTTGAGGACTTTTCATAACCGGCCCGAACACGAGCTTTTCTATTACTCTTCCAATGTCGTCGATATTAGTGCTGTGAAACTCAAGTAAAAAAAAAAAACTGGGTCTGGAACAGACTTGTCCGCATTACAGTGAAAGAACGTCAGCGATTACAATTACTTAAAAAAAAACTAACGGATTACGGCGAAAAAACTGAAAGCTAATCGATTACTCAACAAGGAGAGATACCGGGCTATTTGGTTTTGCATAATTGTTAAACTGTGCTAAATTTACAGGTACATATGTTTAGGGAGGACGCACATAACAAAGGCATGAAAAGCGCAAACTATCAACTCGATTTGTTGAAAAGGCATATATATATATATATATATATATATATAAAGGCATATATATATATATATATATATATATATATATATATATATATATATATATATATATATACATATATATATATATATATATATATATATATATATATATATATATATACATATATATATATATCCATCCCAGCCATTTGTACAAGACTAGGTATCGAGCAGTATTACGCGCCGTGCGTAATACGCAGTCTCAGCGCCACGTCCTATCACGACGAAACGAACTTTCACACACGTCGCAAATGTTAGCGCACATTCGGAAAATTTTCACAGCAAATATTGGGATTTGTGGAACGAAAACGGAAAAGCGAAATTTGTGACCGGGACGGAATGTCCAACCGAGACTGAATGTCCACTACTGCACATTCAGTCTCGTTGTACATTCCGTCTCGTTGGACATTCAGGCCGCAAGCGGTGTGGGGACAGTGTGACTTTCTCGGCACTCAGAAAAAGAAGACGCACACGCAGAGCTGCTAGCCACAAAAATCTTTATTTTTTAAGACCCGACCACCTTACATGATTGCTGAACTGGATACGGAAAGTAGAAGAGTAGGTCTGAAAATTAATATGCATAAAACTAAAGTAATGTGGAACAATCTTGGCAGAGAACATCGCTTTGCGATAGGTGGCGAGACACTGGAAGTTGTAAAGGAGTACGTCTACTTAGGACAGGTAGTAACCGCGGAGCCGAACCATGAGAGTGAAATAACTAGAAGAATAAGGATGGGTTGGGGCTCATTCGGGAAGCATTATCAAATCATGACTGGTAATCTACCACTATCCCTCAAGAGGAAGGTATATAACAGCTGCATCTTACCGGTACTTACCTACGGAGCAGAAACCTGGAGACTTACAAAGAGGGTTCAACTTAAATTGAGGACGACGCAGCGAGCGATGGAAAGGAAAATGATAGGTGTAACCTTAAGAGACAGGAAGAGAGCAGAGTGGGTCAGGGAACAAACGGGGGTTAAGGACATCATAGTTGAAATCAAGAAGAAGAAATGGATATGGGCCGGGCACGTAGCACGTCGGCAGGATAACCGGTGGTCATTAAGGGTAACTGACTGGATTCCAAGAGATGGCAAACGCGTGAGGGGGAGACAGAAAATTAGGTGGGTAGATGAGATTAAGAAGTTTGCAGGTATTACGTGGCAGCAGAAAGCACAGGACCGGGTTGATTGGCGGAACATGGGAGAGGCCTTTGCCCTGCAGTGGGCGTAGACAGGCTGATGATGACCTTACATTCGATGGAGGCTGAAGTGCTTGAGGCCCGTGTTCTTAGATTTAGGTGCACGTTAGAGAACCCCAGGTGGTCGAAATTTCCGGAGAGCTCCACTACGGCGTCCTTCATAACCATCTCGTCCTTTTGGGATGACCATGCTGATGCAGATATCACCGAGTGCGTCCTTGTGCTGAGTTTCTACAATGAGAGGGGTAATCTCATCATTATGGCGAGCCACTGAGATAGGGTTGACTTTGTAAGCAAAAACGACGCGACTAGAAGTATGACATGGCGGTAAAATATGTGATCGTTACTACAGTCTTTTACTAGCAGTGATTTTTTGTCTTCAGTTCTTCATGCGCAATAAATTCTTGCAGTACCAAGGAAAACATTCCGTTTCCCCTTGAAAGTATTCTCTGAAAGTTTTGCTTTCCTGTTCGTCTCCGGCGTGCATTATTTCATCTGAATATTTTTCTCATGTTTTCACATGCGCACTGATCAAAGAGTGGATCTGGACTCGCATGGGCTTGGGATTCTGTATATATGCAGGGACTCATCGTAGTGGAGTGGGACTTGGGCTTTTATTCTGTTTCTTTGTACTATAGTGCTTATCTGAGGCTATATGAGTGCGTGCTATATCATGTTATTATTTCCTTGTGTTTTTTCCCCATTCTGAACAATGTATTATTATTATTATTATTATTATTATTATTATTATTATTATTATTATTATTATTATTATTATTATTATATTATTATTATTATTATTATTATTATTCCTGCTACTGTGATTGCGACTCAAAGCTATATATACTTGCGGAAAACAGCGGCCGTGGCTATTATGCAGTGACTTTCACCTTTTTGAAGTATCTATTTCAATAATAAATGCCGAATTATGATGCCTTCATTAAAACATGTGCAATTTTGTTGTTTTCAAGTACAACGACGACCGGTATGTGCATTTGGAATACACGTTTCCTAAACCGTTTTTTCCCAAAGAATAAGTTTTGCGTCATTTTTTACGCCAGTCGGTGACGGATCATGCGGCCGAGCCTTCTGAATGCGACGCACGAACGCGCATGCGCGCCAAATGCAATATTCATCCTCTTACTTGTTCTGGAAGTTACAGAAAACTAAGAAAAGGCTTTATGTTATAACCGCGTCGATGCTTTGCCGAGCAACAGAAGAGGGCGTATGAGCGGCCTGAGCCACCCTTTCTGAAAAGCGGAAAATACTAGAGCCATCATATATACTTGCTACCCATGCATACCATATAAAGTAACTTCATAAAGGGCCACTGTAAGTCTGAATCCAAGCACTCCCTGCTCGCGCTAGCCTCCGCAACGGCCGGGAGCGGGTTGGCTCGGAGCGCCCCCACGAATTTGCGGTCATAGGTAGAAACAACCCCCCGTGCGCAGGCCGTAAGGGGAGGAGCGAGCGCGCGCCTCCAGACCGGCCGTGGGAAACAGTGTTGTACGGAACGGCGTTCCAAGGAACGACGTTCCAGGAACTAGTTCCTTTTCGGAGGAACGGAGGAACGCCACCGTTCCATTAAGGATCGGTGTAACTGTAACGGTAACTCGTTACGTTTACGTAGGAACGGCGTTCCTTCCGTAACGTTCCTCGGCATTTAAAAGGCGCCCGCATACAGCACATTGTGCAGAACAGGGCGGATGGGCAACCACGTGAGGCGCAAGAATCTACCGCTCACCTGTCACTTGAATATGCTGCATCCTGGTTTTCGGTTTAAGGCGTTCGCCGGGGGCGCAGGGAAGCGCCCGATGTCAAGACCGACTACGCCCGGGAAGAACACCTGATTTTTTTTTTCCTTTTTGTCTGAGCCAGTCTGACAGCAATCACTGGCCGTTCTGGAGTGTTGACACGCCTTGGGGAACTTTTGCTTGACATTCGAGGATCATCGAACACCATTGTAAGGCTGCCGCCACGAAAGGGCACGTACATTTTTCAGCTCAGTGACTTTTTTGTTCAACCAACACGAACGTAGCTTTTGTGTGTGTGTGTGAGGGGGGGGGGGTGCTGCGTATTCGGGCGGCGGTCCTCCTTGCCAACATTGCCAACGAAATGCTTAAGAGAAAACAGGTTCCTCAGTCGGATACCAACATCGATATGAAACTCTTGCTGAGTACAAACAAGGGAATTTACTAAGTTGTGAATGTGTATCTTGGACATTATTTTCTGCTCCCACTGCGATATTGAAGCAGCACTCATTAAGCGCTTATGTATTGTTCTTTTCAATGTGGTTTCCTGCGAAAGGAACTTATTTATATTGGTGCATGTGTGGGTATTTCTATTTGAATATCTGAAGCGCATTATTCTGACGGCACATTTGAAGACTGACGTGGAAAGTGACCCATCTGTTGCACTTCTAATGGACGAGCACGAAAGTCGCACCACGTTTCGGGACCTCGCTCCCGTGATTCCTGCCGACCGACACCCCCAGTCTGTCTTCGTCAGCCAGGATCTGCATGACTGCAGTCACGTCTTCGTTCGGCGCGACCAAATACGGCCACCACTCACACCAGCCTATGATGGCCCATTCCGCGTACTCCATCGTACACCTAAGACGTTCACGCTGGACATCAATGGCCGTGAAGACGTCGTGGCTGCCGATCGACTGAAACCTGCGTATATCGCCGCTCTCGCGTCCGCGGGGCTTCAATCTTCAGTCTGGATGCCCACATCCAAGCATGTTCACTGGGCGACTCCTATGGCTCTAGTTCTACGGGGGGGAGCCCTGTAGAGCCTCAAAATGCGGCGCTCGTCAAGGAAGAAGTTGGCATTCGGCCGCGCGTCGGGTGCAGCGCGATAATAAAAAAATCAGTTCGAAAACTGAACGCTGTCAGGGCTGGATCTTTCTCATGTTAGCTCCGACACATATATACCCGGACTGCGTCACTCGCGGCACATGCGCACGGTCAACGGTGCAAACAAAGGCCGTATCTATTGTTAACCCCTTTCCTTTAGGAGCGAAACTTCCTTGTAGGAAATCGTTAATGATGGGTGACTGATGTGAAATGATCCCCTAATGTGTATATGAAAAGCCTCTGCCAGTTCTCGCGTGGTGCGATTACCTGATTAAATAAGGTGACCGTGTCAGAAAAGCGTGCTTCGCATCCACACTGCGCAGAACGCATTGCTAAGTGCGTGAGCGGCTTTCCTTTTAACGACGAACGGTGCTCCCTTAAACGTATGTTAAGGCAATGATCCGTCTGCCCCACATACGTCCGTTCACAACCTAATGGAATACAGTATACAAGGTTCTCGCACTACGGCCCTCATGGCCCATTTGAACCCTCTTGAACCAGGGTCCTCTGCGTGGCAGTCGAATGTTCTACTACAGAGCCACACTGGTGCTTGAGAGTCATATGCAAAAACACCCTACCCAGGCGTCATGGCGGGCAAGGAATCGCGTTAACCTATGCAATATAGCGTGGCAGAAGAGTAAATTAACAACCGGTCATCACACAATGTTAATGGCGCAACGATTGTACGGTTTAATGCTTCCCGAGTTCTCAGCCATAATTCTTCATCGTCATCAGCCGCATGTAGCATGAGCAAAGTGTACATAATACTTTAGAGACGTGTAGCGGGTACCGCACTTGTCCGCAGAAAGTCGAATAATGGCGTAGTGGGTGCTATCCTACTTCACACAAATTCTGATTTGTGGCGTAGTCGATACCTTGCGGAAAGCCAAAACTTCAAAAACAGTTGGTCATGCCCCAACACGAAGGTGCGTTCGGAATTCGCATTAGGCAGTATCGTAATCGTCGGAGAATTTTTTTTTAAAGCGGGTCTCTTTAGGCTTTTCGCAGTGGCGGATAGTACGAACAGGAATTATCATCATTATGAACAGGTACGCACTCGCTTCGTCTTCTACAACTTCTGCTTCGCTCCACAAAGCGTGCGCCAATTAGGCCGGTTTGGAGTGAAATAAGCATAATTGGCGAGTCTGTTACGTGACTGAAAATCACGTAAATAGACACGGGACTAAAAATTACATAACGTCACGTAACAATGAGTCAGGTGACTAAAATCACGTAACATCACGCAATTATTCAGTGACTAAAATCACGTAACATCATGCAGCATCTAGTCACGTGACTAAAATCACGTAAGATCTAGTCACATGGCTAAAAATCACGTAATATCACGTGAAAACTAGTCAGGTGACTAGAATCTGCGTAACATCACGTAACTAGTCAAGTGACATGTTCCCGCCAAAACTACGTGACAGTGTGGGGGAACCAACCAAAACCAGACAAGATAGCCAACTCTAGCCATACCTAGTACCACTAGCACAAACTTAGCATTTATAGCGAGCGGACTAATCGTAAATAAAGTTTATTCATTCATTCTAGCAAACGCTTGGCATTACTAGCAAAACTTTCCTGGATCGAACACTAGCTCCGCCGTTGGCTCGAGCCTTGCGCCACTACACTCTAAGAAAAAAAGGACTAAAAGGGGTAGGGAGGTTAGTCCTTTTGGGGATCAACTGATTTGCCACAACCAATAGTCCTTTTGGGGATGAACTGCAAGGGGATAAACAGTTAGTTTTTGAAGGATTAACTGCCAGAGGACTAACGGTTGCTCCTGTGAGGACTAATAGTTGATTTTCGGAATGGTCCCTGAAGGACCAAATGTTACTCCTGTAAGGACTAACATTTGGTTTTCGGAAATGGTCGCTGAAGGAGCAAATGTTACTCCTGTAAGGACCAATGGTTGATCCTCAGAAATTATCCTTGGGAGAGCAAATCGCGCTTTGCAATTGTAAAAAATGGTGGCGAAGTTCCTGCGCTCTTAGGAACGGACATTTGATGGAAACATGCCACTTAAATAGTGCTTTAGAAGCGGTACCCACTTTATATGTAATAACTGCTATTAATGCATTTTTTAAGCGCATGCAAGCCATAATGCTGATAATTCGAATTTACTTTGCCGAACTTGAATGAAATTGTGTATACCGGCTTCAAGACTTGCCCTCGTGAGAATATTTAGTTACGTGCCCTGATCTTTCATTCTTTTAAAACACTTTCAATCTGATGAACAAGGTAAAAACTTGGCGAGAAGTGGCAAATTAGGACATGGGAACACAAGTCACATGAATGACACCACACACACACGCATGCACACGGTTTTGATTTCTTGATCGTGTAAGATGCAGATCACCTACGGTGCTCTATGATGTGTTCAAAGCAAGAAGGAAAACACGATTATATTAACATCAATCTTTATTTTTACGAAAACACCAAGAGAGACGAATGCCATACTTTAGTTGGTGTAGGGCCTGTTTCCGAATAACTAAGGCAAGTCCTACCTGGAAGAAATACAAAAAAAGAAAATTTTGTTATAAAATAAAGTAGCCAGAAGAGAACGGCTTAATCACGTGAGCCCCAATAATTGCACAGTCGCATGCTCAGAAAACATGCGACGCACAATGCTTTTTTAGTCTTCATATTCTTTATAATACAATGTACCAAGGCAATGAAAATGATAAACTTACCTTCAAAATTAGCAGAGGCACGTTGTTTGCAGAGCCTGTAAATCCAGAAACTGTTGATCACACCTCGATGTGACGGCGTCCATCTCTGAAGCTTTGCGGAAAGGAAGCTGCGATGGAGTCTTGCATGTAAGCTGAGGTGTCCATTTTTCCGCAGAAAAGTTACGGTGCTGGGCCCAATAAACGGCCGGTACACAGGAACAAACGCGCATGCGCGTCCACATTAATTGCAGCACATGTAGCGAGGTATGTTCTTCACAGCTGCGTTGATAGTCTGTGTAAATAGTGGTACTCGCTGACCCCGAAACACGAGCAAGAGAGATCACGAGTGACGAACACGACCCGCACTCGACACTCCGGTGAGCGATACTGAAGAAGAAAGTGCGGCGCGGAAAGATACCCAATATGAGCGCTGAAACGTCCATCAGATTTACACGATTGTCACCGCCAGTGAATATTGGGAAGCTTATTGGTGAACAAAGTTTCAAGTCCTCATAATTGATGACACAATATTAACACCCTGCAAATTGATCTTTTCTCGCGTTATTTTCTTGATCGCAGAAGTAAGCGGGACGACGCCTTCTTGTCATCTGTGCAGTGGATATTTGCAACATGCGTTCGCCGAATTCCTCACCCCTCAGGTCCCCGCCGCCGGCAACCAGCCCCGCGACGGAGTAGAAAGGAGAGCTTCGGAACAATAGGGCGCACCTGGCCGAGAGCTAAGCTCATGACCTTTGAAAGAGGCATTCGTGGGACGTACGATCCCTGCTTCGCGTACGCTGTTAAGCCTTGCTCCAAACAAGGACCACAAAAAAAAAGTCTTCCCTTCAACCTCTACCCGCGGGAGTAAATGAACCGTTCGTCCTCCCATTAGTCTTTTCCGAGGTACCTTTAGTCCCCCGAATTTGCACACGACACGTACTTCGCGACAGTTCGTCCTCTCGCGGACTAACGACACGATTTGAGGACTAAAGCTGACGTTACTCCCCCTTGAGCCGGTTTTTTTCTTAGAGTGTAGGGCAAGTATCGCACTTTATTTCGGGTGCGGTGGGGGTTGCGAGCCAGCTAATTCAGGTTACAAAATTACTAGGCAGTGCTTAATCAAACACTGTAAAGTCATAGGAAGCGACCTCTCAGGCAAAATTACCAATGACGCCCGTTCTGTTCAATATACCACACACATTTCCTTTTCTCGCGATGACTAAGAGCGTATGTCTGACATATCAGATAGTGAATGCAAGTTGTTTTTAAGCGAAGGTTTTATAGCTCACATATTTCGGTAGTGGCATCATGAGCAAAAAACCCGGGGCCGTCAAGCGCGCAGAAATGCGGTCCTCGAAGGTGCGCCGATCATTAGTACGCGCCGTTTCCAATGATTCTCTCGATCGTGGGCTTGTCAGTGATCAGGCCTTTCTGATATGGAAATCTGATATTTTACCCAGGTGACTTGTCATTCCACGCTGCCACTTTTTATTGTTGCCTGGATATGAACGCATGACCGTCGCTCTTGCTTGGAGCAACAACGTGCTGCTAAACACGTGGATAAGGGTCCAATTCCCGGCATGAAGGAGGGTACCACATCTCGTGGTTCCCAGCCCATCTAGACGGCTCAGTTAAGCCGCTCGGATGTAATCGCAGCGAGGAGGCCCACCGGATAGCGCGCGATTTCATGTACCGCGCTGTCCCGGATAGCCAGGCTCGTAATGAGGTCGCCATGTACAAAGATCCGTTATGTACTTTCCACGAAATTGTTTCCCACTACCATCTGGCTAGGAGAAAATTCCCCTCCCCCTCTGAACCCCCCAAAAATCGCACCATCTCCCGCTAAAGGGGACCATGAGGCAATGCGAAACAGCGTTTCGGCATGGAGAGCTCGCGTTTTAGAGGGGGAGTGTAGAGGGGGGAGGAGGAAGTGGAGAGGGAGAGTGGAGGGGGAGAGGGTGCGTGTGGAGAGGGATTGCGCATGCGCAGTAAGGGTGGTCACACCGCACACCGTCACCACCTGATTGAACTCCGCTATAAGATATTCACATCTAATAAAGAGACCCCAATCTAGGACACTCATACTTCTGCAAACCCGTTCGTATCCCACTCCTCGGTAGCCTAATAGGATTGACTCTGACCACCCACAGTCGTGCCCGAAATGTGGCCATGACTCATGCTCTTCTGAACATAAGCTCTGGCTGTGCCCAGCCCTTAACACCTCTCCACCCGTCACGAAGGAGAAATGAGAGGAAGCCCCGAAGAGCAGCACACTCCACACAACTTCAGGCCGTCCAGAGGGCCCATGACATCACGGCGGGACATCGGCTCCCGGTCCCATAGTGGACGAAGTCGCCAACTTGATCTTGGGGAGCCTCCGGCTCTCTAGACCTGAGTTCATCAGGACTAAAATAATGTTCTTGTCATGCCATGTTTTTCACCCTTGATACAGCGACGGAAAAGTTGCTGAGGCCTTGAAGGAGTTTCATACACCTTCTAAGAGATTTAGGCTGCAGAAATATTCCTTATTCCTGATTTTCTTGCTTTTCCGAATTGCTTATATGCGTGTTGTCTTATATAACAATTCTTAATTTTTTGAATTTTTGTTTAATTATTATTTCTATTATATTTTCAGAGACGAAATATAACTTATATAAAAATTTCTTTTAGAACTACCCGGTTCTTGACTAATGTAGAGGGCGCTAAGCGCCATGCTTTCTATATATGGTTGAGGGGAATAAAGCAATGGGCATTCGTTCGGTCATCACGGCTCGGACTCACTTGTGTAGACGCGCCTAGCGTCTGTCAGCTACCGGTATCGTGCATGGTGTCAGAAGTGGCCGCCGTTCGCTGTCTGTAATGGCGGGCAAGCCCGACGCTGCGTTTGCCGGGGTACCTGGGCTCCGACAGCCACCGAACTTCGACTTCAACGACCCAAGTGCGTGGTCCACCTGGATTGAGCAGTTCGAGGACTATGCCTACGCTACAGGAATGCACCGAGCTACCGACGAGGATCGGGTACGAACGCTTTTTTACTGCATGGGTGTTGAAGCTCGACGCGTGTTAGCGTCTTTCAACTTGACAGTCTTTCTGTGGCAATGAAGGGAAACCTACAGAGCCACAATGCACGTATCCTACCGCTAATGAATGTAGTCTCACAATTGCGTCCGTATTTTCTGCGTGAGATATATAAAATACTTCTTAATTTTCTACATGTAGCTTTTTGAGACGGAACGCAGCGCACACGAGCGAGATATTTGTATTTCTTTTACTTTGTACCTTGTCACTTTGCGTTTTTGCGTGCTTGAAAAAGTCGTGCCTTTTACTCGTACCTTGGACGCTAAGCAGCGTTTGCGTCGAAATGCAACGCTAGCCATCACTTTCCACGGTGTTAAGAGACGCGCGCCAAACCAGACTACTTCGCGTAGCAGTACATGTGCAGACGCTCCGCCCCCGTAGCTTTCCCTTGATTGCCACAGAAAGTTGTCCCCGAGTATACAGTTATCGTTTTCACAAGGGGACGCAGGAAGCAGACGAAAGCGTCGATGCTTTTTATTCCGCGTTGCGAAACATGGTCAAAAGATGCAACTATGGCTCAGCGTCCGTGGAGGATAGGCTTGTTCGAGACCAATTTATCGCCGGCTTGTTGGACAGCAAGTTATCAGAACAACTCTGCCGCACCTCTGACGTGACTGCATGCACCAGCATGCACGGCTGCATGAAGATGCCGAAAGAGAAGAAATTGAACGCGAGAACCAGTTATCTGGGCCAGTCGACGTTGATGCGGCTGAACACAAGCTAGTGAAAAGACAATCCCATAAGCCAACGTCAGCATCAAGAGAAACCGCTTTTTATGAGGCGACGCACGGATCGTGTCACTTCTGTGGACGTGAAGTGCATCAGCGGGAATTTTGTCCTGCCAAGAAAGCCGTTTGCAATTGTTGCAAAAAACGAGGCTGATCCCTCCGTCATAGGAATCGGTACGACACGAAAGTGAAACGTGTCTTCACAGAAGTTGTGCTTATCGTGTAGTGATATATGAGCGCTTCTACATTGTCTATTGGTGTTTGGCAGCTATAGCACCGTTTGACGTCGATGCACCCATGTTGACGCCTAGTGGCATGTCTCCATTGCGACGACTAACGCCCATGATCATGATTAAACCGTTGTGGCAGCTGAAGTTGTGAACATATATTTGGAATCAGCGAATCGTGAATCGCGCAAAAAGATGACATCAACAAGCTCATAATCAACACTGGTACCCCATATGCACTTCTTCGAAACGTCGTCAGTTAAGGAGAGAAGCGGCAGTGTGTGCTTACTAGTAATGGGTTACCGACGCCTGTGTTCAACTTCATGCACACACTACCACACTGCGCTTCAGCAACACCGGAGGCAGAGGTTCGTCGCTTGAGCCGCAAACGCGGGCGTACCGCTGGGCTCTGTCTCACTCCACCAAGGCACGCCATTCGCCCGTCGAAATCGTGTCCTTTTTGCAACGCGTATTGCAGCAGTTTTGTTAGTCGGTGCTCTCGCAATCGAAGCACTCGGCGACGGAGAAATCGCGTTGGTGCATGTGGAAGCTGCACTACTCCGATGAGCCAGCGCACGCTAACACGAAGCGGGAGGCAAAGAACGTAACTGCGTCTAGAGTGCCTCGGCGACGACAGCGCAGCCAGTGTCCCTCGCTGGTATCGAGACGCTCTAACCATGACCTCCGATATCGCAGGCAATCTCGGAGTAAGCGCTAGTAAATGTCGATCGTGACGCATTACTTCTTTTCACATCTCACAGACGGCGGCACCGCCCCGCCTCTACACCGCCAACAGAGACCACCGTGCGAAAGAGGAAGTGTGAAATATAAAAGGCGCGTTCGTGGCGTGTCCGTCATCTGGCAAATTGGCTTGGTCGGTTGAGCGTCGGGCGCTTACCGTAGCGGCCGCAAGGTCGTGGGTTCGATTCCCAACGGCGGATATTTTTCTTAGTTTATTTCTTTCTCACGCGTTGGCGTCCATTTTATCAGATAAACGTCATAACCATGACGGAAGTGCTTGGTGGACCCCGTATAAAACACTTTCGTGTTAAAAGTAAGGGCACTTTGAAGCAGTTTGTCCACTGTGCGAACGCTGCTTAGCTAAGCAGTCACATGCCATCGAGATGCATGCTGTCAAGACCAATCCTGAAGCTAACGCTAAGTTCGTTTGGGTTCACGTGAACGGCGTCCCGCTCAAGTTCAAGGTCGACTCAGGAGCGGAACTTACCGTCGTTCCAAGCACTTTTCCGGGAGTACCATCTCAGCTCGAAAAACCGGAGGGTCATCTAACAGGTCCTGGATGAATGTGTCTGGCCAATTCAAAGCTACGTTGGAGTGGAAGAGCCGCACCTGCGTACAGCCAGTGTATGTCATGCCTTCGCAGCCGACGCCTATGCTAGGCTACCCTGCTGTACTCGCATTGGGAGTTGTGAAATTCGTCGACGCCGCACAGAGACTTTAAAAGCCAGCCAGCTCATCAAGAGACGCCACCCTTAGCCAGGATATCTTTGAGGGACTTGGTACCGTAGGGGAGGAGTACACTATTAAACTCAGCCAAATGCCAAGCCATTTGCGCTCAGTGTACGTCGCAGAATTCCCATTCCTCTGTACGACCACGTGACGCAAGAGGTGGACCAGATGGAAAAAAATTATAGCATATCCACGGATGAATGATGAAGAGCTTGGGCGAAGCTCCTGAAGCAATCATGTGTACACCGTGAAATGTTCAGTGGTTTCGCCCAGCAGTAGTCAAAGCGATATGCCGCTTTGATTATTTTTCATGAAGCAATCATGTGTACACCGTGAAATGTTCAGTGGTTTCGCCCAGCAGTAATCAAAGCGACACGCCGCTTTGATTATTTTTCCTTTTTCCGTTTTTTCCTTCTTTTTTATTTGTCTATATGTTTAATTTCTTAATATGTTTTTTTTTATTTTGTTTATTTTTTATTTTTATTTATTTTTTATTTTTATTTTATTTTTTACTTTTTTGCACTTATTCTTTATTTTTTTTTTTTTTTCTATCTCTATGGGACAGCGCCATCTAGTATATCGTCACCCAACTGCAGTTTGCATGCATCTCTATGGGACAGCGCCAGCTATTATACTGTTCGGGAGTTACGCCTGACATGGGACAAGGTTAGACTAAGAGGAGCTGCGCCCCTAAAACAAGGGGTCATCAGGCGCATTACGGAGCCGACGCTATGGTGTGCAGGTCTGTTCGCAGCACCGAAGGCATCAGGCGGCATCCGAATATGTGTGCACTTAACAAAGCTCAACAAGGAAGTTCTCCGTGAAAGGCACGTGCTTCCAACGGTCGAATGGGTTCTCGGGCAACTGGGCGACGCAAAGGTGTTCTCCAAACTCGACGCGACAGCAGGATTTCACCAAGTGCGATTGTCCCAAGAATGCCAAGAGTACACCACATTCATCACGCCATTCGGACGCTACAGCTACTGTCGTCTACCTTTCGACCAGACCTCGGCACCGGACTATTTTCAGCGAGAAATGGCTCGCATTCTACAAGGACAACCGAACGTGGTCAACATGATAGACGACACTTATCCATGAAGGACACCAGAGAATTAGCCGATGCCGGCTGAGAGCACAGAATTTCTTGTGGTGGTACGGACTTTCGAAGCAAATAGGGGATAGAGTCAGTCGCTGGAGGCAGTGCGCAGCCATACGAGCGCAACGAAGTGAGCCATTGGTTGTAACGAAAACTCCAGCGCAACCATGCCAAGAAGAGGGAATGGACTTATTTAGTCACAGAGGACACATCTACCTACTAGTAGTTGATTATCGTTCTCGCTACGCTGAAGTCATCTACATGCGAAGCACCAACTCCGAGGCGGTCGTCAATGCTGTCAAAAGCATTTTCGCTCGTTCTTGTCCTTTACGGTTAACCCGCGTTCGCGTAGTCTATCTTTAAGTCATCTTCCCGTCCGACCCATATATTTCCACAGGTAACCAGAGCTTATAAACCACCTCTCGTGCACAATAATAGGAGGGTTGCGATGGTTCTTGGAGCTTCCCAGAGCTGGCTTACGGTTAGGGTCTGTTAAGCAACATATCCTGCCCAGTTTTTGGGGCGCTGAATTACGTCTAGGGGTTATTTTGTAAACTTAGCACGAAAGAATTTCGTTTCTAAAACAATATACCGCTCGTTTCATAGCCGATCCCCGGCGGCGGGTTGCACCAGGGTACTGAAGAACAGCCGACCAACCAACATTGAGTAGTCGGGGCCTGGAGCTTGGCCATAAAATGTGTTAACTCTTCTGGCTGCTTCTGGCTGCTTCTGGCTCCTTGCGCCCCTCTTACAAAATACGCACAAGTTGTGTAGTGTTTAATCGCTTATTTATGCAGAGATATGAATATTATATGATTATGATTATATGATCTACTCGACTATTTATGCAGATGTGGCAGGTGATCGTGCTGTACTGGATCTCGGTAGGCTGGTGCGACAGCATCTACATTCGCCACCTGGAAGCGGTCAGGCAGAACGCCACTGTGAGTTTTCATCTTGGACGTCAAGAGCAGTGCTTATGGTCGCAGCGTACTGTCATACGCTGTGAAAGTGGGAACGTTTTTTTGTATTCCATCTCCTTCAGTCATATCACGTATTTTAAAGCAGTTGTCTGATTTCATTTTTGTCTTTTAGTTTTTTATCTGTCTTTTGATGCATAGCGCCGAGCCAAGTTAAACGGGGCGAGATGCGTTATCTTTATTCGCTACAAATTAGTGCAACCATTCTACCTATCTTTTTAGGACTTGGCTCGCCAGGTTCTTAAGCTGGGGCAATGTCCCGCGCCGTAAGCGTAACCTTTGTTCCAGAGGCGACCGCTACAGGCGCAGCTCGCGCGAAAGCCTCTTCTTCCTCTTGTTCTTCGAGCGCCTTGATGATATTAACGCAGGCAAAACCACATATAGCATAGCCAACTGTAGCATGCGCACGCTCGCACGTTCGGCCACAGCTGCAAAGTCGCGACCGCTTGTGGTTCGACAATAACCTGTCCACGATCGTTACTATAACAACGTGTGACGTCTTTATATGACAGTAGAGGAATTTTTCGGAGCATTCACGGTTTACCCGATTATCTCCGAGCGAGCTCCTCAATCATCATCCTATTCGTGGATATGGCGTGATTTTTAAAATTTTTTTTTTTCTCGCAGGAAGCCGACAGACCTTGGCTAATAACAGTGAGCCAGACGATGCGCGAGAGGCCGACTGAGTGGTTTCTTGCTGCACTGTTCAACTCGGCGGTGCGCACCGCTGTATACGGGAGATGGGTCCGCCGAGTTGGCGCTATAATACTCAACAACGAGCTCGGCCATCTACGCGAGGTGGGTCGTCATCTACGCGAGGTGGGTCCACCGAGTTGGCGACACCATCATCCAGAACCAGCTCGGGCTGGGCCCGCTGTTGTTCGTGGTGGGGACGGCTGTGAGCACTGCAGTGGCCGTGGTGTCCCTGGTGTTGGTGGTCATCTGGGACACCCATGGACACCGCATCCACCACTACTGCGCCGCTGGCGTTTATGGCGCCGCGACCCTGTCTACGCGTTACACCACTCTGCGCGGATACGAAGCCGTCGCCACGCCAGAAGTAAGTTTTGCTTCATGTATTATTTCTGCCACTGTTGCGTGGCTAACTGTAACGGAAGCGTTAGAAATGAAACGTGTAGCCGTCACTGCCCTTCGTGCTTTCAATAAGAATAGGATTGTGTGCAGTTCCATAGCGCACAACTGTTGGCATAACTAGGCACATGAGTTTAGCCCTTACCTGCTGTGGTAGCTCGACACGAAAGGAGTCGAGCAGTTAATCTCGAGAGCGCGGGTTCGATTCCCGGCCACGGCGGCTGCATTTTGTTTGGGGCGAAACGTCACGAACACCTGTAAGCTTAGATTTAGGTGCACGTTAATGAACCCCAGGGGGTTGAATGTAATCCAAAGTTCTTCACTACGGCATGCTTCATAATTGCATTATGGTTTTGGCACGTAAAACTCCCATCAATTATTATTATTATTAATATTACTCGAAGTAGGGAACAAACCTTGACGATTATTATGCAGATCGCCCACTGCAAAGATACACCACACCGAAGTAACATTCTGCGGACTTAGAATAGGACACACACACGGCATACACGCGTACCTTTTATCCGGTGGCGAGCCACCCAGCTGTGATAAATGTGGCCAGCCACTCTCAGTCCTTCACGTCTTGTTGGAATGCCGCGAGCTTGAAGCACCTAGGAGAAAACAATTTCTAGTTCCAGTTCGACAGCAAATCCCACTACATCCAGTAATGTTGCTAGGCAAGGATCCGTTTTTTAAACATGAATATCTTTTAAGATACCTAAAAGAACTTCGTAGTTTTCACATCATATACACAGGTGATCCGTAGCACGGCCTCTCAAGAGAGGTCGATGTGGCGGCTGTTTCATTAAAAGAAAGCACCTCCCTCAGGCCCTTGGTCTCAAGGGCGTTCGTGAGGTATTCGTGCTACCTCCACACTCTATTTTAGTATCGCAAGCACTACTCATTTATGCTCATCACACATAATTCACGCCACTGTCATGATTTTAGCAATTATATGTTTTAAGCACCGTCAGTGTGAACAATTTTAGACCCTTATACAGCCACCTAACATCATCATTGATCACATCCCATACCATGACCAGTGGCACTCTTTGGCCACCACTGACCCTTGTGCCATAAAATACCATATATCAATAAAAAACATTCCGGCAATTCCCACGCACTGTAGTTATCGGTGAGATGCGAAGCAATCAGCAAGGTTGTGTTTTTTTAACGGCGAATCTGTTTGAGCCGACCGTAAAAATTCTAATGGGTACGAATTTGTACTTAAAAAAAACTATCGTCATCATGAACGGGTATGTGCCAGAGAAAATGGGCAAATCCCACTATTCACCGCTGGTCTAATAACGAAGGCAACCGACGGGCGACAAACACCAACCATGATTTCTAGACAGACGTAACCAGTAATTGAGAAAAGTTTTGATGAACCGTTGGGATTAACCCAGTGACAAACACCGCGGCCGCACGTTGCAGCTTCGCTGAAGCATCTGTACGGAGAGGGAACGGGAGAGGCAAAGGCGGCTGCGAGAAGACCCCGAAGCGATCGAAGCCCTACGCCAGTGGTCCTTAGCCATGGATGTTTTGGGGACTTCTTATAGACCGGTGGAAGCAATGAAGGGCCCCCTGCAGGAAGAGAAATAGGAAGGGGGTTTATAAATTAACGCAACAAGCAGCGTGATATAGGTGCCTTTAGTTTTTTCCCTGGCAAAGAATGGTCAAACTAAAGTGCAACGCCGACTTTACCTCAACAGCTAGTCGATAAGTTGTGCGGTCTAAACTGCTTTGAACTGCTTAATGAGGTCCCCTTAACGAATGTAATATTGCGTGGCAGAAGCGCAGACTCGCGCCAGGCGTCAAGATATGCGAATTTTCGCATCGAGTGGGTGTTTTCAAGGCCCATCCATTACAGAGCGCTCAGACATATTTAATCATCAGCAGCAGCGAAATCAACAATGTGAGCAGTTGCGTAGGTTTGCGTGTTGCCTTGCAGAGGCTTAGTGGGCCCTTCGCTGATTCGGGAAAGGAAGAATTATGTCGTAGTGGGCAATGCGCAACTATACTTGCAGTAGGCATTCTAAGAAAGTTTGAAACGACCACTGTTACACGCACAGACGTTCGTTTCCGAGCGGCGCATTTGAGGCATGCGCCGAGAACTGAAGTGAGGCTATCACTTGAGAAGGTGATGCGCGTGTGGCCCGGTTAAGTTATCGCGTTCTACACTTGATGGCGAAGCTCAAGGGTCCTTGCAAGTTTTATTTCTTTTTGTCCATAATTATAGCTCATTCGAAAACACATTCAGAGCTAGCTGACAAGGACGGATGAGAGACACCACAATGCGCTAACTTCAACAACTTTATTTCCAGGAGACATCAACTTATTTATCCATGCACAGTGCGCCGCATCAGTCAAATAACTTGCCAACCTGTACCGCTGTCTCGCCATCCCCACAACCTTTCACGTCACTGCAGAGTGCACCACCGCCTAGTTCTCTCCTCTTCCACCAATCCTTCGGCCACCCGTACCTCAGAGAAGTGGGGAGGCATCTTCGCTACGGGGCTCCCGAGGTCTGTGGGGCTGTTGTCCGGCGGGCCCGGCTCACGTGGCCCTGGCTATCTCAGAGGTTGTCATAGGAGTTCCGGAATAGGGACCTACCCCGTTTTCTTTGCACTTTGTAAAGAAATGTTTTCATCATGCTTATCCAACAGGTCAATTGATATAACACTAGATCCATTGGCCATTAAAATGTTAGCTGTACTGGCTACGTCTGGCTCCTTGCGCCCCTCTTAAAGAATAAGCCAGAATAAGCACAAGTTGTATATTGTCTACTGGATTATTTATGCAATAATGACACTAACACACACGCCACCATTGCGAGAGGGAGCTTGAGCTCGAATAATCTCTCGCACGTCTTTATCTTTGTGCTTGGGCAGAACAGTGCATGAATTATACATTGGAGCACCACCGCATTGAGAACAATGCGCAGACAAATGACCGTAATTATTCTTGTTATTTACGGTTAACCTGCGTTCGCGTAGTCGATTTTAAGTCATCTTCACGTCCGACCCATATATTTATTTCCACAGGTAACCAGAGTTCATAAACCACCTCTTGTGCACAATTAATAGGAGGGTTGCGAGGGTTCTTGGAGCTTCCCACAGCTGGCTTACGGTGCTGGTCTGTTAAGCGACATATCCTACCCAGCTTTTCCGGCGCTGAATTACGTCTAGGGGTTATTTTGTAAACTGTCTATTTCTGAGCACTTTGAGAGCACAAAACAATTTCGTTTCTAAAACAATGTACCGCTCGATTCATGGCCGCTCCCCAGCGGTCGTTTGTACCAGGGTACTGAAGAACAACCGACCAACCAACATTGGGCAGTCGGGGCCTGGAGCTTGGCCATTAAATGTGTTAACTCTTCTGGCTGCTTCGGGCTCCTTGCGCCCCTCTTACAAAATACGCACAAGTTGTGTAGTGTCTAATCGCTTATTTATGCAGAGATATGAATAATATATGAATATGATTATATGATCTACTCCATTATTTATGCAGAGAATGTGGCAGGCGGTTCTAGTGTACAAAATACGCCCAAGTTGTATAGTGTCTAATCGCTTATTTTTGCAGAGATATGAATATTATATGATTATGATTATATGATCTACTCGAGTATTCGTGCAGATAATATGGCAAGTCCTGCTCGTGTACGTGGCCTCGATCCTCTGGTGTGACAGTATTTACTTCCACCACCTGGAAGCGGTCAGGCTCAACGCCACGGTGAGTTATCATCTTCGACGCGAAGAGCACTGTTTATGGTCGCAGCGTACGGTCCTACGCCGTGAAAGTGGGAACGTTTTCTTGTATTCCACCCCCTTCATTCATGTCACGTATCTTAAAGCAGTTGTCTGATTTCTTTTGTCTGTTAGTTTTCATCTGTCTTTTGGTGCATAGCTCCGAGCCAAGTTAAACGGGCCGAGGTGATTTTTCTTTATTCGCTACAAATTATTGCAACCACTCTACCTACCTTTTTTTTCTTATTGTTGTCGCAGGAGGAGGAGCGGCCGTACTTCATCACCATCAGCGAGACTATGAGGGCATACCCCCTGCAGTGGTTGATGGCAGCAACTGCCTACTCGGTGATGCGCGTCGTCATCTACGCGAGGTGGGTCCACCTAGTTGGCGACACCATCATCCAGAACCAGCTCGGGCTGGGCCCGCTGTTGCTCGTGGTGGGGTCGGCTGTGAGCACATTGGTGGCCGTAGTGTCTCTGGAGATGGTGGTGATCTTCGACACACATCGACACCGTAACACGCACTACTTCGCCGCGGGCCTGCACGGCGTATCCATCGGTGCGAGTCGGTACAGAACTCTCCGCGGGTACGAAGCCATCACCACGCCGGAAGTAAGTTTTGCTTCATGTATTATTCCTGCCACTGTTGCGTGGCTAACTGTAACGGAAGCGTTAGAAATGTAACATGAAACCGTCACTGCCCTTCGTGCGATCAATAAGAATAGCATTGTGTGCAGTTCCATAGCGCACCACTGTTGGCATAACTATGCATACTGGTTTAGCCCTTACCTGCCGTGGTAGCTCGGCACGAAAGGAGTCGCGCAGTTAATCTCGAGAGCACAAGTTCGGTTCCAGGCCACGGCGGCTGCATTTCGTTTGGGGCAAAACGTTAATGAACCCCAGGTGGTTTAAAGTAATCCAGAGTTCTTTACTACGGCATGCTTCATAATTACGTCATGGTTTTGGCACGTAAAACTCCCATCAATTATTGTTACTATTACTTTAAGTAGAGAACAAACATTGAAGATTATTGTCGTACGAGCTTTATGGAAGATAAAAATTTCCGGCAAATCGCACGCACTGTAGTTATCAGTGCGATGCGAAGCAATCAGCAAAGTTATTGGCGTTTATTAACGGCGAATCTCTTTGAGCCGGCCGTAAAAATTTTAATCGGTAGGAGTTTGTACTTAAAAAAACTAGCATCATCATGAACGGGTATGTGCCGGAGAAATTGGTCAAATCCCACTATTCACCGCTGGTCTAATAACGAAGGCAACAGAGGGGCGGCAAACACCAACTAAGATTTCTAGACAGGCGTAACCATTATTTGAGATAAGCTTTAATAAACCGTCTGGATTAACCCAGTGATAAACACCGTGGCCGCACCTTCAAGCTTCGCTGAAGCATCTGTACGGAGAGGGAACGGGAAAGGCAAAGGCGGCTGCGAGAAGACCCCGAAGCGATTTGAAGCAATACGCCAGTGGTACTCAATCATGGATGTTTTGGGGACCCCTTGTACACAGATGGAAGTGACTAAGGACCCCCTGCAGGAAGAGAAAATGGAGGGGAGGGGGGGGGTTCATAAATTAACGCAACAAGCAGCGTCATATATGTGCCTTTAGTTTCTTCCCAGGCAAAGAATGGTCAAACTAAAGTGCAACGGCGACATTACCTCAGCAGCTAGTCAATAAGTTGTGCGGTCTGCACCCACATTGAACTGTTTCTAGTTATGTTTGCTCTTCATATATGCAAGCCTATAAAAAGTAGATCGTGTCCGTGTGCCGTAGAAAACTGCAACAAAAGCTTTAAAGCCATCCCGTGGAGAAGGGGCAACATTGGGCAGTCGGGGCCTGGAGTTTGGCCATTAAATGGGCGCAAGGAGCGTCTGGCTCCTTGCGCCCTTCTTACCAAATACGCACAAGTTGTGTAGTGTCTAATCACTTATTTATACAGAGAAATGAATACTATATGATTATGACTATATGATCCACTCGACTGTTTATGCAGAGAATGTTGAAGATCATAATCGTGTACATGGCCTCCATCTTCTGGTGCGACTGCATATATATTCGTCACCTGGAAGCAGTCGGACTGAACGCCACTGTGAGTTATCATCTTCGACGTCAAGAGCAGTGCTTATGATCGCAGCGTACGGTCGTACGCTGTGAAAGTGGGAACGTTTTCTTGTATTCCATCCCCTTCAGTCATATCACGTATCTTAAAGCAGTTGTCTGATTTTTTTTTTGTCTTTTGGTTTTTTATCTGTCTTTCGATGCATAGCGCCGAGCCAAGTTAAACGTGGCGAGATGCTTTTTCTTTATTCGCTACAAATTAGTGCAACCACTCTACCTATCTTTTTAGGAGCTGGCTCGCCAGGTTCTTAAGCTGGGGCAAAGTCCCGCGCCGTAAGCGTTACCTTAGTTCCAGAGGCGACCGCTACAGGTGCAGCTCGCGCGAAAGAGAAGTCTTCTTCCTCTTGTCCTTCAAAGCACCTTGATGATGACATTAACGCAGGCTAAACCACATACAGCATAGCCAACTGTAGGATGCCCACGCTCGCTTGTTCGGCCAGAGCTGCCAGGTCTGCGACCGCTTGTGGTTTCACAACAACCTGACCACAATCGCTACTATAACAACGTGTGACGTCTTTATATGACAGTAGAGGAATTGTACGGAGCATTCACGGTTTACCCTAGTATCTCCGAGCCAGCTCCTCAATCATCATTAACTTCGTGGATATGGCGTCATTTTTTTTTTGTCGCAGGAAGATGAGAGGCCTTGGCTCATAACAATAAGCCAGACTATGAGGGAGCGTCCCATCGACTGGTTCCTGGCCTCAGTTGTGAACTCGGTGGTGCGCACCGTGATTTACTGGAAATGGGTCCGCCGAGTTGGCACCGCCATCATCGACAACGAGCTCGGGCTGGGCCCCCTCTTGTTCGTCGTGGCCTCTGCCATAAGCACTGCCGTGGCAGTGGTGTCCCTAGTGCTGGTGGTTCTCTGGGACACGCACGGACACCGGATCGCCCACTACTGCGCCGCAGGAGTGTATGGCGCCGCGATCTTTTCCACACGTTACGCCGCACTCCGCGGGTACGAAGCAGTCGCCACGCCGCAAGTAACTTTTGCTTCATGTATTATTTCTGCCACTGTTGCGTGGCTAGCTGTAACGGAAGCGTTAGAAATGTAACGCGTAACCGTCACTGCCCATCGTGCGATCAATAAGAATAGGCTTGTGCAGTTCCATAGAGCAGAACTTTTGGCATAAGTATGCATACTGGTTTAGCCCTTACCTGCCGTGGTAGCTAGACACGAAAGGAGTCGTGCAGTTAATCTCGAGAGCGTGGGTTTGGTCCCGGCCGCGGCGGGTGCATTTCGTTTGGGGCGAAACGCCACGAACACCTGTGAGCTTAGATTTAGGTGCACGTTAATGTACCCCAGGTGGTTTAAAGTAATGCAGAGTCCTTGACTACGGCATGCTTCATAATTACATCATGGTTTTGGCACGTAAAACTCCTATCAATAGACCGATCTCACCAGATGATCTGCGCATGCGCGAGTTTCCGACAGCGGCACTGCCGCCATCTTAGTTGGAGTACTCTGAGCGCTGCTGGTGCGGCTGCTTGCTGCGTGCTTCAGGTATATTGTCGTTTGGCATGAATCCTCGGCACAGAAGACAATTGAACGCTGTGTTAAACTGTGTCCGGACCTCTCATGTATGTTATTTTACTTCAGGTTACACTGTATATCCTAGCTTTAAAAAAAACAGCAGACAACGTTTACATGTGACCAGGTCGGTCTCTTCGTGTTGATGGGCGCGCGTCGCTTCGCTGAATAAGTTTTAGGTAAAAAAAAAAAATAAAGACGAGAAGTCATGTTCCTGTCGTCATGAGAGCAAAAATCTTTAGTGAACGTCAGCACGCGAGCGATACAAGTTACAGTGTGCGGAAAATAACTTGCCCAAACGTAGAGCTCTCCGCGACTACGAAGACGGAAAAAAAAGAAACCGACGGGACGAAAAAAAAAATCACAGCATATCCACGGAGTGAATGATGACGAGTGGGCGAAGCTGCGGAGGTTCTTCGGTAAACCGTGAACCTTCCGTGAATTCTTCCCAGTACATCATCACCGACGTGATATAGGGCGCCTTTATGCTAAAGGTTCGATGAGAGTTATGACGACTTGCAGCTCACTTTAATTTTACATGTACACTGTGAATTTTCATTGTTTAGAAAACCATTGCTTTAGAAAACATCTGGCGTCTTTCGTTAAGCAGCTGGCGTCTTTTCGTTTTGCTTTAGAAACATCTGGCGTTCTTTCGTTTTGCTTTTAGAAAACATCTGGCGTCTTTCGTTGGTTTATTTCATCAATCAACGGCGTTTTGAACAAAATTTTTATTGTTTAATTACGCACAGGAGAAATCTCACCAGGCACTACCTTGGAGGTAAACAATGGCTGCTAATGGGAATGAGACAGAAGAAGTCGGCTTTTAACTAACACTTACACTTCTACTTCTACTAACGTTTCCTACTGGAACATGCCAATGGCTGCTAATGGGGAATGAGAGACAGAAGAATTTGGCTTTTAGTTAACGCGCACGCTGCGAATTTTTTATTGTTCAACAACGCACAGGAAAAATCTCCCACCGGCACCACCTTGGAGGTCAAGATCTGGTACTAGCGTTACGATTGGTTACGCACTACGACTACGAGGGACGAGCGGGTGCCGCTTTAAGGAGCTTCGCCCCTAAAAAGAAAGCTTTTTGCGCTTATTTTTTGTTCAAGCGGTATTTTCAATGTACATACGTACTCTGTGTTGTGAGCGCAAGACTTCGCGCACAGTGATGCGTTAAACGTGAATGAATATGAGATGGTCACCGTGAAGCAGGTTAGAAGTGCGCCCGCGGGGCGACGTCTGGCCGCATGCCGTTTGCAAAAGGTTAACGTCACGGAAATCTTGTGAACTGCAAAATATTTCCTGCTGCACAAGGGATGGATGAGTCAGTCAGAGGTTTTGGCGACACGCAATGTCGCGGATGAGCAGTAGCCTGCTCAGGCCGGCGGCGGCAGCCTCAGCTGATTGCTCGGCGCCGATATCGTCGCTAGGCCTATACCGCTTCGAAGCTCGCAGTGTATAGGTATGTATACGTACGTTAAACGCCGCCTACGCTTATATAAGAAGCTTAAGCTTTGCTACCGCTGTTGCTGCTTTACGCTGCGTTCGCGATAATATTGTTACGTAAAATGACACGAGGCGTGACTCTTTACAAGTGTATTTACACTGATGTGCACAGCATCGAGCAAGATGGAGGACAGCACCCACAGCAGACAGCCAGGCCAGTCCTCTTTGTCGTCTTCTGTACGCAGAATGTCTGGCTCTTGATGGGTTAGCTACGTAGCATTACCCCCGGCGGTAAAAGCGCCGTCTCGGTGCGCTTTAACCATGTTCTTCAGAAGGAGGGCGGTATTGTGTTAGCCGACTGACGTGCACTACGTCACTGGGCGTGTTTGCAGGCGGGCTAGTCTCGGAAACGGGAACGATCTCGCAGGTGACGTCCGTTACCTGGCGGACGATACGGTACGGACCCACGTAGCGGGATAACAACTTCTCGGACAGACCAGCACGACGAACCGGGCACCACAGGAGAACTAGGGAACCAGGCGAGAAACGAACGTCGACATGCCTGCTGTCGTAGAGGGTCTTCTGGGCTGCTTGTGAAGCCGACAGCCTGGAGCGGGCTATCTGACGCGCGTGGTCGGCACGAGCGATAGCATCCCGTGCGTATTCGCTCGGCGGAGATGTAGTAGCCGGAAGTAGGGTGTCCAGTGGTAACGTCGGATCACGGCCATAGAGCATATAAAAAGGGGAGTAACCGTTATGAGAATAGGGAAATCCCAGTGGCGAAGTTGGCTGCGATGCCGGCACGGTCGAATTTTTGCCGTGCACTCCATGGCGCGGGCTGTAAACATAAGTTTGGCTTGTGTAACAGGTATCGTTCACGTTAGACACTTCACAGTCGTGATCGCTTTTGATCGAAGGTCTGTTTAGGTGTCGCTATATATTTAAGCGATCTCTGTTTTGCCCGGAAAACACGTTCTATATAGGCACGGGGTCCCAATTTGTTTCTTTGCCCCCCAAAAGCTGGAAAAGCTGTGCCCACGCATTTACAACACCCGTAAACGTGGATGCCAGAAGAACCACCAAGCGCCGTTGGTGATGTGTTCCACTGAAGTGTCGTATTCTATTCCCATGTCATGTGGGATGTTCTACGTTGGCGGAACTGGGCGCTGTGTCAATGACCGTTTGGGGGTACACGCACAAAAAATTGAAAAAAAAAAATACACGACAAGTACGCACTTTTAGCTGCGCATGTCAGTAAGTGCACAGGATCTGTGGCCCGCGGTTTGAAGAGGTGTCTCCTTTTCCTTGGTCGGCTGTTTTGCATTGTTGGCATTGTGAGTTGTTCAAACCTTGTTATCCACCCCCTCTCTCTTTTCCAAGCTTCACTTTGGCATATATAAGGTGTGTCATTCTGCCATTAACTCCAGTTGTAAGTCAGTGGTTGTGTGTCCGTGTCGCTGATTCTTCCACGTTTCCTCGTTAAGAGTTCCGTTGCTACGCTGAACGCTCTCTCTCAATGCATGCGCTGGAGGGAAGGGCGGTATTAAAACGTGGCAACACGTTGCGCGCCATCTAGTAGTTGCGCAGTGCTTCGATGCTAGTCCTCTATGAAGCATCGCGTTTCGGTGTTGCTGGCGCTCGGTTATGGCGTTACAGATAAGGCCAAGCAAAAGATGAAGAAATAGGTGAAGAATAGATGAAAAAATAGATGAGAATCGAAAATAAATAGGTGAGAAAATCGATGAAGAAATAGGTTGAGGAAACAGGACGGCTGTGCCCACACATTTGCAACACCCGTAAACGTGGATGCCAGAAGAACCACCAAGCGCCGTTGGTCAAGTGTTCCACCGAAGTGGTGTATTGCATTCCCATGTCATGTGAGATGTTCTACGTTGACAAAACTGGGCGCTGTGTCAATGAACGTTTGGCGGAACATGCACAAAAATTGAAAAAGCTAGACGACAAGTACGCACCTTTAGCTGCGCATGTCAGTAAGTGCACATGATCTGTGGCCCGCGGTTTGAAGAGGTGTCTCCTTTTCCTTGGTCAACTGTTTTGCGTTGTTGGCGCTGTGTGTTGTTGAAACCTTCTTATTCACACCCTTATTTTTTTCCATGCTTCACCCAGTGTTCTACGTTAACAGTTGCGCAGTGCTTCGGTGCTAGTTTCCATGTCCTCTATGAAGAGTCGCGCTTCGCTATTGCTGGCGCTCGGTTAAGGCGTTACAAGTAAGGCCAAGGAAAAGATGAAGAAATAGGTGAAAAATGGATGAGAAAACAGATGATTATCGAAAAGAAATATATGAGGAAATAGATGAAGAGATACGTTGAAGAAACAGGATGAGGGTTCCTTTAGAGCGCTCGCATATTTTACAGCGAAAGCTGTTGAGATCACAACAGGCGATTATGGTGCCGTAGTTGTCCGCCGCCGCCGGTGTCTATCGCGCGAAATTAAAAAAAATGAATTGAGAGAAAATTTCTAGGACTGGATGGGATTCGAACTCGGGCCCTCTGCGACGCAGTAGAGTATTGGCGCCATGGCAGGCGTCATGTCGGGCAAGGAAACGTGTTAACATGTGTAATATAGCGGGGTAAAATGGTAAACTGAAAACCAGGCGTCACACAATGTGAATTGCGCAAAGAGCGGGTCGTTGGATGCTTCCAACTCATTACAAAGGGTTCAGGCATGATTCTTCATCGTCACCTGGCGGTGCGCTTCGTTACGTGCGGACAAGGATCTCACGGAATAAAAATTGAGCTCGGCCCTCAAGAGCTCGGCGCCCTCAACTTTGGGCTGTCCAGAGAGCCTGCGATGCGGCGGTTAGGCTAGGTCTAACTGTCCCCACGTGGGAGCGCCCCGCGCTGTCACCCTATAAGAGGTTGCACTTCTCAGGATGCTTTGAATAAAGTTCTTCCTACCGTACCATACCGTACCAGCCACATCGCAAGCAAAGTGCACATAATCCCTTACAGATGTGCAGAGGGAACACGCTTCGCCACACAATGACAAATAATGGAATAGTGGGTGCTTTTCTACTTCATAAAAATTACGATCATTTATGACGTAGTGGGTGTACCTTTGCATGTGTACCTGTATTGTTGCCCCCAAGATAGTCTACAAGGGGCTCTTGAAAGGCCGCTGTTCCAGCTTTCGCTGTGGCTGTGTTGCGTGCGCTGCGCAGGCCTAGCGATTTTTTTCGGAATGAGAACTGCCCTAGAACACTGGTTACAAGTTGATTTTGAAAAAAAAAAGTTATAATACAAGAAAATGTACTCAATTACCCAGAACGTTAGTTTCGAGAAAGTGATCGATTATATCACAAAATTACAGTAAGATGTAAGCGACTACAAGTAATCGATTAATTGTAACGCGTAACGTAGAACTCTGCACAGCACTCATGATGTTAAGCAGTGATTTGCAAGAAAAAAGGACCACGACAGATGAGAGAACACGCAGAAAGCGGCAGCACAGACACCAGTGCGCGTAGTCCGCAGTTCGTTGCAAGAATCTGGTTTTTGCCCTGTGCCTTCCGTCTGGCAGTGCTAGCCAGCGCCGCTCGTAGCCACGACAGCGTGGAGGAACAGTCTTTTTTTTCTTTTTTTTACAAAGTTCCGTCATGTAGCACGGCTCTATGGGGAACTTTTCCTCTAGAGTCTTTACTAACTCTGTTCGCGTGGCGAGCAACTTTTAGAAGACTATGGGCCCCGTCTCCATTTCGACCATCTCCACCGGAGGCGCTGTTCGCGAACAGCGCCTCCGGTTCGCGAACTTGGAAAAGTTCCATCGTTATATTCAGGCTAACTCTTTTGTTGTCTGATTTGATTGTACATTGTAGTCTCTCTTTTATACGTTCTCTTTTCGTTTCCTTCTTTTTATAATGACGTAATACTTCGAAATATTATGTAAAACTTTATTTGTTCCATTTTTGGTCAAGTCCCCAATGCGGGCGCTAGCCGGATTAGAGCATAATCATCGTCGTAACCGCAAAGGGACCATCTCACTGTTAACTAGAAGGAAAATGGGCGAAAAGGTCCTGCTAGTGTACGTTTTGTCGTTTATAGGATGCTTCTATTCCTACCAGACTGGCGCCCCCCGCGTCCGAGCATATGTGAGTGACCATGCACCACTGACGTTCATAGCAATATTTAATAATATACAAATACAGTGATTATGAGGCACGCCGAAATGGCGGGTGCCGGAAATTTTCGGCCAACTGAGGTTCTTTAACGTGCACCTGCAACTTACAACAAGTAGATTGGACCCAGCATTCTCGCTTCCATCGAAACCGCGACCTACGGGTCAGCTGCCGGTCACCGGCCGTAACCACTGGGCCACCGCGGTGGAATTATAATAATGTTTATTAAAGCGAAAGCCTGATATGTCTCGTGAGCCAATAAACTTTCGATATTGGGCGATACCTGGCGACGTGCCTCGAGACCTTGTTCAGTGGCGGCGTCGACACGAATGGTGCAAAAACAAAACATTTCGACAGATCCCACGTACCGTGGGAATCAATGTTATGCGAAGCATGTGCGGAATGGCGACTGTTGCGTAATTTCTCACATTGAGCGAAACGTTACGGAATGACACTAGAGAAATATGGATGTGGTATACGCACACTCTTATGTTGGAGAGTCGCATATCTATAATATAACCAGTTGCTTACAGTTGCGTAACGATGGCAACATCAACATGGGTGTTACCAACTCAAGACGGGGTAAGCTGATATGTAGTGCTTATATTCTTCAATACTGGATAGCGCGAATCCGAACAGGACAGAGAAGGAACACAGATGCACAGGACAGGCGTTACTCGCAACTAAGCTTCATTCAGGAAAGTTTCCCTAGATATATGCACAGCCGAGTGGCACGCGCAGGCGCACTGCACGTACGTTACAGTCACAGTTACAGTTGTTATGCTTATATTGTCGTTCTTGTTCTGCGCGAAAAAAATGTAACAGGGGGACGACACGCGAACACAGACGTCCGTGTCGTCCCCCTGATACATTTTTTTAGCGCAGAACAAGAACGATGCAGTACCAACTAGCCCCCATTGAATCCTTATACTTGTCCGTTATGACGGAGAACACACGCACGTTTCACGAACACGTGTGCATGTGTAGAAGGGGTTCTTATCAGTTCTTAAATAAGGTCATAATCACCGTGATCAGTGAGCACCAGCAGCTGGATGAGACTTGTTAATCGGATGCGTTCGTGATCGCGGCTCAAGTCTAAGTGTAGTAAAGGGCGAGGTATAGTGCAGCTGGTGGAAATCCTCGATGCGTCTTACGATGAAATGATCTATAATGCCTCCTGTCATGGACGTGGCAGCGAGGAATTTTGATGCTCTGTCCACATCCAAGCCGTCTTTTACGCAGTATAAGGACCAAGCGTTGTTGGGTCTTGATAAATCAATGTTGATGTCACCGGTAATGATGAGAGGCTTGGTTCTCTTAGCAGATTTATTGTAGGAAACATTGACCCCGGTTTTTGCGTAATCCACGTGGTTCACGTTGCGGACCACGTGGACGAGTGGATGATACCTGAGCGTCTTCCAGGGGTGTTCTGTCTACAGCTTCCTCACTTTCCTTGCGTCCGCCGCGGCGGTGTAGCGGTTAAGGGGCTGGGCTGCTCACCCGAAGGTCGCGGGTTCGATCCCGGACACTGAGGCCGCCTTTCGATGGAGGCAAAATGCTAGATGCCCGTGGTCTGTGCGATCTCGGTACACGTTAAAGAATACCCGATGGTCAAAATTTTCGGAGCCCTTCGCTACGGCGTCTCTCATAATCATATCGTGGTTTTGGGACATAAAATCCCAAGAATTACTATTTTATCACATTCCTTGCGTGTCAGTGTGTGTGTTCGCTGTTACTGTGATGGTTGAGGCTGTATCACCTGTGGAACATATCCGCTTTACATTAACTCCGGTTTACGGGTATGTGCCACACGTGCCTGAGAGAAAGGGTTTCATAACGTAGGCGACAGGTATTTTGAGGTATTCAGGTCATGACCAGTGAATCGTGTTCGTCATACACTGATCACCTGCTATGTCAATTTTGGTATACTATGGAGACGACCAAGAGAGCGCCCAGACGTAGGCGGCTAGATAGATAGATAGATAGATAGATAGATAGATAGATAGATAGATAGATAGATAGATAGATAGATGGATAGATGGATAGATGGATAGATGGATAGATAGATAGATAGATAGATAGATAGATAGATAGATAGATAGATAGATAGATAGATAGATAGATAGATAGATAGATAGATAGATAGATAGATAGATAGATAGCAACGGCCACAGTGCGTGAGGTTCGCTAAGAAATGCTTCGCATTTAAAAGCTAATAAAGGTCGTTTAAATGTCACATCATGCTCAAGGGCACGTAGTATGCGTGCCGCCGGCGTACCGAAAGTTACATGACCTCCGTGCCACATGACGTCACAGATCGACAACATTTGTGACGTCATCATAGCGTCATGATGACGTCACGGATCAATACAATCGACTGAGGACAAATATATGGCATTCGCGTTCGAATCATCTTAGGCGAACGCATAAAGGTGTGCAAAGACTGGAATGCTTTTTTGTGTTCCTTTTATTAGTCACAGTGTCGATCATTTTAAAGAAGTTGTAATGCTTTCGCTTATTTGCCTTGTGGTTGCTTATTTCTGTCAGTCATCTGTAAGAGGTATCCAGACGGTATCGCTTTATGTGCTCCAAGCTAATGTAGCCGCACTCGGTGCCTTTTTTGCTGTCCAGGAGGCCATCCTCATCCCGACCATGTCTTCGACCATGCAGCGAAGTTACGTCGGCTGGCTGTGCAGCGCGGTCGTGTACGCAGCGTCCAGGTCGTGGCTGGGCATCCTCGTGATGGACAGCTTCTTCCGGCGTGCGGTGAACAACCCCCACGCCCTGGATATCATGCGTGCCGCGGCCTTCTTTATGCTATTGACTCTCGTCTCCGCGTGCTCTCTTCCGTACGTGGTCATGAGGGACACCCGGTCTTTTGCCATAGACCACTGCTCGTTGGTAGTCATTTTGTTCGTTTTCGCGGACTGGGCAAGGACCTACGGTGCCGAGGCTCTTGGAGAAGCTCACCTTCCGGAGGTAAGAATATTTATCAATTATTCTTGGCACGGCTGTACTGGTCGCCGTAGCTGCATATGTCGTCATTGTACCCCGTGTGCTCTGTAATAATGACATTGCGTGGGACTTAATACACTAACTATGCATACAACGTTATGAAGTAAAACAGAAAACTGATCACGACGCTCGTCCCGGTGCAGTCATTCGCTCAATATAGATATCTATAATATAGATGCTTCGTGGCAGATCTTCTGCGCTGTGGGAATTCGTGTCACTCGTACCAGATATCAAAGCTTTGGTGCATTGGTTGACTTTGAGCCAAGTGTCAGAATGAAGTCAAATACAACGTCGCCCCTTGCGTCCCAGTGGACGCGTGAGTGAACGTTAGGGAGAGATGAACCTCTCCAGCGAGCGGTCGTGCTATAGTCTTGAAAAACACATTAAGCGTTACTGGGTTCGGGCAACTATGACTAGCACTGGAAAATGTGGGCTAGTGCTTGACAGAGAAGCTAATTTGGGTTAACTGTCGCCTGCTGTTGCCTGATGTTAAATAGCGCAGGTTAATATTGGCTATGGTCGCATTCTGCTAGCTGAAATACATATTACGTATAAGCTACTCTGACTCTGCGAACTACTCTGGCTTTGCGTTGCTTGGCCCTACGGGAACGCGCCATCGAATGCTTCTTATGGGAGGCACAACAATTTGGCAGACAGATAGTCTCCACGTTACAAGCAACCGCAGCGCTTGAATACAAGTAATGACACTTCGTCCTACTATACAGAATTAACCATCATACCGTTGTTGCCGTGTCTCCTAAGCCCATGTAATGCACACCACTGGATTTACATAGAAAATGTTGATGTTCCTCGTGAATCTTGGCTCAGTCTAAATGTGCACTGTATGCTTGTTGACTGCTATGCATAACACGCATTCCTATTGTGAGCAGCAGAATTTTATTAGAAATCGGCTCTGCTTCCTTTGCAGCAATCACTGTTTCTGTACCCTTAAAGAAACTCATCATATGATCAAACTCAAATGTGGTTACAAAAATGAAGTAACGTGAATTAAGAGAGAGACGTATGTGTTCTACGTTTGTTACGCATAGCACGCATGAAAAAAGATACAACCAGTAGACATACGGCAATATGTTGGGGCAGTTTTGTGTTGCAATGCAAAAAGAAAAAAAAAGCTACGGAGAGAAAGAAAAGATGGGGGCATATGTTTCACAAAAATTGACAGTAAACTAACACAATGCCGTAGAGGTCTAATGTATAAAGTTCATTGTAAATGAGGTCGCTTCTGCATATGTACGTCAGGGATTGATCATAAGCAGTATAATACCCCGTTGCACCTTTGCGACTGCATGTACAATGAAATTTTATAAATTCGCATTTGTAACAGTTAAACCAAAACAAAAGTAATAGGAATGCATAATTTCTACTTGTAATGCTGGCTATGCATGCAAGATGAATGCCGTACGTGTTGATTCTCCTAATATCGATACCCGTATAGTACATGGAACCTGCACAATATTTTCTTCCTTTGATAACACATAGTTTCAGATAAAAGAACAAGTTATAAAGGTAAAACAAATTGTGGTTCATGTAATGTCACAATAAATATTTTCTGCTGAAGAGACAGAACCTGGGAATAAATGCCACAGTGCACAGAAATAATCTTGAACTGTCTTGTAACTTGTAAGGTGGCAGAACAATGTTTCGAACCGCGAGCATTAAATTCATTCTACAAAGGACGCTTTTTTTCCCTTGTGCCGATCCATATCGATGAAGTCCTTCTCACGCCCACCAGGCACACGCAACAAGGCTGTGAAGCGAATTTCATGAAACTGTATAGTCACTACGGCAGCAACATTATGCAAGTATGAGGAAAATTTTTAGACGTGTAAGCAGCACCAGAAAAAAGACGAGGCACATGAAAATAGCTCTTTAGCCTTTTTTTTCTGGTGGTGCTTAGGCGTCCTGAATTTTTTCTTCAAAATTATGTACCAACTAGCCCAGCAACAAGTTCTTCAAAATTATGCAACTAGTTCGCTTTTATCGCTCTATGCAGGAAGCCTGGCTGGAACAAGCTTACGGTTGGCTGGCCTGGCTGACAGGCTACTTCTCTCTAGGCGCCTGGTGTTGTTTCGCAACGCACATTATCGTCGATTTTGATGGCAGTAAGTTCTTTGCCGTTGTACTGAAATAAGATGATGCAGTTGAATCACGTGGGATTTCAAGTCTGACTTTGTCGTCCTTAGGACGGTAAAAACGTTGCGGCTCTTTCTTGGTATTCTCATTTTTTGCCGTCGAACACCGCAAAGGCCCACAGAGTTGTGAAAATCAGCTTCACTTGCGTGAGAACGGAAAAAAGAACCTCCATGGGAATGAAATAATCATTGCATTGCGCTCGCATACGCGCGCTTGGACAGGCGCCATTCGACGATAGCGAAAAACCGCGGTCACAAGTCTGGCACGATGAACGGCCAGAAAAGCGATTCGTGGCAGGGACACTAATGCGTGCCATTGCCATTACATTTAGAAGCGTTCATTCTGTTTGCCGTTAGCGCTCAAGTAGAGTGCCAGAAGATATCACTCATAGATAGCATAGGCAGCAGAGGCAAAGAATGGTAAACTAAAGTGCAACGCCGACTCTACCTCAACCGCTAGTCAATAAGTTGTGCTGTCTGCACCCACATTGAACCTGTTTCTAGTTATGTTTGCTCTACATATATGCAAGCCTATAAAAAGTAGATCGTGTCCGTATGTCGTAGAAAACAGCAACAAAAGCTTTAAAGCCATCTCATGGAGAAGGGGCAGCATTGGCAGTCGGGGCCTGGAGCTTGGCCATTAAATGGGCGCAAGGAGCGTCTGGCTCCTTGCGCCCTTCTTACAAAATACGCACAAGTTGTGTAGCGTCTAATCACTTATTTATACAGAGATATGAATACTATATGATTATGATCATATGATCCACTCGACTATTTATGCAGAGAATGCGGAAGACCATAATCGTGTACATGGCATCCATCCTCTGGTGCGACAGCATATATGTTCCTCACCTGGAAGCAGTCAGACTGAACGCCACTGTGAGTTATCATCTTCGACGTCAAGAGCAGTGCTTAAGGTCGCAGCGTACGGTCGTACGCTGTGAAAGTGGGAACGGTTTCTTGTATTCCATCCCCTTCAGTCATATCACGTATCTTAAAGCACATGTCTGATTTTTCTGTCTTTTAGTTTTTTATCTGTATTTTGATGCATAGCGCCGAGCCAAGTGAAACGCGGCGAGATGCTTTTTCTTTATTCGCTACAAATTAGTGCAACCACTCTACCTACCTTTTTAGGAACAGGCTCGCCAGGTTCTTAAGCTGGGGCAAAGTCCCGCGCCGTAAGCGTAACCTTAGTTTCAGAGGCGACCGCTACAGGCGCACGCTCGCGCGAAAGAGAAGTCTTCTTCCTCTTGTTCTTCAAACGCCTTGATGATGACATGAACGCAGGCAAAACCACATATAGCATAGCCAACTGTAGCATGCGCACGCTCGCACGTTCGGCCACAGCTGCAAGGTCTGCGACCGCTTGTGGTTTGACAACAACCTGACCACAATCGCTACTATAAGAACGTGTGACGTCTTTATATGACAGTAGAGGAATTGTACGGAGCATTCACGGTTTACCCGATTATCTCCGAGCCAGCTCCTCAATCATCATTCACTTCGTGGATATGGCGGGATTTTTTTTTGTCGCAGGAAGATGAGAGGCCTTGGCTCATAACAATAAGCCAGACTATAAGGGAACGTCCCATCGAGTGGTTCCTGGCCGCAGTTGTGAACTCGGTGGTGCGCACCGTGATTTACTGGAAATGGGTCCGCCGAGTTGGCACTGCCATCTTCGACAACGAGCTTGGGCTGGGCCCCCTCTTGTTCGTCGTGGCCTCTGCCGTAAGCACTGCCGTGGCAGTGGTGTCCCTGGTGCTGGTGGTTGTCTCGGACACGCACGGACACCGGATCGCCCACTACTGCGCCGCAGCAGTGTATGGCGCCGCGATCTTTTCCACACGTTACGCCGCACTCCGCGGGTTCGAAGCAGTCGCCACGCCGCAAGTACGTTTCGCTTCATGTATTGTTTCTGCCACTGGTGCGTGGCTATCTGTAACGGAAGCGATAGAAATGTAACGCGTAACCGCCACTGCTCATCGTGCGATCAATAAGAAAAGGATTGTGTGCAGTTCCATAGAGCAGAACTGTTGGCATAACTATGCATACTGGTTTAGCCCTTACCTGCCGTGGCAGCTCGACACGAAAGGAGTCGCGAAGTTAATCTCGAGGGCGCGGGTTCGGTTCCCGGCCGCGGCGGCTGCATTTCATTTGGGGCGAAACGCCACGAACACCTGTGAGCTTAGATTTAGGTGCACGTTAATGAACCCCAGGTGGTTGAAAGTAATGCAGAGTCCTTGGCTACGGCATGCTTCAGAATTAGATCATGGTTATGGCACGTAAAACTCCTATCAATAGACCGATCTCACCAGATGATCTGCGCATGCGCGAGTTTCCGACAGCGGCACTGCCGCCATCTTAGTTGGAATACTCTGAGCGCTGCTGGTGCGGCTGCTTGCTGCGTGCTTCAGGTATATTGTCGTTTGGCATGAATCCTCGGCACAGAAGACAATTGAACGCTGTGTTAAACTGTGTCCGGACCTCTCATGTATGTTATTTTACTTCAGGTTACACTGTATATCCTAGCTTTAAAAAAAACAGCAGACAACGTTTACATGTGACCAGGTCGGTCTCTTCGTGTTGATGGGCGCGCGTCGCTTCGCTGAATAAGATTTAGGTAAAAAAAAAATAAAGAAGAGAAGTCATGTTCCTGTCGTCATGAGAGCAAAAATCTTTAGTGAACGTCAGCACGCGAGCGATACAAGTTACAGTGTGCGGAAAATAACTTGCCCAAACGTAGAGCTCTCCGCGACTACGAAGACGGAAAAAAAGGAAACCGACGGGACGAAAAAAAAATCACAGCATATCCACGGAGTGAATGATGATGAGTGGGCGAAGCTGCGGAGGTTCATCGGTAAACAGTGAATCTTCCGTGAATTCTGCCCAGTACATCATCACCGACGTGATATAGGGCGCCTTTATACTAAAGGTTCGATGAGAGTTATGACGACTTGCAGCTCACTTTAATTTCACATGTACGCTGTGAATTTTCATTGTGTAGAAAACCATTGCTTTAGAAAACATCTGGCGTCTTTCGTTAAGCAGCTGGCGTCTTTTCGTTTTGCTTTAGAAACATCTGGCGTTCTTTCGTTTTGCTTTTAGAAAACATCTGGCGTCTTTCGTTGGTTTATTTCATCAATCAACGGCGTTTTGAACAAAATTTTTATTGTTTAATCATGCACAGGAGAAATCTCACCAGGCACTACCTTGGAGGTAAACAATGGCTGCTAATGGGAATGAGACAGAAGAAGTCGGCTTTTAGCTAACACTTACACTTCTACTTCTACTAACGTTTCCTACTGGAACATGCCAATGGCTGCTAATGGGGAATGAGAGACAGAAGAATTCGGCTTTTAGTTAACGCGCACGCTGCGAATTTTTTATTGTTCAACAACGCACAGGAAAAATCTCCCACCGGCACCACCTTGGAGGTCAAGATCTGGTACTAGCGTTACGACTGGTTACGCACTACGACTACGAGGGACGAACGGGTGCCGCTTTAAGGAGCTTCGCCCCTAAAAAGAAAGCTTTTTGCGCTTATTTTTTGCTCAAGCAGTACTTTCAATGTACGTACACTGTGTTGTCAGCGCAGGACTTCGAGCACAGTGATGCGTTAAACGTGAATGAATATGAGACGGTCGCCGTGAAGCAGGTTATAGAAGCGCGCCCGCGGGGCGACGACTGGCCGCATGCCGTTTGCAAAAGTTTAACGTCACGGAAATCTTGTGAACAGCAAAATATTTCCTGCTGCACAAGGGATGGATGAGTCAGTCAGAGGTTTTGGTGACACACAATGTGGCGGATGAGCAGTAGCCCGCTCAGGCCGGCGGCGGCAGCCTCAGCTGATTGCTCGGCGCCGATATCGTCGCTAGGCCTATGCCGCTTTGAAGCTCGCAGTGTATAGGTATGTATACGTACGTTAAACGCCGCCTACGCTTATATAAGAAGCTTAAGCTTTGCTACCGCTGTTGCTGCTTTACGCTGCGTTCGCGATAATATCATGTTTTGAGAATAGGGAAATCCCAGCGGCGAAGTTGGCTGCGATGCCGGCACGGTCGAATTTTCGCCGTGCACTCCATGGCGCGGGCTGTAAACATAAGTTTGGCTTGTGTCACAGGTATCGTTCACGTTAGACACTTCACAGTCGTGATCGCTTTTGATCGAAGGTCGGTTTAGGTGTCGCTATATATTTAAGCGATCTCTGTTTTGCCCGGAAAACACGGTTGTATATAGGCACGGGGTCCCAATTTGTTTCTTTGCCCCCAAAAAGCTGGAAAAGCTGTGCCCACGCATTTACAACACCCGTAAACGTGGATGCCAGAAGAACCACCAAGCGCCGTTGGTGATGTGCTCCACTGAAGTGTCGTATTGTATTCCCATGTCATGTGGGATGTTCTACGTTGGCGGAACTGGGCGCTGTGTCAATGACCGTTTGGGGGTACACGCACAAAAAATTGAAAAAGATAGACGACAAGTACGCACTTTTAGCTGCGCATGTCAGTAAGTGCACAGGATCTGTGGCCCGCGGTTTGAAGAGGTGTCTCCTTTTCCTTGGTCGGCTGTTTTGCATTGTTGGCATTGTGAGTTGTTGAAACCTTGTTATCCACCCCCTCTCTCTTTTCCAAGCTTCACTTTGGCATATATAAGGTCTGTCATTCTGCCATTAACTCCAGTTGTAAGTCAGTGGTTGTGTGTCCGTGTCGCTGATTCTTCCACGTTTCCTCGTTAAGAGTTCCGCTGCTAAGCTGAACGCTCTCTCTCAATGCATGCGCTGGATGGAAGGGCGGTATTAAAACTAGGGAACACGTTGCGCGCCATCTAGTAGTTGCGCAGTGCTTCGATGCTAGTTTCCAAGTCCTCTATGAAGCATCGCGTTTCGGTGTTGCTGGCGCTCGGTTATGGCGTTACAGATAAGGCCAAGCAAAAGATGAAGAAATAGGTGAAGAATAGATGAAAAAATAGATGAGAATCGAAAATAAATAGGTGAGAAAATAGATGAAGAAATAGGTTGAAGAAACAGGACGGCTGTGCCCACACATTTGCAACACCCGTAAACGTGGATGCCAGAAGGACCACCAAGCGCCGTTGGTCAAGTGTCCCACTGAAGTGGTGTGTAGCGCCTCAGAATGCGGCGCTCGGCAAAGAAGAAGAAGTTGGCATTCGGCCGCGCGTCGGGTGCAGCGCAATAATAAAAAATCAGTTCGAAAACTGAACGCTGTCAGGGCTGGATCTTTCTCGCGTTAGCTCCGACAGTTAATGGTGACCCGATAAAGAACACGCAGCCCCGATCATCCCGCATGGATCCCGCCGGCTCTGCCACCAATCCTACCGCTCCTGACGCCCAAGAAGACGCCAGACCTAGCGGTGCTGCGGTCGCTGCGATCCAACATGTCAACCTGCCACCATTTTGGCCCAACAGCCCCAGCACATGGTTTCTGCAGGTCGAGGCGCACTTCCGTCTACGGCAAATCACCAGCCAACAGACCAGGTACTGGCATCTGGTGTCCTGCTTACCTCCGGGCGTAGCCGACGACTTAGCTGATATGTTAGCGTCGCCGAACACGAGCCATCCCTACGACACGTTGAAGGCAGCTATCATTTCCCGCAAGTCTGAGTCCGAACACAGCACACTCCAACAGCTCATCACGGCCACAGAGCTCGGTGACCGTCGACCATCACAGCTCCTGCGACGCATGCGCCAGCTCCTTGGCGGCCCGTCTGCCCCTCAAGAGGAGAAGCTGTTGCGTGAGTTGTTCCTCCAGCGCTTACCGCAGAGCATGGTCCCGGTCCTCGTGGCTGCAGGAGATGTCCAAGTAGACACACTCGCTGAAATGGCTGACCGAGTGGCGGACTACTCGCGGGCACATAGCCTCAACGCCGTTACCGCACCGCCACCGGCCACCGCTGCAGACCCGGCGCTCGCGAGCATCGAGAACCGTTTGGACGCCCTTGTCAGGCGCCTCGATGGCTTTGTACCTGCGCATCGTCGACCGTCATCCAGGTTCCAAATACACAGTCGCTCGTCGACGCCCCCACGTTCTCCGGAACATCGGTCAACCGATGCGCCGCGGGACGTCTCATCCTCAACCGTGTGCTGGTACCACCGCCAATTCGGTGCCTCTGCTCACAAGTGCACTCGCCCGTGCTCCTGGTCGGGAAATGCGACGACCGGCCACTGACGGCGGCAAGTGGTACTGGTCAAAATTCATGCCGCCTTTTCTATGCTTCTGATAAGGTCACTGGCGCTTGCTTCCTAGTCGACACAGGAGCCCAGGTCAGCGTCATACCGGCCTCGTGTGCAGATCACCGTCGCAACGAACAGACCTGCCCACTCCAAGCGATCAACAATTCCGCCATTCGCACATACGGTCAACGCTCTCTTACACTTGGCCTTGGACTACGCCGTACGTTCCGCTGGATTTTCACCCTCGCTGATGTCTCGCAAGGTGTTATTGGAGCTGACTTCCTCAGTTTTTTCAACCTTGCTGTGGACATGCATGCTCATCGCCTCATTGATCTCAACACCCGCCTCTCCATCAACGGTGTACTCTGTACTTCCTCGTCAACAGGACTGCTAGCTCTCACACCTGCTTCGCCGTATGCAAAAATACTCGCCGACTTTCCCAGCATCACGAAGCCGCACACCAGAGAGTCACCGGTGAAGCATTCCATCACTCACCACATTGTTACCACTGGACCTCCCGTTTTTACACGACCCCGTCGACTATGTGGAGAACGCCTCGCCATCGCCCGCCGTGAGTTTGAGCACATGCTTGAACTCGGCATTGTGCGGCCTTCCTCAAGCAACTGGGCGTCGCCACTCCACATGGTGCCGAAGAAAGATCCTGGCGACTGGAGACCATGTGGGGATTACCGCGCTCTCAATGCCCACACCTTACCAGACCGCTATCCACTTCCTCACATACAGGATTTCACGTCAAATTTGGCTGGGTGCACAATCTTCTCTAAGATTGACTTAGTGAAGGCTTACCATCAGATTCCTGTAGAACCCGCCGACATTCCGAAGACGGCCATCACCACCCCATTCGGTCTGTTTGAATATGTGAGGATGCCTTTTGGATTGCGCAACTCGGCACAGACCTTTCAGCGCACTATCAACGAGGTCACGCGAGGTCTCGATTTCGTATTTGCCTACCTTGATGACCTCCTTGTAGCAAGCTCATCCGGCCCTGAGCATGAAGCCCACCTGCGCACCCTGTTCCACCGCCTGGATGATTACGGCCTCGTAATTAATCCCAATAAGTGCCTCTTCGGCGTCGCTACAATAGAGTTCCTAGGCCACCTTGTCACTCCACAGGGTATCCAACCACTCGCCAGCAAAGTGAAAGCTATTCAAGACTTTCCACCCCAGACTTCACTGAAGCGACTCCGAGAATTTCTGGGCCTACTAGACTTCCATCGCCGCTTTCTTCCAAAGTGTGCCACATTCCTAAAGCCCTTGACCGACCTATTGGCTAAAAAGAAAGACCCGGCTGCGCCACTGGAGTGGACCGAGGACGCTGCATCTGCCTTCGGCACTGCCAAGAAGGCTCTGGCAGACGCCACCATGCTCATACATCCCGTCCCTGATGCCCCAATTCGTCTCATCACCGATGCATCAAGCTTGGCAGTTGGCGCCGTTCTCGAGCAGCACGTATCCGGTTGGCAGCCCCTTGGTTTTTTCTCGCAAAAACTAAAGCCACCGGAAGAAAAATACAGTACATTTGCCAGAGAACTCCTCGCGGTATACCTCGCCATCAAACATTTTCGTCATTTATTGGAGGGCCGGGACTTTTACCTCGTTACAGACCACAAGCCCCTGACGTTTGCCTTCCATCACAATCACAGCAATTACACTGCACGGGAGATCCGACAACTATGCTTCATTTCCGAGTTCACTGTGGATCTCAGACACGTCCATGGGCCGGACAATGCTGCTGCTGATGCACTATCCCGCATCGATGCCTTGTCGACCCAGCCACCACTAGACATGGAAGAGCTAGCAGCTGCCCAAAGCAACGATCCTGAGCTGCATCGTCTTCGTTCTTCATCCACGTCTCTATCGTTCACGGAGTGCCCGCTTCCATTTTCTACCTCATTAATAACGTGCGAAACGTCTACTGGTGTCCCTCGGCCCTTCGTGCCTTCAGCTTTTCGTCGTGCAATTTTTGATCAATTGCACAACATGAGCCATCCTGGTATTCGTGCGACCCAGAAGCTAGTCATATCTCGTTTCCTTTGGCCAAACATCAATGCTGATGTCCGACGCTGGGCGCGAACCTGCCTTGAGTGCCAGCGGGTTAAAGTTCACCGTCACACAGTCACGGCAACATCCCCCTTTCGGCCTCCAGACGCAAGGTTTTCTCACGTCCATCTCGACATCGTCGGCCCTCTTCCGTCATCGCAAGGAGCCTGTTACCTGCTGACATGTGTGGATCGCTTCACCAGATGGCCGGAAGCGTTTCCCATTTCCGACATTACAGCACCAACAGTTGCTAAGGCTTTCACAAACGGCTGGGTGTCGCGCTTTGGATGCCCTTCTATCGTCACCACTGATCGCGGTCGTCAATTTCAATCGGCCCTTTTCACCGCACTTGCCAATATCTTGGGCATTCGACACATTCACACAACTGCCTACCATCCTTCCGCCAATGGCATGGTCGAACGGCTTCATCGACAACTGAAAGCTGCCCTCACTGCTCACCAGCCAAGGGAACGTTGGCTCGACCACCTCCCCTTCGTACTTCTGGGTATCCGATCAGCATTGAAAGCGGATCTCGGCTGCTCATCAGCCGAACTAGTCTATGGCGTTTCCCTGCGTCTTCCAGGAGAATTCTTCGAGCCATCATCGCCACCTTCCACTCACGATGCCTCCACGTACATTGGAGAGCTGCGCACCACGTTTCGGGACCTTGCTCCTGTGATTCCTGCCGACCGACACCCCCAGTCTGTCTTCGTCAGCCAGGATCTGCATGACTGCAGTCACGTCTTCGTTCGGCGTGACCAAATACGGCCACCACTCACACCAACCTAGGATGGCCCATTCCGCGTACTCCATCGTACACCTAAGACGTTCACGCTGGACATCAATGGCCGTGAAGACGTCGTGGCTACCGATCGACTAAAACCTGCGTATATCGCCGCTCTCGCATCCGCGGGGCTTCAATCTTCAGCCTGGATGCCCTCATCCAAGCATGTCCACTGGGCGACTCCTATGGCTCTCGTTCTACGGGGGGGAGCCCTGTAGCGCCTCAGAATGCGGCGCTCGGCAAAGAAGAAGAAGTTGGCATTCGGCCGCGCGTCGGGTGCAGCGCAATAATAAAAAATCAGTTCGAAAACTGAACGCTGTCAGGGCTGGATCTTTCTCGCGTTAGCTCCGACAGGTGTATTGCATTCCCATGTCATGTGGGATGTTCTACGTTGGCGAAACTGGGCGCTGTGTCAATGACCGTTTGGGGGTACACGCACAAAAAATTGAAAAAGATAGATAACAAGTACGCACTTTTAGCTGCGCATGTCAGTAAGTGCACATGATGTGTGGCCATGTTTGAAGAGGTGTGTCACTTTTCTTGGTCAACTGTTTTGCGTTGCTGGCACTGTGTGTTGTTGAAACCCTCTTACTCACCCCCTTCCTTTTTTCCATGCTTCACCCAGTGTTCTACGTTAACAGTTACGCAGTACTTCGGTGCTAGTTTCCATGTCCTCTATGAAGAGTCGCGCTTCGCTATTGCTGGCGCTCGGTTAAGGCGTTAGAAGTAAGGCCAAGGAAAAGATGAAGAAATAGGTGAAAAATGGATGAGAAAACAGATGATTATCGAAAAGAAGTATACGAGGAAATAGATGAAGAGATACGTTGAAGAAGCAGGATGAGGGTTCCTTTAGAGCGCTCGCATATTTTACAGCGAAAGCTGTTGAGATCACAACAGGCGATTATGGCGCCGTGGTTGTCCGCCGCCGCCGGTGTCTATCGCGCGAAATAAAAAAAAAATGAATTGAGAAAAAATTTCTAGGACTGGATGGGATTCGAACTCGGGCCCTCTGCGACGCACTAGAGTATTGGCGCCATGGCAGGCGTCATGTCGGGCAAGGAAACGTGTTAACATGTGTAATATAGCAGGGTAAATTGGTAAACTAAAAACCAGGCGTCACACAATGTGAATTGCGCAATTAGCGGGTCGTTGGATGCTTCCAACTCATTACAAAGGGTTCAGGCATGATTCTTCATCGTCACCTGGCTGTGCGCTTCGTTACGTGCGGACAAGGATCTCACGGAATAAAAATTGAGCTCGGCCCTCAAGAGCTCGGCGCCCTCAACTTTGGGCTGTCCAGAGAGCCTGCGATGCGGCGGTTAGGCTAGGTCTAACTGTCCCCACGTGGGAGCGCCCCGCGCTGTCACCCTATAAGAGGTTGCACTTCTCAGGATGCTTTGAATAAAGTTCTTCCTACCGTACCGTACCGTACCAGCCACAGCGCAAGCAAAGTGCACATAATCCCTTACAGATGTGCAGAGGGAACACGCTTCGCCACACAATGACAAATAATGGAATAGTGGGTGCTTTTCTACTTCATAAAAATTACGATCATTTATGATGTAGTGGGTGTACCTTTGCATGTGTACCTGTATTGTTGCCCCCAAGATGGTCTACAAGGGGCTCTTGAAAGACCGCTGTTCCAGCTTTCGCTGTGGCTGTGTTGCGTGCGCTGCGCAGGCCTAGCGATTTTTTTCGGAATGAGAACTGCCCTAGAACACTGGTTACAAGTTGATTTTGAAAAAAAAAAGTTATATTACAAGAAAATGTACTCAATTACCCAGAACGTTAGTTTCGAAAAAGTGATCGATTATATCACAAAATTACAGTAAGATGTAAGCGACTACAAGTAATCGATTACTTGTAACGCGTTACGTAGAACTCTGCACAGCACTCATGATGTTAAGCAGTGATTTGCGAAAAAAAAAGGACCACGACAGAGGATAAAACACGCAGAAAGCGGCAGCACAGACACCAGTGCGCGTAGTCCGCAGTTCGTTGCAAGAATCTGGTTTTTGCCCTGTGCCTTCCGTCTGGCAGTGCTAGCCAGCGCCGCTCGTAGCCACGACAGCGTGGAGGAACAGTCTTTTTTTTTCTTTTTTTTTACAAAGTTCCGTCATGTAGCACGGCTCTATGGGGAACTTTTCCTCTAGAGTCTTTACTAACTCTGTTCGCGTGGCGAGCAACTTTTAGAAGACTATGGGCCCCGTCTCCATTTCGACCATCTCCACCGGAGGCGCTGTTCGCGAACAGCGCCTCCGGTTCGCGAACTTGGAAAAGTTCCATCGTTATATTCAGGCTAACTCTTTTGTTGTCTGATTTGATTGTACATTGTAGTCTCTCTTTTATACGTTCTCTTTTCGTTTCCTTCTTTTTATAATGACGTAATACTTCGAAATATTATGTAAAACTTTATTTGTTCCATTTTTGGTCAAGTCCCCAATGCGGGCGCTAGCCGGATTAGAGCATAATCATCGTCGTAACCGCAAAGGGACCATCTCACTGTCAACTAGAAGGAAAATGGCCGAAAAGGTCCTGCTAGTGTACGTTTTGTCGTTTATAGGATGCTTCTATTCCTACCAGACTGGCGCCCCCCGCGTCCGAGCATATGTGAGTGACCATGCACCACTGACGTTCATAGCAATATTTAATAATATACAAATACAGTGATTATGAGGCACGCCGAAATGGAGGGTGCCGGAAATTTTCGGCCAACTGAGGTTCTTTAACGTGAACCTGCAACTTACGACAAGTAGATTGGACCCAGCATTCTCGCTTCCATCGAAACCGCGACCTACGGGTCAGCTGCCGGCCACCGGCCGTAACCACTGGGCCACCGCGGCGGAATTATAATAATGTTTATTAAAGCGAAAGCCTGATATGTCTCGTGAGCCAATAAACTTTCGATATTGGGCGATACCTGGCGACGTGCCTCGAGACCTTGTTCAGTGGCGGCGTCAACACGAATGATGCAAAAACAAAAAATTCGACAGATCTCACGTACCGTGGGAATCGATGTTATGCGAAGCATGCGCGGAATGGTGACTGTTGCGTAATTTCTCACATTGAGCGAAGCGTTACGGAATGACACTAGAGAAATATGGATGTGATATACGCACACTCTTATGTTGGAGAGTCGCATATCTATAATATAACCAGTTGCTTACAGTTGCGTAACGATGGCAACATCAACATGGGTGTTACCAACACAAGACGCGGTAAGCTGATATGTAGTGCTTATATTCTTCAATACTGGATAGCGCGAATCCGAACAGGACAGAGAAGGAACACAGATGCACAGGACAGGCGTTACTCGCAACTAAGCTTCATCCAGGAAAGTTTCGCTAGATATATGCACAGCCGAGTGGCACGCGCAGGCGCACTGCACGTACGTTACAGTCACAGTTACAGTTGTTATGCTTATACTTGTCGTTGTTGTTCTGCGTTAAAAAATGTAACAGGGGGACGACACGGAAACACACACGTCCGTGTCGTCCCCCTGTTACATTTTTTTTAGCGCAGAACAAGAACGATGCAGTACCAACTAGCCCCCATTGAATCCTTATACTTGTCCGTTATGACGGAGAACACACGCACGTTTCACTAACCCGTGTGCATGTGTAGAAGGGGTTCTTGTCAGTTCCTAAATAAGGTCATAATCACCGTGATCAGTGAGCACCAGCAACTGGATGAGACTTGTTAATCGGATGCGTTCGTGATCGCGACTCAAGTCTAAGTGTAGTAAAGGGCGAGGTATAGCGCAGCTGGTGGAAATCCTGGATGCGTCTTACGATGAAATGATCTATCATGCCTCCTGTCGTGGACGTGGCAGCGAGGAATTTTGATGCTCTGTCCATATCCAAGCCGTCTTTTACGCAGTATAAGGACCAAGCGTTGTTGGGTCTTGATAAATCAATGTTGAAGTCACCGGTAATGATGAGAGGCTTGGTTCTCTTAGCAGATTTATTGTAGGAAACATTGACCCCGGTTTTTGCGTAATCCACGTGGTTCACGTTGCGGACCACGTGGACGAGTGGATGATACTTGAGCGTCTTCCAGGGGTGTTCTGTCTACAGCTTCCTCACTTTCCTTGCGTCCGCGGCGGTGGTGTAGCGGTTAAGGTGCTGGGCTGCTCACCCGAAGGTCGTGGATTCGATCCCGGACTGTGAGGTCGCCTTTCGATTGAGGCAAAATGCTAGATGCCCGTGTTCTGTGCGATCTCGGTACACGTTAAAGAATACCCGATGGTCAAAATTTTCGGAGCCCTTCGCTACGGCGTCTCTCATAATCATATCGTGGTTTTGGGACATAAAACCCCAAGAATTACTATTTCATCACATTCCTTGCGTGTCAGTGTGTGTGTTCGCGGTTACTGTGATGGTTGAGACTATCACCTATGGAACATACCCGCTTTACATTAACTCTGGTTTACGGGTATGTGCCACACGTGCCTGAGAGAAAGGGTTTCATAACGTAGGCGACAGGTATTTTGCGGTATTCAGGTCATGACCAGTGAATCGTGTTCGTCATACACTGATCACCTGCTATGTCAATTTTGGTATACTATGGAGACGACCAGGAGGGCGCCCAGATGTAGGCGGCTAGATAGATAGATAGATAGATAGATAGATAGATAGATAGATAGATAGATAGATAGATAGATAGATAGATAGATAGATAGATAGATAGATAGATAGATAGATAGATAGATAGATAGATAGATAGAAAGAAAGAAACGGCCACAGTGCGTGAGGTTCGCTAAGAAATGCTTCGCATTTAAAAGCTAATAAATGTCGTTTAAATGTCACATCATGCTCAAGGGCACGTAGTATGCGTGCCGCCGGCGTACCGAATGTTACATGACCTCTGTGCCACATGACGTCACAGATCGACAACATTTGTGACGTCATCATAGCGTCATGATGACGTCACGGATCAAAACAATCGTCTGAGGAGAAATATATGGCATTCGCGTTCGAATCATCTTAGGCGAACGCATAAAGGTGTGCAAAGACTGGAATGCTTTTTTGTGTTCCTTTTATTAGTCGCAGTGTCGATCATTTTAAAGAAGTTGTCATGCTTTCGCTTATTTGCCTTGTGGTTGCTTATTTCTGTCAGTCATCTGTAAGAGGGCACCATGCCGAGATAGAGGTATCCAGACGGTATCGCTTTATGTGCTCCAAGCTAATGTAGCCGCACTCGGTGCCTTTTTTGCTGTCCAGGAGGCCATCCTCATCCCGACAGTGTCTTCCACCATGCAGCGAAATTACGTCGGCTGGCTGTGCAGCGCGGTCGTGTACGCAGCGTCCAGGTCGTGGCTGGCCATCCTCGTGATGGACAGCTTCTTCCGGCGTGCGGTGAACCACCCCCACGCCCTGGATATCATGCCTGCCGCGGCCTTCTTTATGCTGTGCACTCTCGTCTCCGCGTGCTCTCTTCCGTACGTGGTCATGAGGGACACACGGTCTTTTGCCATAGACCACTACTCGTTGGTGGTCATTTTGTTCGTTTTCGCGGACTGGGCAAGCACCTACGGTGCCGAGGCCCTTCGAGAAGCTCACTTTCCGGAGGTAAGAATATTTATCAATTATTCTTGGCCCGGCTGTACTGGTCGCCGTAGCTGCATATGTCGTCGTTGTACTCCGTGTGCTCTGTAATTATGACATTGCGTGCGACTTTATACACTAACTATGCATACAACGTTATGAAGTAAAACAGAAAACTGATCACGACGCTCATCCCGGTGCAATCATTCGCTCAATATAGATATCCATGACATAGATGCTTCGTGGCAGATCTTCTGCGCTGTGGGAATTCGTGTCACTCGTACCAGATATCAAAGCTTTTGTGCATTGGTTGACTTTGAGCCAAGTGTCAGAATGAAGTCAACGTCGCCCTTTGCGTCCCAGTGGAAGCATGAGTTAACGTTAGGGAGAGATGAACCTCTCCAGCGAGCGGTCGTGCTATAGTCTTGAAAAACACATTAAGGGTTACTGGGTTCGGGCAACTATGACTAGCACTGGAAAATGTGGGCTAGTGCTTGACAGAGAAGCTAATTTGGGTTAACTGTCGCCTGCTGTTGCCTGATGTTAAATAGGGGAGGGTAATATTGGCTATGGTCGCATTCTGCTAGCTGAAATACATATTGCGTATAAACTACTCTGACACTGCGAACTGCTCTGGCTTTGCATTGCTTGGCCCTACGGGAACGCGCCATCGAATGCTTCTTATGGGAGGCACAACAATTTGGCAGACAGATAGTCTCCACGTTACAAGTAACCGCAGCGCTTGAATACAAGTAATGACACTTCGTCCTACTACACAGAATTAACCATCATACCGTTGTTGCCGTGTCTCCTAAGCCCATGTAATGCACGCCACTGGATTTACATAGAAAATGTTGGTCTTCCTCTTGAATCTTGGCTCAGTCTAAATGTGCACTGTGTGCTTGTTGACTGCTATGCATAACACGCATTCCTATTGTGAGCAGCAGAATTTTATTAGAAATCGGCTCTGCTTCCTTTGCAGCAATCACTGTTTCTGTACCCTTAAGAAACTCATCATATGATCAAACTCAAATGTGGTTACAAAAATGAAGTAACGTGAATTAAGAGAGAGACGTATGTGTTCTACGTTTGTTACGCATAGCACGCATGAAAAAAAATACAACCAGTAGACATACTGCAATATGTTGGGGCAGTTTTGTGTTGAAAAGCAAAAGGAAAAAAAAAGCTACGGAGAGAAAGAAAAGATGGGGGCATATGTTTCACAAAAATTGACAGTAAACTAAGAATGCCGTAGAGGTATATTGTATAAAGTTCATTGTAAATGAGGTCGCTTCTGCATGTATACGTCAGGGATTGAGCATAAGCAGTATAATACCCCGTTGCACCTTTGCGACTGCATGTACAATGAAATTTCATAAATTCGCATTTGTAACAGTTAAGCCAAAACAAAAGTAATATGAATGCATAACTTCTACTTGTAATGCTGGCTATGCATGCAAGATGAATGCCGTACGTGTTGATTCTCCTAATATCGATACCCGTATAGTACATGGAACCTGCACAATTTTTTCTTCCTTTGATAACACATAGTTTCAGATAAAAGAACAAGTTATAAAGGTAAAACAAATTGTGGTTCTTGTTGTGTCACAAAAAATATTTTCTGCTGTAGAGACAGAACCTGGGAATAAATGCCACAGTGCACATAAATATTCTTGAACTGTCTTGTAACTTGTAAGGTGGCAGAACAATGTTTCGCAACCGCGAGCATTAAAGTCATTCTACAAAGAACGCTTTTTTTCCTTTGTGCTGATCCATATCGATGGAGTCCTTCTCACGCCCACAAGGCACACGCAACAAGGCTGTGAAGCGAATTTCATGAAACTGTATGGTCACTACGGCGGCAACAATATGCAACTACGAGGAAAATTTTTAGACGTCTAAGCAGCACCAGAAAAAAGACGAGGCACAGGAAAATAGCTCTTTAGACTTTTTTTCTGGTGGTGCTTAGGCGTCCTGAATTTTTTTCTTCAAAATTAAGTACCAACTAGCCCAGCAACAAATTCTTCAAAATTATGCAACTAGTAAGCTTTTATCGCTCTATGCAGGAAGCCTGGTTGGAACAAACTTACGGTTGGCTGGCCTGGCTGACAGGGTACTTCTCTCTCGGCGCCTGGTTGTGTTTCGCAACGCACATTATCGTCGATTTCGATGGCAGTAAGTTCTTTGCCGTTGCACTGAAATAGGATGATGCAGTTGAATTGCGTGGGATTTCAAGTCTGACTTTGTCGTCCTTAGGACGGTAAAAACGTTGCGGCTCTTTCTTGGTATTCTCATTTTTTTGCCGTCTAACACCGCAAAGCCCCATACAGTTGTGAAAATCAGCTTCACTTGCGTGAGAACGGAAAAAAGAACCTCCAAGGGAATGAAATAATCATTGCATTGCGCTCGCATACGCGCGCTTGAACAGGCGCCATTCTACGATAGCGAAAACGCGGTCACAAGTCTGGCATGATGAACGGCCAGAAAAGCGATTCGTGGCAGGGACACTAATGCGTGTCATTGCCATTACGTTTAGCAGCGTTGATTCTGTTTGCCGTTAGCGCTGAAGTAGAGTGCCAGAAGATATCACTCATAGATAGCAGAGGCAGCGTTGAGCAAATGATTTGCGCTATCTTTCAGTTCAATGGGAAACTGAGAAAACGGAACCTCGAATGATATGTAGAACAAACGTTAGCGTGCACTATGCCATCAATCGTCAGTCCGGGCAACGCATCCGCCATTTTTTCAATGCCAGCCAGATGCTCCCGTTCACCGCCCTCTCCTCTCGACCTTTCCTACGCGCCCCCGTAGGCTGCCCTTCGCGCCTGCTTTGCGGTCATGGGGAAGAGCACCCTTTAGACGATGCCTCACGACTGATGCATAGATTAATATAGTAAACATATGACGGGTGTCTGACCAAGTATTTTTTCGTTCAGTTGTGTTCAGATCCACGGCGTCTTGCATCCCTCGTGATCACTAATGTTGGCTGTCATGCTGGCTCTCTAGGAGGCACGGTGTATTGAGATGGCGATTCTCCGTTCGTGGCGCTATACGAATAGAGACGCGTCACTGAGACGCTTCTGCATGCGCTGTCTTTAAATGCGCCACACGAGCGCTGTGATGCAGCGGCGGCACTTTTTCGATCCGTAATGGGAGGAGTACGAAGGAATGAGTATGAGTAAGGTGGATATTTGGGCAAGTTGGTAAATCTTCATCTTAACACAGCGCACACACACGACGACACAGCGCTCCTGTCGTCGTTTCCTTATTCTTCTGTGTTCGTGTGTGTGCGCTGTGTTAAGATGAGGAATAAATATGACAGATGGCATGATATAGGAGCGGGACGGCGGGTCTGCCGCATCTCCGCGGGAACACGATCAGAAGCACTTGTCACGCAAGCAGTCGTACCCTTCAGGCGGCGTCGCGGCCCGACCACTCCCTGAACTAAAGAGGACCAGCGGTTTTCATTGAGGAGCGAGTGTTTGCCCTGGCACTGAAAAAAAAAATGTAGGAGGCGTTGGTCCGGGCTGCCTAGCCTAGAACTGGCTGCAAATTACATGAAAGATAGGATGCGCATGTTGCCTATGCACTTGGCTGCCTGTTGAGCTAGTGCAGCCACCATGACTACGCTGGCAGTAGGATGAGGCATGAAAGCGGTTGTGGTAACGATGGTAAAAACGGCAGAGCCTGCCGCAACGTATAACTGAGCACTACTTAACGCCAATTTATCAACGTCTAAACATCCCATAACAGGCAAACCCACAAGACGACACATACAAGTGCATCAGCGCTTGTGTTTATGTGTCACCTTACGTGTTTGCTTGCTTTAAAGCGATAGCGTTAAATAGCTCGTTTCGCAGAAATTCCGGTGTCGGCGTCGGCGTCGTTGGTCGTGAGCGAAAAATCATCATCTTGTCCGTGACCGAAAAATTGAGAAATATGAAAACAAAATAAATAATAAGAGTCTTCGGTTCGAGTGAGAATCTAACGTAGGCCGTCTGCGTGGCAAGTAGGTGTTCTACCGCAGAGCCACGGTATCGTTTGAATCTGCTTCGGAAAAAAAAATCACTATATGAATGGCATGTAGTGGGAAGAGTCTCCTTACCGCATGTAATATTGCGTGGCAGAAGCGAGGAATCGCGCCAGGCGTCAAAACATGTGAATTGCGCAACTAGTGGGTGTTTTAAAGACCCACCCATTGCAAAGCGCTCAGGCATATTTAATCATATTCATCGGCAAAAACATCAACAAATATAGCAGCGGCGTAGGTTCGTGTGTTGCCTTACGGACGCGTATGTGGATTCGCTGATTCGCAAAAGGAAGAATTTTGGTGTAGTGGGCACTGCGCAACTGTACTTGCGGTAAGCATTCTAGGATAGTTTGAAACGGCTAATGTTAAGTGCACAGACTTTCGTTTCTTTGCATCACGGCTGAGGCATGCACCGAGAACCGAAGCAAGGCTAGCAGTTGAGAAGGCGATGCGCACGGGACCCGATTACGCTATCGCGTTATACTCTTGAGGCGAAGCTCAATCGTCCTCGAAGTTTTTTAACACGAAAGTGTTTTATGCCGGGGTCCACCAAGTACATCCGTCACGGATATGACGTTGATAAAATGGACGCCAACGGGTGAGAAAGAAAAAGATACCCCTGCTGGGAATCGAACCCACGACGTTGCGGCCACTACGGCAAGCGCCCGACGCGCTACCGACTAAGCTAACTCGGGAGATGGTAGACACGGCGCGAACGCGCCTTATATCTTTCACACATTCTCTTTCGCGGCGGGCGGAGCGGGACGGTGCCGCCATCTGTGAGATGTGAAAAGAATTAATGCTTCACGATCGACACTTACTAGCGCTTACTCCGAGATTGCATGCGATATCGGAGGTCATGGTTAAAGCGTCTCGATACCAGAGCTAGACTGGCCGCGCTGGCGTCGCCGAGGCACCGTTGACGCAGTTACATTCTTTGCCTTTGGCTTCGTGTTAGCGTGCGTCGGCTCATCGGAGCAGATCAGCTTCTACGTGCACCAACGGGATTTCTCTGCCGCCGACTGCTTCAATTGCGAGAGCACCGACTAACAAAACTGCTGCAATATGCGTCGCAGAAAGTACGCGATTTCGACGGGCGAATGTCGTGCCTTGGTGTAGCGAGAGCAGCGCCTGCGAGATAGAGGCCAGCGGGACGCACGTGTTTGCGGCTCAGGCTACGAACCTCTACCTCCCGTGTTGCTGAAGCGCAATGTGTGTTATGTATGCATGAGCACAGGCGTCGGCTACCCATTACTAGAAAGCGCACGCCATGCCGTTTCTCTCCTTAATTGACGACGCTTTGAAGAAGTGCATACCGGGTACCAGTGTTGATTATGAGCTTGTTGATATCATCCTTACGCGGGATTCACGATTCGCTGTGTACAAATATATGTTCACACCGTCAGCTACCGCAACGGTTTAATCACGATCATGGGCGTTAGTCTTCGCGATAGAGACATGCTGTCAACATGGGTGCATCCATGTCAAACGGTGCTATAGCTGCCAAACACGAATAGACATTGTACAAGCTCTCATATATCCCTACACAATAAGCACTACTTCTGTGAAGACACGTGTCGCTTTCGTGTTATACCGATTCCTATGTCGGAGGGATCAGCCATGTTTTTTTTTATGGCCATTTAGACACTCATCAATAACCAACTAACCTGATTTATCATAAAAGTTCATTACTTGTACCACGGGTTCTTTTCACAGGTTGACCTGCTTTACCACCCTTTAGATGTCAAACACTACAAGTGGCCATATTTGAGCTCAACGCTCACTTGTTGCTCGCCCACACCACAATGCGTACACCAAACCGGGAATCGAACCGTTTCAGTGTCGCGAAGTGGTTGGCAGACCGGCCGCGCCATTGTGGTCTAGTGGTTATGGCGCTCGACTGCTGGCCCCAAGGTTGCGGGATCGAATCCCGGATGCGGGATTCGATCCCGCGATCCCTCATAAGCCCTGAGAAAGACCGGTCCACCGGTCGAAACCGTTGGTAAATAACATTAAGATAACCGCTTAGTTGTGTATCTTCTCTCTCTTTCTATATATATATATATATATATATATATATATATATATATATATATATATATATATATATATATATATATATATATATACACGTTCTTGAAAGTTTGCTTGAAGTGCCACCTCTCATATATATATATATATATATATATATATATATATATATATATATATATATATATATATATATATATATAATTACCACCTGTAGTAGTGGGTGAAATGCATGGGCGAAGGCACAGGTTACGAAAGAAAGAAGTGCGCGCGCTATCCCTTTGAAGAGCAAGCTTAACCCACGCGTTTGCCAAGACCCCTGCTGCTCTACGACCAATAAACCTCGCCTGGACCTCTGAAGCGACATGACAAGTGGTGTAGGTGCCGGGTAGCCTCCCGGAAGGAACCCCATAAGTCCAGTGCCAGTAAATTACACTCCCGTGCATCGGGCTACCCGCAGGATCAGGGCTTACCTCTTGACGCCGACGTTACGCTTTGCACCACTTCAACCGGTATGACCAGCACTTCCGTTCAAACCACCCCAGCCGGCACGGAAAGCAGGATGGTGAATTGGTACACACTTGAGAGCCCACGGGTTTCGACGCCGTTCCATGGCACTGTGCTCGAAGACGTCAAAGACTGGTGAGTCGTCTTCGAGCGTGTGACTGCCTTGAACGAATGGGACGACGCTGCCAAACTTGTTAACCCCTCTCAAAAATATGGATTCCATCTGATTGTAGAAGAGGGAAAATAATTGCTTTATTCAAAAAGCAATGCGCTGGGATTATATTCGATATGAGACATATATCGCTCACATCTAATCTGCTAAAACTAATCGAAAAAATCTTACGCATGCAGATAGACAACTGGATGACTGAAAACATGATCTTGAGCCCAGGCCAAATTGGATTCAGGCGTGGCTGCACCATTTTGTGTGTCCACATTGACTTGGAAAGCAGAACACGATTTGCTTGGTATAAGAAGCAATTTGCAAATTTAGGAACTTTCGAGAGTACAAAAGCCTATGACAAAAGCTAGTGGGAGAAATTTGTCACTTCCGGTGGTTCTTTCCTTTGGTGCTACCGTAATGGATTTTACCCACAGGAAAGTTTGCGATGCCGTATTTGAATTGATGCGTGAGACGAAACGAATTGGATATTAATGTTGCATAATTTCAGCTTCTCCTCGAACCATATAGTTTTGTTATTAACGCGATAGCGTTAAAGAGCTCGTTTTGCAGAAATTCCGGTGTCGACGGCGTTGGTTGTGAGCACAAAATGAGCGTTGTCCATGGCCGAAAAATCGAGAAAGATGCAAGCAAAATAAGCAATAGCAATCTTTGGTTTGAGTAAGAATCAAACCCATGCCTTCTGCGTGGCAGGCAGATGTTCGACCGCAGAGCCACGGCATTGCTTGAAACTGCTTCGGAAAAATAACACTACGTGAATGTCATGTAATGGGACTGGTCCCCTTAACGCATGTAATATTGCGTGGCAGAACCGCAGACTAGCGCCATGCGTCAAGATATGTGAATTGCGCACCGAGTGGGTGTTTTCAAGGCCCATTCATTACAGAGCGCTCAGACATATTTTATCATCATAAGCAGCGAAATCATCAACAATGTGAGCAGCTGCGTAGGTTTGCGTGTTGCCTTGCGGAGGCTTAGTGGGCTCTTCGTTGACTCGCGAAAGGAAGAATTATGTCGTAGTGGGCATTGCGCAACTATACTTGCAGTAGGCATTCTAAGATAGTTTGAAACGACCACTGTTACACGAACAGACGTTCGTTTCCGCGCAGCGCATTTGAGGCATGCGCCGAGAACCGAAGTCAGGCTATCCATTGAGAAGGTGATGCGCGTGGGGCCCGGTTACGTTGTCGCGTTCTACTCTTGAAGGCGAAGCTCAAGTGTCATCGCAAGTTTTATTTGTTTTTGTCCGTAATTATAGCTCATTCGAAAACATATTCAGAGCTAGCAGACAAGGACGGATGAGAGACACCAAAATGCGCTAACTTCAACAACTTTATTTCCAGGAGACATCAACTTATATATCCACTCACAGTGCGGCGCATCAGTCCAATAACTTGCCAACCAGTACTGCTGTCTCGCCATCCCCACAACCTTTCACGTCACTGTAGAGTGCACCGCCGCCTACTTCTCTCCCCTTCCACCACCCCTTCTGTCCACCCGTACCTCAGAGGAGTGGGGAAGCATCTTTCGCGACGGCGCTCCCGAGGTCTGTCGGGCTGTCGTCCGGCGGGCCCGGCTCACGTGGCCCTGGCTATCTCAGAGGTTGTCATGGGAGTTCCGGAATAGAGACCTACCCCGTTTTCTTTGCACTTTGTAAAGATATGTTTTCATCATCCTTATCCAACAGGTCAATTGATATAACACTAGATCCATTGGCCATTAATTGTGTTAGCTCTTCTGGCTACGTCTGGCTCCTTGCGCCCCTCTTACAGAATAAGTACAAGTTGTATATTGTCTACTCGATTATTTATGCAATAATGGCACTAACGCACGCGCCACCATTGCGAGAGATAGCTTGAGCTCGAATAATCGCTCGCACGTCTTTATCTTTGTGCTTGGCCAGAACAGTGCATGAATCATACATTGGAGCGCCACCGCATTCAGAACAATGCGCAGAAAAATCACCGTAATTATTCTTGTTCTTTACGGTTAACCTGCGTTCGCGTAGTCGATCTTTAAGTCATCTTCCCGTCCGACCCATATATTTATTTCCACAGGTAACCAGAGCTCATAAACCACCTCTTGTGCACAATTAATAGGAGGGTTGCGAGGGTTCTTGGAGCTTCCCACAGCTGGCTTACGGTGCGGGTCTGTTGAGCGACATATCCTCCCCAGTTTTCCCGGCGCTGAATTACGTCTAGGGGTTATTTTGTAAACTGTCTATTTCTGAGCACTTTTAGAGCACAAAACAATTTCGCTTCTAAACCGATATACTGCTCGTTTCATGGCCGATCCCCAGCGGTGGGTTGCACCAGGGTACTGAAGAACAACTTAACAACCAACATTGGGCAGTCGGGGACTGGAGCTTGGCCATTGAATGTGTTAACTCTTCTGGCTGCGTCTGGCTTCTTGCGCCCCTCTTACAAAATACGCACAAGTTGTGTAGCGTCTAATCACTTATTTATACAGAGATATGAATACTATATGATTATGATTATATGATCCACTCGACTATTTATGCAGAGAATGTGGAAGATTATACTCGTGTACATGGCCTCCATCTTCTGGTGCGACAGCATATATGTTCGTCACCTGGAAGCGGTCAGACTGAACGCCACCGTGAGTTATCATCTTCGACGTCAAGAGCAGTGCTTATGGTGGCAGCGTACGGTCGTACGCTGTGAAAGTGGGAACGTTTTCTTGTATTCCATCCCCTTCAGTCATATCACGTATCTAAAAGCAGTTGTCTGATTTTTTTGTCTTTTAGTTTTTTATCTGTCTTTTGATGCATAGCGCCGAGCCAAGTGAAACGGGGCGAGATGCTTTTTCTTTATTCCCTACAAATTAGTGCAACCACTATACGTGCCTTTTTAGGAGCTGGCTCGCCAGGTTCTTAAGCTGGGGCAAGGTCCCGCGCCGTAAGCGTAACCTTACTTCCAGAGGCGACCGCTACAGGCTCACGCTCGCGCGAAAAAGAAGTCTTCTTCCTCTTGTTCTTCAAGCGCCTTTATGATGACATTAACGCAGGCTAAACCACATGTAGCATAGCCAACTGTAGGATGCCCACGCTCGCTTGTTCGGCCAGAGCTGCCAGGTCTGCGACCGCTTGTGGTTTCACAACAACCTGACCACAATCGCTACTATAACAACGTGTGACGTCTTTATATGACAGTAGAGGAATTGTACGGAGCATTCACGGTTTACCCTAGTATCTCCGAGCCAGCTCCTCAATCATCATTAACTTCGTGGATATGGCGTCATTTTTTTTTTGTCGCAGGAAGATGAGAGGCCTTGGCTCATAACAATAAGCCAGACTATGAGGGAGCGTCCCATCGAGTGGTTCCTGGCCTCAGTTGTGAACTCGGTGGTGCGCACCGTGATTTACTGGAAATGGGTCCGCCGAGTTGGCACCGTCATCATCGACAGCGAGCTCGGGCTGGGCCCCCTCTTGTTCGTCGTGGCCTCTGCCGTAAGCACTGCCGTGGCAGTGGTGTCCCTGGTGCTGGTGGTCCTCTGGGACACGGACGGACACCCCATCACCCTCTACTGCGCCGCAGGAGTGTATGGCGCCGCGATCCTTTCCACACGTTACGCCACACTCCGCGGGTACGAAGCAGTCGCCACGCCGCAAGTAAGTTTTGCTTCATGTATTATTTCTGCCACTGTTGCGTGGCTAGCTGTAACGGAAGCGTTAGAAATGTAACGCGTAACCGTCACTGCCCATCGTGCGATCAATAAGAATAGGATTGTGTGCAGTTCCATAGGGCAGAACTGCTGGCATAACTATGCATACTGGTTTAGCCCTTACCTGCCGTGGTAGCTCGACACGAAAGGAGTCGCGCAGTTAATCTCGAAAGCGCGGGTTCGGTTCCCGGCCGCGGCGGTTGCATTTCGTTTGGGGCGAAACGCCACGAACACCTGTGAACCTACATTTATGTGCACTTTAATGAACCCCAGGTGGTTGAAAGTAATGCGGAGTCCTTGACTACGGCATGCTTCATAATTACATCATGGTTTTGGCAGTAAAACTCCTATCAATAGACCGATCTCACCAGATGATCTGCGCATGCGCGATTTTCCGACAGCGGCACTGCCGCCATCTTAGTTGGAGTACTCTGAGCGCTGCCTGTGCGGCTGCTTGCTGCGTGCTTCAGGTATATTGTCGTTTGGCATGAATCCTCGGCACAGAAGACAATTGAACGCTGTGTTAAACTGTGTCCAGACCTCTCGTGTATGTTATTTTACTTCAGGTTACACTGCATATGCTAGCTTTAAGAGAAAAAAAAAAGAACAGTAGACAACGTTTACATGTTACCAGGTTGGTCTCTTCGTGTTGATGGGCGCGCGTGGCTTCGCTGAATAAGTTTTAGGTAAAAAAAATTAAAGACGAGAAATCATGTTCCTGTCGTCATGAGAGCAAAAATATTTAGTGAACGTCAGCACGCGAGCGATACAAGTTACAGTGTGCGGAAAATAACTTGCCCAAACGTACGTAGAGCTCTCCGCGACTACGAAGACGAAAAAAAAACAAACAGATGGGACAAAAAAAAAAAAAAAACGGAAAGCTTTTTGCGCTTCTTTTTTGTTCAAGCAGTACTTTCAATGTACGTACACTGTGTTGTCAGCGCAGGACTTCGAGCACAGTGATGCGTTAAACGTGAATGAATATGAGACGGTCGCCGTGAAGCAGGTTATAGAAGCGCGCCCGCGGGGCGACGACTGGCCGCATGCCGTTTGCAAAAGTTTAACGTCACGGAAATCTTGTGAACGGCAAAATATTTCCTGCTGCACAAGGGATGGATGAGTCGGTAAGAGGTTTTGGTGACACACAATGTGGCGGATGAGCAGTAGCCCGCTGAGGCCGGCGGCGGCAGCCTCAGCTGATTGCTCGGCGCCGATATCGTCGCTAGGCCTATACCGCTTCGAAGCTGCAGTGTATAGGTATGTATACGTACGTTAAGCGCCGCCTACGCTTATATAAGAAGCTAAGCTTTGCTACCGCTGTTGCTGCTTTACGCTGCGTTCGCGATAATATCACATTTTGAGAAGAATAGGGAAATCCCAGCGGCGAAGTTGGCTGCGATGCCGGCACGGTCGAATTCTCGCCGTGCACTCCATGGCGAGCTGTACACATAAGTTTGGTTTGTGTCACAGGTATCGTTCACGCTAGACACTTCACAGTCGTGATCGCTTTTGATGAGAGGTCAGTTTAGGTGCCGCTATTTATTTAAGCGATCTCTGTTTTGCCCGGACAACACGTTGTATATAGGCACGGGGTCCCAATTTGTTTCTCTGCCCCCAAAAAGCTGGAAAATCTGTGCCCACGCAATTACAACACCCGTAAACGTGGATCCCAGAAGAACCACCAAGCGCTGTTGGTCGAGTGTTCCACTGAAGTGGCGTATTGCATTCCCATGTCTTGTGGGATGTTCTACGTTGGCGAAACTGGGCGCTGTGTCAATGACCGTTTGGGGGTACACGCACAAAAAATGGAAAAAGATAGATAACAAGTACGCACTTCTGGCTGCGCATGTCAGTAAGTGCACATGATGTGTGGCCCACGGTTTGAAGAGGTGTCTCCTTTTCCTTAGTCAACTGTTTTGCGTTGTTGGCGCTGTGTGTTGTTGAAACCTTCCTATTCACCCCCTTCCTTTTTTCTATGCTTCACCCAGTGTTCTACGTTAACAGTTCGCAGTGCTTCGGTGCTAGTTTCCATGTCCTCTATGAAGAGTCGCGCTTCGCTATTGCCGGCGCTCGGTTAAGGCGTTACAAGTAAGGCCAAAGAAAAGATGAAGAAATAGGTAAAAAATGGATGAGAAAACAGATGAGAACCGAAAAGAGATAGATGAGGAAATAGATGAAGAGATAGGTTGAAGAAACAGGACGAGGGTTCCTTTAGAGCGCTCGCATATTTTACAGCGAAAGCTGTTGAGATCACAACAGGCGATTATGGTGCCGTAGTTGTCCGCCGCCGCCGGTGTCTATCGCGCGAAATAAAAAGAAAAATGAATTGAGAAAAAATTTCTACGACTGGATGGGATTCGAACTCGCGCCCTCTGCGACGCAGTAGAGTATTGGCGCCTTGGCAGGCGTCATGTCGGGCAAGGAAACTTGTTAACATGTGTAATATAGCGGGGTAAAATGGTAAACTAAAAACCAAGCGTCACACAATGTGAATTGCGCAATGAGCGGGTCGTTGGATGCTTCCAACTAATTACAAAGGGTTCGGCCATGATTCTTCATCGTCACCTGGCGGTGCCCTTCGTTACGTGGGGACAAGGATCTCACGGAATAAAAATTGAGCTCTGCCCTCAAGAGCTCGGAGCCCTCAACCTTAGGCTGGCCAGAGAGCCTGCGATGCGGCGGTTAGGCTAGGTCTAACTGTTCCCACGTGGGAGCGCCCCGCGCTGTCACCCTATAAGAGGTTGCACTTCTCAGGATGCTTTGAATAAAGTTCTTCCTACCGTA